>NW_008796043.1:728855-749198 GCF_000699145.1 Aptenodytes forsteri
ACATCTGTAGCCCTTCCTGTGTCCACTGATGTAGTCACTCCATCAGAGAAGGCCACTAGGTTAGTCAGGCAGGACTTGCCCTTGGTGAAGCCATGCTGGCTGTTTCGAATCATCTCCCTGTCCTCCATGTGCCATAGGTCAACATAGTTTTAAGAACTGTATTACACAGGAACTCAGAATCTGTCAGTCTTACTATCATCAGCTCTTTTCTCTGTTTTAGAAGGTAAAAGTAAGCTGAAGGCTGTTCAGTAGAAACTAGAGTAACTGTGGAGCTACTTAGGAAGGGCAGGATCCAGGAAATCTCTTTCTGAGGTTTTGCTTATTTGTTTCCAGTCCAACGAATATACTTTTGATACACAAGTCACCAAGAAAATGGGGTATTACAAGCTGCTAGAAGTGATGTATGTGCGTCTTTCAAAAGAGGATGTTTACTCCAAGGACTCTAAAATTAACCAAGCTTACTGTGGCTCCTTGAGCGTAGAAGGAAATGAACTTACCAAGACACTAATAAAGTAAGACTATTATTTCTTTTATTTCCTTTTAATTTCTAATTAGGCTTTGGGCAGATAGACTTTTTAAGTATGCCATATAAAGCAGAAGATTGATTTGTTCAAGGGTAAATGTAATCTGTGATGTAGCTTTTGATTTTAAATGGAATACACAATATTGAATTTGCATTGATAGAATGATCTCTAGCGTAGACTACAATCCTATGTCAGCATACCTTTCGCCTCCTGTTTTTGCCATTTTCTTTCTATTTGTTAAGCTTGTGTTTTTATTTTTGCTTTTCGATATGATTTTTGGCCTTTAATTTGTGTTTTCACAATTTCAGTTTCAGTATACTTACACTTTTATGTAGAGTATGGTTCTGTGTTGTAAGATAGGTATTTATATGATTGATGAGAAGATGGGATGGATTTTCATTTACATTTCATAATATAGCAGCACACCCAGTACGTGTAATTTGCTTTAATCACCACTGCAGAGGGGGACAAAAGATTAATACTGAATCTAATATTATTTAGTTTGTTTAATATTCTGAAAAAATATAAGACGCCTGAATTGCTGTCCATTTTTTTGTTTTGTTTTTATTTTATTTTACAATACTATGTCCTATAAGGACTTTAAAGAATTTCTTGGCTATGATTTGCAGAAGATCTATAAATGGCTATGGGCAAAAGACCTATAAAAATTGCATCTAAACTGGTTTTCTCTGGCTAATCTATAGCATAGCTTAGCATGCCTGTCCATTCATAATTTCTTGGGAAAGGACCATGAGAGAGATTTATGCATGCATTGGAACATATCTCCATCTTATCTGAAAATGGCCTATCATCATATTCCTGACATTAAGGACTGCTGTGTAAATACTTGGGGACGTCGGCTTTGTCATTGCTGAATGGTTCCATTTTAGCGCAGTATACCTGCGGAGAACTTGAACAAATCTGAGGTGGTTTAACGCTGATACTGCTATAACAATACACGTCTCTTGAAATTCTGTTGATTCGCTGTTCTCTGATTGGGGCCTTTCCTCTGCTTCTTAAAAAAAGACTTCTGATGGTGTTTTCTTGCCTGTTTGTATTTTAAGGTCATGCTATGATGCATTTACAGAAAACATGGCAGGAGAGAGTCGGCTGTTGGAGAAGAGGAGACAGTATCACTGTGCAGCGTATAATTGTGCTATTGCTGTTATCAGTTGTGTCTTCACTGAAAGTAAATTTTATCAAGGCTTTCTTTTTACGGAAAAATCAGAAAAGGTGAGAAGCTGTTGTTGCTGTTAGAAGGCTTCCAGAGCATGAGACACAAAGTGATTTTACCTGATTGAAATAAATCAAAGAATCAAACCTGAAGGTCATGCAATTATATTAACAAACTACCCAGTGAGGCAATAGAAGGGGTCATAGCTGACTTGCATCCTTCATGCAATTTGAATTGCTGATAAAGGTTTTACCATCTGTTTGGGAGTGGATGAAGTAGTGATACATTTACCCTGTTTTCCCTCCACTCTCAATCAATTTTCTAAAATATGAGAAAGAAACCTATTGTTTAAGTTCTCCAGTGCTTGGAATATATTTGAATAAGAGATACACTCTTTACAGAAAATACTGTCTGTACTGTGAATTCTTGAGTAGTTGAGTAGCAAAATTTTCTTAAAAGTATTGTTCTAGAAGAGAATACATGCAATATTTTCTATATTGTACATTGATCTGTTGTTTTTTAAGAAGAAATAAAATACGTTCAGAGCAATTATTGTTGTGTGCAGCATTATAATTTTGATATTTCCAAGCGTGCTTTGGTTTGCAGAACTTGCTGATTTTTGAAAATTTGATAGACCTGAAGCGTCAGTATACATTTCCTGTAGAAATTGAGGTGAGTGGAATTTCTGGGCTTTAGTGTTCCTAAGTAAAAAATAAGTATGGCTTTAACAGTGTAGTCACTGTAGACCAGGTCAATTCTCACATACAGAGAAAGAGGATTTTGTAGTGAATAAAAAATTTGTAACACACCTGCGGGACACATAACTTTAATATATTTTTTAGCACACTTACTCTGGTAATGAACAGCTGTAGGAATAAGTAATTTAGCTGTTATTCTGTAGCATTAATTATAATCATTTACAACATGGAATTTCCATTCACGTTAAATGGTTTTGATCATTTTTTGGCAGTTCTGTAAATAAATAATTGTAAATAAACTGTAAATAAAAAAATTAATTTAAATATTAATAAGTAAACTTTATTTCTTGCTGTTTAGGTGCCTCTGGAAAGGAAGAAGCGGTACATTGCTATTAGGAAGGAGGCCAGGGATGCAGGGAATAGTGATCAGGGTATGAAAGTCGTTTATGAATATGGAAAAAATGCCTTCTTACCTTTCATACTGTGTTCATTGATGTGTTGCTAATTGGTTTCTATAGTAGCAGGAACAAATAAAAGCGTTCAACGTACTTCACCTAACAACCAATTCCCACCCACCCTCAAGTTTTAGTGGCCAATAAAGGCTTGTTTCTTGTAATCACCTTGATTAATGGTCTATTCTTTTTCCTATTTAGATGAACCCAAGTATTTAGCTTCTGCATCGTACATGATGGGTAGCAGTTTGAGTGAGGAAATGAGTCAGTTTGATTTTTCTACTGGAGTCCAAGGTTTTTCTTATAGCTCCCAAGATGTTACACCTAGCAGCACTCGTTTCAGGAGGAAGGTAATTTAGTGACTTATGTGCTGTGAGGAAGAAACGTTTTATGCTTTCTAGCAATTGCGTACATTTATTGGGATTGAGAAGGAGAAACTTCTAGTCTCCTATATTTGTTCTACTTGACTGAGAATGGGTTCCTCCAGAAGATGAAGGAGGGTACTTGAGCTGTGTTCTGTCAGTCATTTTTCTTCTTTCTTCTGTCCACTGTCTACAGCTGGAGAAAAGCAATGCCCTACCTTGGGTTTCTAAAGTTGAGTAACGTGAGTGAAGTCCAGCCTGAGTTGTAAAAAGGTGGCTTGTGACTTTGTGTGCACTCAAGAGTATCCTGTGATGGTTGTGTTTTGCTGTTAGGCACCTGGTTTCCTCATTTCCCTCTTCTTTTGGTCTTCGAAGGCACTTGACCAAGCTGGTTGTATCAAATGCATGGAATAAATGATCAAACACTTTATTATTTTTGTATCTCTGTTGTGGCACCTTGTATTTAACTGTTGCTCTGGAAGAACAGCATTTACTATCTTCCAAGACTTGAAGTTGTGTTCCTTCTGCCGTCAAGAGATGTCTCATCAACAGTAATACTGATAGGATAGATATTTGCTATAAAACAGAAAGAAAGCTTGTCAAAGTATCGTAAACACTAAAGACAAAATCTGTCAAAATAACTGTTAACATTGCTAAAGATAAACTGTTTCCATGTTTTGGAGCAAGGAGGTTTTTTAGCTGCAATGAAGTTAACCAGAAATGTACTTTCTATCTGCTTTGTGTAGTAATGTTGTAATTTCTAACTATAAACAATTTTCTTTTGTGATTTATTCTGTGTAGCAAAAGAGAGAGCTGCTGTGGTTGCTAGTCAGTGTGAAACAACACGTCCATAAAAATAGGGCTTTCCCCCTGTGGAAGGTGTTAACACATTCTTTCAGCTTTGAAAGGAAGTAATTTCTGTGAGGTTCAGCTAACTCTTCCTCCTTCCAGCAGTTGCCACACCTGTCCTGGCAGGTAGTAAAGTAAGAGTAACATGAAGTTGGCATCTGTTGGCACAGAAACTAAAAGATGTGCGCAGCTGGTACATATACTTGGGAGGTGTCTGAACCACGCATTTGATGTATTCCCTGTTGTGCGCGCTGAGCGCATAGTCAAATCTGTAAACACAGATAAGATCAGAATGACTCATGGCATTATCATGATTTAAAAGAAAATACAGTGTAATTATTAATCATAGTAACACTTTTTTTTCAGGAGCCCACAGAATACATGGTTTTAAATGATGAAATGGAACTGGAAATGGATGAACTTAACCAACATGAATGTATGGCTTCTATGACCACTCTGATTAAACATATGCAGAGGAACCAGATCACACCCAAAGTGGAGGAGGCCAGTATTAACCAAAAAGTTGGCATTTTTTCACTAATTATACCAAGACAAGAGAGTCATGATTGAACCCCTTCGTTTATTAATTTTCATGGCCATATTATAATGAGACCTGTGTGGCTCGAGCTGGGGGCTTTTTGGCTTGGTAAGCCTGTTTGGTCCAAGAAGTGAGTTGATTTTTGCTCCTCTCTTTTAAATTTCAGGGGACAGTTCCAATAGATCTTCCTCTTTGGATGAAATTTCTGCATGGCAAATTAGGAAACCCATCAGTACCACTAAATATTCGCCTCTTCATAGCAAAACTTATTGTTAATACTGAGGATGTGAGTAATATTTTTGTCTTTTTTCTGTTAACAGATTGTATTATAATATCAACTGTGCAACTCTTGTGGGGTAAAATATTTCATCAGCTGAGACTTTTGGGGCATTCAAATTGAGTAGTTTGCTGTGATAAAAGAGAGTGCATTCATAGCCCAAAATTCCAGATAGTGCCAGTATTTTGAATGTAATATACTTTTTCTCCCAAACTCTACTTCTATAAGTAGAGTCTGTCCACAATATGTCTTCTGTAAACTGTAAGTAATTGATTCATTGATACTCAGCAAGAGGTATGGCTGATTATGTTCGCCGTCTTTGAAGAAGCAAATATAATGTTTTTTTAATGGTCACAGATGAGTCTTATGGAAACCCTTAGAGCTAAATGCTGTTCTGGTTGCAGAAAGATATTAAGATAGCATAATGTGTCTTTGCCTGAGAAGAAATGTTTTCTAATTCTCATCCTTGGATAAAACATTCTTATCCTATTTCATACAGTGATTTCAAAGTATAATGTTTCTGTCTGAAATACTCCAAATCCAAAATACAAAAATGCTGAATTTCAGAATTAATTCAAGAAGCTTTAACACCCACTTAATGCTACTTTCTTAGTAAAGCTGTCTGAAACGGAAAGGTAGATGAATGGCATACTCTTTCAAATCCTTTAGGGACAGGTTTTCTGTGTGAGAGATGTATTATGTGGGCCCTAGTGAAATAATTAACTTTATGTGAATACTCGGTTAAAGGTTTCTAAGCAGAAGTGAGGAATGTAGTTATGCATACTTTCTATTTTAAAGTTATTTTAAAATTTTTGTGGTTGTTGCTTCAGAGGTTAAGCAAGGTGATAAGAGTTTGATTTAGCAGTCTTACCTGTAATGATTATTGAACAACAGGTTATTGAATAGTTGGATAGTTTGTACTTGATCGCTGATTCTCCTGTTTTCCATAGGTTTTCCGACCTTACGCAAAGCAGTGGCTTGGTCCATTGCTGCAGCTTGTGGTTTCTGGGAATAATGGAGGTGAAGGGATTCATTACATGGTAGTGGAAATAGTAGTTACTATCCTCTCCTGGACAAGTGTAAGCACTCCCAAAGTAAGGAAATGTGAAATTCGATTTTATTATTATTGTGACTATTTGGTAAGGAATAAGTGAGTTTGTTATTATGCACTTATAATCATTTTCTACATCAGTCCACTGTTTCTTTTAGATACTAACTTCAAAAATAGCTTATTTACTTGCTTACTTTCATAAAACAATATATGTCTTCATGTCATAGTCACTGTGTTTATTTTTGCTCCTATTCGTTGTAGGGCAATATTAAGGATGAGATTTTAGCTAACAGATTGCTCGAATTCTTGATGAAGAATGCCTTTCACCAAAAAAGAGCTGTGTTCAGACACAATCTGGAAATCATAAAGACAGTTATAGAATGTTGGAAGAACTGTCTCTCCATACCTTACAGGTAAGCATTGAGATAATTGCTTTCTTTTATCAATATTTCAAGAATATAAGTAAACATTATCAAAGGAGATGAAAAGGTAAATTCAGCTGCAATAGTAAACTTTTTGTCTCTAGAGTTGACAGTAGAACTTCAGAACTGAATTCTCCAAAGGTTGTAACTTAATTTGCGAAACAACAAGGAGAGAGACAGGGCAAACATGTCGAGGATTACAACAGCAACAACAAAAGCAGGAGTAATCTCTGCAAAGACTTACGTTTTATTTGAAATTTTGGGTATTATCACTGAATATTGGTGCGCTCTTAGTAAGACTTCTGCGATCTGCTGTGCTCCTGAACTTGTTGCAGAGAATTTGTGTGGGCTTACAATCTCTTTTTAGATTTTTTTTTTTTTTTGCACAGATTTCTTCATTGAAGCTAAATACTTATTTCTTTCTGAATATATGCTTTCTACTGGTTTTGGTGGGAGTGTATATGCATATATACATACTTTCTGCTGGTTTTGGTGGGGTTGTATGTGTGTATATATCTGTATATACACAGAGTGAGTGATTTATGGTGTGTATATTTTGGGTTTTCCGTGTATATCACTACTTTTATGTTTTTATCCAACAGTTTAATATTTGAAAAGTTTTCTAGTGGAGATCCTGATACAAAGGACAACTCAGTGGGAATTCAGCTGCTGGGAATTGTTCTTGCTAACAATTTACCTCCCTTTGACCCAAAGTGTGAAATAGATCGTGTCAGGTGAGAAATACAGCTTTTTGGGGAGTGATTTTGATAAAAGCTTAAGACAAAGCAAGCACGTCTAACTTGTCAGCATAAAGTATGGGAGCTGGATTGCTCATTTATCGGAATTGTTTGTTCCATCATCCCTTTGCTATTGTCTGTCAGATGTAATGCTTTTCTAGCTGCAAACTGCAGACCACATTTATTTTGGAAAATAGCTAGAAGAATGTAAGCTTTTTTACAGTGGGCCCCAGGGTTGCAGTTTCATGGGAATTAACAGAGTCAGGAATTGCCAAAGCAGGGATTTGAGACACTGCAGGTGGAAATCCATGTTGTGCTGTATTCAGCTCTTCTGAAAGCAGTCACTGTTCCCCTAGGCAGCTCAGGTGAGTTTTTTGTTTCAGTTTAAATTTGGGTGCTGGAGTAGTGGCTTACAGCAGGTCTACCTTTTGTATTAGGTATTTTCAGGCTTTGACCAGCAACATGGGCTTATTAAAATATAAAGAAGTTTATGCAGCTTCAGCAGAAGTGTTGGGACTTGCTCTTCGATACATTGCTGAGAGAGAAAATGTAAGTGAACTGTATTGTGTGTTTGACCATTCCTGACTTAATTCTATGTACATCTTTTATATGACTACTCAATTCAGCTCCAAAAATGAATGTATTTAAAACTCAGCAGTCTCTGTCCAACAGATCAAGTTAAAGGTTTAAACTATTAACTCAAGAGGAAAAGAATTTGAGAGCAGACTAAGTGCAGAGTTTTTGCCCTTCTGTTTTGGAACTGACAGTGAATGGTCTCTTTCTGAGGCTTTGTTCAGCTTTTGCCAACCAGCAGCACTGGTGTGGTACATTTAAAGGGGCGGGGTTGTTGGTTGGTTTGTTTTTGTGGTTTTGGGGGGGGTTGTTTGTTTTTTTAAAGAAATAAAAATTGCAAGTTGGGAGGTTTGGGGCTACCTCTTGAATATCTATATCTGAAGCTGTTTAATAACTTGTAAGTTTTGGTGTAAAATTTAAAGGTATTGTATTTAATTTTGAATCCAGTTATTTTCTAGGTAGTGGATAAGGTGAATGCAAAACTGTTACTCACCAAATCCTGCAGTACTAGAACTAGGGGATAGTGCTTGATGATCACAGAAATCAGTTTGAGACAGATGCTAGAAGTACTTTACACAACAGTTAGTGAACTTCTGGAATTAGTTGCCAGAAGAGGTTCTAGGGGTAAGTAGCATCAGCAGGTTCAAAGACAAATTAGGCAAATTCATGCACAAAAAAAAGCCATGAACAGGTTCTAAAAACAATAGACAAGGTACACTCCAAGATCCCTAATCTAACGATGGATGCATGTTGGGTTGTATGAGAGAAAAGGAGGACAAAATGCAGCCAGGCTCATGTGCTCCCCCTAAATACCATTCTGCAGCTGCTATTGGAGACAAAAATACCAACATATTGGCTAGGTGGATTATTAGTCTGACCTTGTAGGTTATTCTTACTTCTCTCCCTGCTATTACTACTTCTTTCTCCA
Source organism: Aptenodytes forsteri (assembly GCF_000699145.1). Classification (NCBI taxonomy): domain Eukaryota; kingdom Metazoa; phylum Chordata; class Aves; order Sphenisciformes; family Spheniscidae; genus Aptenodytes; species Aptenodytes forsteri. The sequence goes on from NW_008796043.1 coordinate 737,441, forward strand.
CTTAATTGCGTTCTGGTTGTTCTTTCACAGTTTGTAGAGCATATTTCATAAATTGAATTCCTGCAGTTTTCTCTTTCACAGTCTTCCAAGTTCCATTATAAGCAGTATTTTGAATAAATGAGCAAAGATGGTGCAAATATTTTGTCCTATACAAAGCTTACTTCTACGACATTAAGTGAAGATTGCTGATTATTTTTCACCTTTTCACTAAAATTGTCTATTTTTTTTACATTCATTAATTGGAAATCTGCCATACTGAATAAGAAGCTACTTATTATTTATGTAAGCATACTAAGCAACTTGTATTTCAAAATTAAGGCGTTGGTTCCAAACCAATCAAAGGAAGCTCACAAATGTATTGTTTAAGCAGGCAATCATGTTTTTCAGCCAGGCATAGCTGTACAGCAGCCATGAAGCACCATAAATGTCAAGATGAGGTGGGTGGATCTTACCTAGTGAAATGCACTACAGTCAAACAGTACAGCAGCAGAACTATGTGTCATTAAGGTGGTTGTGAGTTTCATGGCTATGCTTGTCTTACTGTCTTTCTCATTTTCAGGTACTTGAAGATCCAGTTTATGATTGTGTCATAAGACAATTAAAACATCATCAGAACACCCAACAGGATAAGTTTATTCAATGCTTGAATAAAGTTGTTAAGAATTTTCCACCTCTTGCTGACAGGTATGTCATGACTTACATGGTATGTTCATTGTAGATCTAGAGGAATAATAGAAAATAACTTGCTTTTCTTTGTGGGCTTCTGGTTATGTTAAGGTTTATGAACGCAGTATTCTTTTTGATACCCAAACTTCATGGTGTGATGAAAACCTACTGTCTGGAAGTAATAATGTGCCAGGCGGAAGAAATACCTGATCTCTACTTGCACTTAAAGAGTAAAGACTTTATCCAGATCATGAATCACAGGTGAGTGGTCATGTGATTACAAATGTGGATGCATAGTCTAAACTTCTTGATAACATTTTCTGTGCTGGCCACAACATTTTTACGTTCAGAAGCGTTTATAATTCATGTTCACTTTTTGGTCACTGCCCTCCTAATTTGAGCTAATGGAATGTGGGAGTTAAGTATTAAGATGGTTAGCTGACTGTGAAAAACAAACAAAAAAACGTAAATAGCGGTAAGGTGAAACACCACGGGGATGTGAATTTCTGTAGTATGTATTAGTTTAGTTATATTCTTATTCTTAGGTTGAACTCAAAAGTATTTACCTAAAGCCCTTTATGCAAAAACAAATATTATTGCTAAAACCTAAACTGATCTTCCTGTTCTGTGTTTAGCAGTGAAGAGAAAAGCAATGTAATTATTCTTTTTTTCCCCTCTCTTTTTAGGGATGATGAAAGGCAAAGGGTTTGTTTGGATATAGTGTACAAGATGCTGTCTAAACTTAAACCACTGGAACTGAAAGAACTTCTTCCTGGAGTGACAGGGTTCATTTCTCACCCTTCTGTAATATGTCGACAGCACATGTATGATATTCTGATGTGGATTTATGACAATTATAGGTGTGTATTCACTGCATATGTTGTCTTTCAGTGGTTTGTCACAGGCAGAGTGAAAGTGCTTGTAGCATTGACTTCCAACTTCATGTCCCTTGGTGCAGGATTTTCCCAGTTCTCAGAAGAATAGAGCCTGTGGTTTGCCTAAGTAGCTCTAGCCTTTGGTGGCAATTCTATCACTTCCACTAAGGGACAAAAACTTAGACCTGAACTTTAGCCCAGAACTAGGATGTTGTATCACCACAGCACGATGGTATAAGAGGTCTTAGCTCTGATGCTCACACTTTTTCTCTTCTTGCCGGAATTTGTAACTAGTAAGAATTGTACACTAGAGAAATCTGCTTGTAGGTAGAAAGTGTATTAAGGCACTTTGGCATGATCTGGATCCCTTCAACCTGGTAGTATAAAGATGTTCTTTCTGTTTGACCCCTTAGAGTAGGGAACAGGCATTTACTCAGTTTGACAAGTGGGTTGCTGTTGAATCATCTAACTTAGTTGGGTTCTATGATACGCTTTTTCCCAAGATAACTTAACTGTTTGAATGGATAATTATTGTGAAGAAAAAGTACAGGCAATTTTTACTCCAGCATCACTTGGGAAAAGCTAATTCTCTGCCTTTTTCTCAGTTTTAACCTTGCAAACTCAGAATTACTTCTGTTTGGCCTTTATAATAAATACCTAACATGCATTATTTAGTTTTTTGATTTTTACTTTTGTAAGTAGTGGAGACACAAGACATTTTTGGCAATGAAGACCTCATATTATGAAAAAAAATGCAGTGTTGTCATGCCAAGTTGAGATTTTTACGAGAAGGGCATGTTCCTCCTTTTCTCCCACCATCCTCATCCTCTTATTTTACTACGGATTGTTTGAGAGAAGTCATTAAGAGACATTTTTCTCCTAACATCAGTGATCCAGAAAGCCAAGCAGACGGTGATTCTCAGGAAATACTCAAACTGGCAAAAGAAATCCTGCTTCAAGGACTGATTGATGAGAATGCTGAACTGCAGTGAGTAAACAGTGTTGTGATGACTGACTGAAGTAATGAATCCCTAAATTGCTCTGTTTATCACAGAAGAGTTGATCCTTAGAGGTTTTTTAAGTATTTTAATATCAAAGAGTAACAGTGAGATAGCATTATTTCCTTTTCTTCCAATAAGTTAATTTACAAAATTGTGTCCAATACTGTTACACCAAATTTAAGTGAAACACAGAGCTTTTGAACAAACTTCTGAGCCATGGAAAAGTTGTTTCAGTATGTTAGACCTAATTCTGTGTCAATGTTCTGTAGTTTTGTAACAACAAGGTGGCATTCACTAAAAACAGACACACAAAAATAGATCCAATGTTGCAGGATGTTGGATTTTTTTAATTTTTTTATGAAGCAGAAGGTAGAATAGGAGATCTCTGTGCTTCTCCACCCCTAGCACTTCTCAAGAGGAAAACAACTTAATAGAAATAGTTTTTTCAGAGTAAACCTTTCAGTGGAATGGCATAGAGCATGGTAGATGGATGAGGAATTTGGTATAATTCAATGGAAGATCCATGGCATGAAAGGGTTAATTGAAGGTGTTATAATCTTATTGTGTTATTTTTAAATTTACTTTTTTGATAATGTTGTGTTTTCTGTTTGCAGATAACCAAGAATAATTGTATTCCTTGCCTTTACAGATTAATTGTTAGGAATTTTTGGAGTGACGAGACAAGGTTACCTGCAAATATTCTTGATCGCATGCTGGCATTGTTAAATTCTTTATATTCCACCAAGATTGAAACACAGTACTTGAGTCTAATCACAAATTTTCTGCTTGAAATGACTAGCAAGAGCCCGGATTATTCCAGAAAAATATTTGAGCATCCACTGTCTGAATGCAAATTTCAGGTGAATTGTAATGTGTTATCCTGTGTGCAACCATGTGACAAATTCCATTCCTTAATGTAGTTACCACTTGGACAAGAATGGCATAGTGAAGGAGATTTTTGAAAGCGTGTTTTGTACTCCATAATTAACAGCTGCAACAGTCATGGGTTATGCACAGCATCAGAAGTTTGATGATTTTGTGCGGGCAATAATTTTGCTTTCTTTTCAAAAAAGAAAGATTTAATTAATTATATATACCAAGTACAGCTGATGTGTAGAGTAATGAAATACTTTAAAAAGAGGGTAGTGGAGAAAAATTGTGAAGAAACAGGAATGCTAGTACAAGAGCTGTAAATCAGTCCTCAGCTGACCAGTCCAAATCAGTGAGCTTTTTTGCTGAACTGTGGAGAACTTTTATGTGTTCGTTTTTTTTATAGTCAAGTTCTGCCCCTGTACCTGGGATGATGTTTTAAGTTCTGTACTTTAATTTCTTCTATCCTGTCTTAAGGAAGGCAAAAAGCCTCCATTCGTATTGTTCTTATTAAAATCTTTTTGTGTTCCTAGGACTTTGTAATTGATTCCAGCTGGCGTTATCAAAGTACCATGCTCAAACCTATGTTTGTGGAGACTCAAACTTCTCAGAGTATCCACAGGAATTTGTCACAAGAAAGATCCCTTTCTGCTTCTGGGTCAGTTGGTGGTCAAGTGAGGGCTACCCAACGGCAGTATGAATTTACACCTACACAGCATGTCAGTAAGTCCAGACCAGTGTCTTCTGAATTTTGTTATCTATAGGAATGATATCATTCTCTTCATTCCTGTTGCTTATGAATTTTTAATGTAAAACTGTAAATGCATTTTACTATTTTGTTTTCAAGGGGGGGGTGTGTTGTGTTATGAGAAAAAACATCCAGTCACATTTTAGTCTCATATATATTTTATGTTCTGCCTAATGTAAAAGAAGTTTGTTTCTTACCTAACAGCTTGAAATCTGTTCTGCCCATAAACACTAGGAAATATATTTTTGGGGGAGGAAAATGACCTGCTTCGTAGATGTTTTCACCTGGTTTATATTCAGATGTGTTACAGCTTTTTTACAATTTTTTTTTTTTTTACAGGTGGTAGAAGTTCTTTTAATTGGCTAACTGGAAGCAGCATTGACACACTGACAGAGTATACAGTTCCTTCATCCTCTGAATCCTTGTCTTCATCCATGCTGTTAGTTAAGAAACGGAGTGAAAAATTTAAACAAGCAACCTTTAAACCAGTGGGGCCGGATTTCGGGAAAAAAAGGTTGGGTTTGCCTGGAGATGAGGTGGACAGCAAAACTAAAGGTCTGTAAGTCTCATGATGCAATTTCTATATAAATATGACATTTTTATAGACCGTCTTTGTCAGTTACTTGGCTGGCAGTCCATTATCTTTGAGGCTTTCTAATTGAGGTTCATTCAGCTTGAGAGATTTTGTTTCCGGGGATGTGTGGTGATACGTAATGTGTGGCAAAAAGCTAGAATTGTGCTAGGAATTGCAAAACTATATGTTGCTAGACAAAAGAACTGACTGGATAAGAAACCAGCCAGTGTGATCTTTGCATTCCTACCTCTCCCTAAGATGATTGCAGCTGTTTTAAATTTAACTGCTTATCTCTTTAAAGAAGAGATCTCTTTAAACATATTTCTTCCAAACCATTTCAGCTGTGCTGACACAGTCTGCAACAGATTGCAATCTGTCATTAGAACTACCTGCTATTTTCTGAGAATGCTCCTTCATCCACCCAGGCAATAACTGAAAAATATCAGTACTGTTCTGGAATGGCTTAGGCTCCTTCTCCCCATTTCCTTCCCATTTCACCCTTGCCTACCTTGTCACTAAAATTTTGACTAGAAGGATGAGAGTAGGAGTTCAGGCAGAGAGCTATAATGATTGACCTTTTCAATACCTGAGAGGTGTTTCAGGGCAGTTTTGAATGGACCATGCTGAACTACAGAGAGTTCAGTCAGTCCCTGGTCTTCTACCGGGGAAAATACCAGTTATAATGGTATGGTTTTGTTTGCTCACTCTTCTTTCCTAGGAAATGGACTGAAGTGAACAGTCTGTAAAGTGGCCTTTCTCCATGACTGTCGTGAGCAGGAGTTGATCCAGTGACAGTTCTGTAGTAGTAACTTTAAAAATATAGTACTATATTATTATTACCCAATCTTGGAATATATTTAGCACCTCTTTTATGTAGGGAGCTATATACTTTATGGAGTATGGTGCAAATGCCATACTTGCCTTTGAGAGCTTAAAATAAATCTGTCATATGGGGCAAATTTGTTCATGAATTTTAGTGCCTTTCCCAGTACAATAGTTTGACCCTTATATCTCATCCATATGCTTAAAGTTTTTATATAAATGCTTACTACCTCTTCTCCTAAGAACAACTTAATTTGTTTTAATTTGCTATCTTGTTGAAAGGCCTTGCGTTGAGTTGTTGGATATGAAACTTAAGAGACTAGCTGGTAAGCTAGTAAATACAAAGATGATGTTTGTTACTATATGGTGCTCTCGCCTTAAATCTGAAGTTTGCTTGAGAAAGGAAAAGCTGTGGACATGATCATGTGTTCCCTAGGTATAGAAGAACGAGCAGAAATTCTAAGACTGCGGAGACGTTTCTTGAAGGACCAAGAGAAACTCAGTCTGATTTATGCTAGAAAAGGTGTGGCTGAACAGAAGAGAGAAAAGGTTTGTCAATCCAAATAAGTTTAAAACCTTAAGTCCCGATGCCATTTGCAGTCTTGTACTTCATCTCTAGAAGTAACTTTGTGAAGAAAGGGTAAGTGTAAGATACTGGTTGCTACTTTAAGAGCTTTAGAAGGTTTTGTTTGGAAATCACGCTTATTATGTGCTTAAAGCTAAATGATGTTGCTTAGCATGAGTGAGAAAAGAGCTCGATGATAACACTAAGTTATCACTTAGTCTATAAGATAGGTAAGTGTGTATGAAGTGATTTTATGGGATGGAGTCCCTAACAGCTATGGGAAGCTCTTTACGGTTGTCATCCTGGAAACTAGGAGCCTTGAAGCTACAGTACTCTGCAGAAATAGTTGGAGAACATTATCCAGTGTCTGAAGGTGAACTCAAAAATGTGATACAGCTGATGGACTAACCAGAACTGTTGCGTACTTTTAACCTGAAGGAATGTCAGTAATAATCATTTGCTGAGTGTTTATCAAGGCCAGAAACTTAGTACTATGTGGGTTTCCTGGTTGTGTTATGTACTTAAAATAAGTTTAAGTATTTTTAAGCTCTGTAACAGTTTTTCAGAGGTTCATGTTACTAAAAATAACATACATTATCGTCTGAAAATGATAGCAGTTAGACCAAGAGCAAAGGAACCGAGGATTGAGAGCTACCAGTTTGAGACACTCTTATAATTCTTCGCAGCTGCAGACAACTGTGTAAACAGAACTTATGTCTGGAAGAACCACACAAACACCTATTTTAGCCAATTTATATTTACTTGCAGGCTAAAGCTACCATCTCCTCCCACCCTACAAGAGAGAACCTGTAAATGCATTCTGTATGACAGTCCAAAATACAACCAACAAAAAACCCTGTGATATTCCACAATAAAAGACCAGAGGAGACTATGAATGCTGTCAGGACCCCTTAAACTTTTCAGGAAATTTGTTGCACATAAACACACATAGAACTCGGTGGCTTGTGTTAATACCATACCTGATGGGGCAAAACAGGAAAAAGTAGGTCCTGAGCAAGAAAATATTTGGAAATAGCTTTAGCAAAGTCCTAATTTCTCCCAGCGTATTTCTCTTGAAAGTTTTTTGAAAATCATCCCTTTGAAGTTGCATAGATGAAAAATGGGCTCAAACAGCAAAATTACGAAGGGTTTGCAGAAGAGAAAAAAATCTTCAAGCTTTCTTCTGTTTCCCTCTTCCATTCTAATGTATATATCCACCCATTGTCTGCTGGTTGAACTGGTAAAGGCAGTAGTTAAAAATAAAATCCCAGCCTCTTACACTGGGATGTGTACATCTGTTTACAGTTTACACTGTAAACTTACACTATAAGGAAATCGGCAGTATCAGTGCTATGAAAAGGAAGAAAGGCAGAGGAAGAGATAGGTTTTGTCTATATCTGGTAGTAGCTCTTGTTCAATTTAAATGTATTCCTTTAAGCCTCAGCAAAAGGTAGGGCAGCTATTTAACAACTGCAGTTTACAACAGTTTTATTATCGTTTGGTTTAAGTTTTACTAGGAATCGGTTCTACCAGGTTCATCCTTCTTCCTTTCCCTTCCCATCCCACTGTGTGAAATAAAGCACACACTAGCTTTAGCAACCTAATTTTACTTTGCACCTGGGCCAGGCTGAAAACCATCATATAATGGACTACTGTGGCTCAGCTGGCAGGCAGTAACTTACTAAACCATAGCAGCTCACTAGCTGTCACTCATAAACATTCTCTTTAAAAGAGACTTAAATACTACCTGTATGGAAGCAGGAACTACAAGGCATTAATATTAAAAGTTAATGGCTGAAGTAAGTCTACGAACAAGACTTTGGAGTTTTTAATTTAGTAAGATAAATTTGGGTTTAACCATATTACAGCTTTATAGAAATTGTATTTGTTTAATAAGCATGGCAAAAGTTTATAAAACATTTCAGAAATGCTCTTGCTTATTTTGTCTTATCTAGATACAGCTCTTTCTAAATAATATGATTATTATTTTTTTAACATGAGCAATGCATTTCAGGAGATGAAATCTGAGCTGAAGATGAAGTATGATGCCCAGGTTACTCTGTACAGAAGTTATCGAGTAGGAGACCTTCCTGACATCCAGATTGAATACTGCAGTCTCATTGCCCCTCTGCAGGGTCTTGCCCAGGTCTGTCTGCTTTTCAAAGGTCATTTGTGAAGTTTTCTGTTCTTGTAGGGAAAATGATGTGTAGTTGGGCAACTGCTTTCAAAATTGATTTTGTTGTTTTGTAGTCAACCACTGTGACACGCATTTAAAGAGTCTGTTTTGAGGGAGTGTTTCTCCTACCCCTGGGCTGGTGCAGTGATGAGAGAAGATGCCTTGTAGCTTGCCTCACCTGAGCAGTTGAGTTGAACACTGAGGACCTGAGACATCAGCTGTTGTCCATTGCCTCTGGGTTCCTCTGCTTGAGAAACAGATGGTGGTGGTCTTTAAAGACATTACTGCAAAGGACATCTCACTGTACAGCAACAAAACAGCCATTTTTATTCTTTTATATGGCTATAGCGGAGTTGTAAAAATACAAATGAAGTTACTGTGTCTAAGACTGGAGTAAGACTACTCAGTAAAGCTGATCCAATACTCCCTTTCCTACCTGAGAGCGGTAGAAACTGTAGGCTGAACCTATCCCATTTTACAGTGCTTGGGAAGTCACAGCGTTCCTGATTACCATTGTATTTAATTTCTTTTGATGATCCCTTATCTCTGTGTAAAGGGAGGAAGTAGCACAATCATAGTTATCTGAATAGCGTTAGATCAAGAGTTAGACCAAAGTCCAGTCCTATGATAGACCAGGATGCATAGGGATTATGTTACACATACAATTGTGTTTCTGGGTTGAAAAAATGCCTTTAAATCTCAGATGGAACTGTCTGTCTGTACAGTCTGTCTCTCTGTGTTGGCTCCCTCAATGTTAGGTCCGGGTCTCCTCGCACATTGATGTCTTCTGTTTTTTCCTGAAACCCTCTTCACTGGCAGTGGTGTCCGTAAGATGATATTGGGTGCCTGGTTCCTGTAGTGGGAATTGTGAATATGTGAAAATTGTAAATTCCATCCTCTCCACCAACACTGTGGCCTGAAACCTACATTGTCTTGGAATTTCTTTATGTAGAAGAATTAAGATGGGATTTGAATGGGTAGTACAGTAATTCCCGGCATAGGTGTGATGCATGCCAGACTAATTTTTCCACTCCCAAAGAGTGTCCATGTAGGGATTAGGTACAGGGTGGGTCGTATCTCTTAATTTTATTTACTAGTTTATTGTGTCACAGCAAAATTCAGTGGCCTTATTTCTTTTGTTGTAATTTACAGAAAGATCCAACATTTGCCAAGCAGCTTTTCAGCAGTTTGTTTCATGGAATTTTTCATGAGGTAGAAAAATCTAAAACTCCTTCTGAGAAAAAAGTCATCATCCAGAAGCTGCTGAACAACTTCAATAATTTCCTGAGTATGAGCCTGTCTTACTTCCCGCCATTCATTGCATGCATTCAGGTAAATCCTGCTATATGCCATGAAAGTAACGGAATATAATGTCTTTGTCTGAATGTGTGATAAACCCAGTTGTAGTGAAGGTTAAATACTGTTACTGAAATTTAAACAGAGGTGGAAAGAGAATTGTTAACTGAATGGACATTTCAAGTGACTCTTGTTAAGGTGAACAAGGTAATTCATGCCTCTGAACTGATTTTTCAAGGTTTCTACAATTTCTGATCTGCAGAGTTTGAGTCACCTTTTAATGTTTTAATTGCATCAGTAACAAGAATAGACTTGATTTTAAATGAAAGCCATAAGAACAATTGAAAGGGTTACGTGGGTGTCGTGTGCTTATCTTCCTGTTTCTGGGAAGTGCTTACTGAGGAATACTTTGATGTCTTGAGGATATCAGTAGCTGTCAGACTGTTTGTTGTTAGCCTCTCATTTATTTTTTCAAATTAGTCCCCTGAAGTAGTCGTCTGGGGATTTTCAGTAACGAGGGAAGGACTCGCTTCCACCGAAGGGTGAGCGGGTGCACCACAGCCATTTCACTGGAAAGGCAACACAAGCCTTTCTGCTATGAGAATATACTGACCTGGAATAGATTGTGAACTTCATCTTTTACCCCAATTTTCAGGGAGATAAAAAAAACTTGTCCAAGCACCTGTTACATACTCATTGTCACTGGATTTAATGTTTCTTGTCAACTGTGTTGATCTTAATGTTGTGTCTGATTTGTAGCTCTCAAAATAGTCTTTTTTTGAGTGGCAGGTAATGGCTGCTTCTTTCTGTTATGGAAATTTAAATACTCTGTGACAGTAGATGTCATTCGTAATACAGGAGAAATGTCTAGTTAGGACTAGCTTTTTAAACAGTGACAAACTTTGCTTCTTTGTACTTGTATTTATACATCTGAAAAAATGTAATTTCTTGTTTACTCTTTTCTGTGCAGCTGCATAAAAGGTCAAATGCTATGGGGATTTTCTGGGCTGTCTTGGTATTTTTCGAGCCAGCATCTCACAATAGCTATCTGTTAATATTCCCTCTTGACATTGCATTTGTTGGTTCTCTGTCTTGATATTATTATTTGTGTTGAATTATACAGTCTGTTAGACCCTATTAATAACACTGTTGTGTTAGGCTACTTTTTTTCTGAGTAGATGTAAAATGAAGGCTCAAAAAATAGGTAAGTTAAAATTAGTCAAAAATACGGACCTTGTAAGTGCGATAAGAGCATCTCGTTGCCATCCCCATTCAGTAGCAAAAGAACAGCAGCACAAAGGCAAGCCTCAGCCTGTGTTTTTGAGCATCCTGCATAACAGTGAGAGGAAGTTTCCCCAACAGGGAACAGAGTTCATGTTGACCAGGAGAGAGAGCTGGGAGAGGGAGAGCACACAGTGCTGAGGTGGTCATGGGGCTCACAAAGGCTGTCCTAATTGCTTGGCCATTTGGAAATACAGCTTCTGTTTCCTATGTACCAACAGTATAATAAATATCGGCTTGTTTCAGAAAGGCTTCCTACTTCACTGCCGTTTGCTTCTGGTTGTTTGACTTTTTAGTCTTCTACAGGTTCAAGTCCCATCAGGAGAGTAACTTGGTAATAAAAAGAGCTGGTTTTGTCTACAAGTATAATCTTAAAATTGACTATGAAGCTCTGAGATTGGCTTTCAGGACAGATTAAAAACTAGCTGAAATACTAAGAAAGAACTTAACCCCATGACAAAAGTTTACATAGACTCCATAGAGATACTTGGCCTCTGAAGAACATATAATTGCCTTATATTTTAGCTGTCAGGCCAGCTTGGATGCCATTCACCCTAATCTTTGAACATGTGGTGCGAGTAGAATCATAGACTCATTGAGGTTGGAAGAGACCTCTAAGATCATCGAGTCCAACCGTCAACCCAACACCACCATGCCCACTAAACCATGTCCCTAAGCGCCTCATCTACACGTCTTTTAAATACCTCCAGGGATGGGGACTCCACCACTTCCCTGGGCAGCCTGGTCCAATGTTTAACCACTCTTTCAGTAAAGAAATTTTTCCTCACGTCCAATCTAAACCTCCCCTGGCGCAACTTGAGGCCATTTCCTCTTGTCCTATCGCTAGTTACTTGGGAGAAGAGACTGATCCCCACCTTGCTACA
>NW_008796043.1:749561-783709 GCF_000699145.1 Aptenodytes forsteri
TCCAATGTTTCACCACTCTTTCAGTAAAGAAATTTTTCCTCACGTCCAATCTAAACCTCCCCTGCCGCAACTTGAGGCCATTTCCTCTCGTCCTATCGCTAGTTACTTGGGAGAAGAGACTGATCCCCACCTTGCTACAACCTCCTTTCAGGTAGTTGTAGAGAGTGATGAGGTCTCCCCTCAGCCTCCTTTTCTGCAGGCTAAACAACCCCAGTTCCCTCAGCCGCTCCTCAGAAGACTTGTTCTCCAGACCCCTCACCAGCCTCGTTGCCCTTCTCTGGACACGCTCTAACACCTCAACGTCCTTCTTGTAGTGAGTAAAGACAGAACGCTTTGCATACGGAGCAAGGAACATTTGCTCTGCTTTCAGAAGATAAGTGATCAAATAGTCACCAAAATGCACTAAACAGAAGATAGCTCCTTTGACGTGGGGCGATGTCTGTAAATTGCGAGTTTGTGAGGGTATTCATTCTCTGGACATAGTTATATTTGCACAGTTCTTACACTTTCTTCTAGGCATCCCTGAGAAAGGGCTTTTGGTCTTACCTTAGCACAGCTATTCTTAAGTTTTTAGATTGTGCAGTTGGCACTGCGTCCCTGACATAACCCCTAAAAGTTGGCAGTCAAGGAATTTGTGCCCATACATAAGAGTGTCTGGGGCACATGTGCAACTTTTATAGAAACTGTTAGTTGAAATTGCCTGAATAGCAGGTGAAGCATATGCTAACCCCTCATTGGGATCCACCTGGTCTGTAACTCAGGAAGCTACAAGAAACTGTTCTTTTTCTCTGTTTTACTGACTACAAATTTATTGGTGTGAGAGTCTCAACTATACAAATTGTGTAATGAGTTTGTTTATGCCAGACACCTATTCTGCTGTTTTTGTGGTGGTTGCCATTGATCAAAGAAGTGTAGCTTGGTTGTTTACACAGTCTCCTGTTACAGTTTCCAAATAGTGATTTTTTTTCACTTAGTATTTTTGAACGTACTGTGTGGCAAGAATCAAATGTTAATTTCTGTCCTAAAACTCGGTGCTGTTTCTTGTAATGAAAATTACGTTAGCACTCTTCCATGTTGTAGATTTTTTTTCTTCCTGTTTGGTTAAGATATTATTGCAACTTTCCTTTAGGTTCTTAAGTGGAAAAAAAAAACCTGGCTTTAATGAACTTGTCGTCTACTTTCTCGATATATTTACCTGTATTTGGGATAATGATTTAAGTATTTTAAAAAAACGTCAGGTAAACAAGAATGTTTCTCCCTGAAAAAGAGGTTATTCTGTAGTTGGACTGATGTTAAATAGGATAAAGATCTGCTAGAAATATTTTCATGTCTTTAAATCAGACAGGACTAGATGAGTGCAGTACTAAATGAGTCTAACGGGAAGCTGTGGTACGCTAAAACTGGGTTAAGTGTGTGGATAGGAAGCCTCCAGCTCAGAGGAGGCATCGTGGTTAATTGCGCCTTTGGCTTATGGCAGGAATGCACCACTCAATAGGTTAAGTGAAATGCAGCTGTTGTGTAGCGGGCACCACGCTGCCAACAAACAGAAGGAAAGATGGAGGCTGTGAATGTGCCCATATACCTCTCCCCCGTTTCCCGTGTGTTTCTGTCGAGAAAGTTGTCCTGTGCCCTGGAGACACAGACAAAGTAGAGGGGTTACTCTCTACTGTCCTCTGTCCAAAGAGCAACAGCACAGAAGGAAAAGATTCCCGTTTTCCCAGAGTTGGGAACTTGTGGAGATTTAACGGCTCATTTCCAAAGCTTGCACTGTAAGAAGAGGGATACCAAATAGGTGATCTGTAAAAGGTAACTATCAGTATAGTTTTAGACCAAGCAGACACCTGTTGTTTTGTTTTATTTTATAGGAAATGAGTTACCAGCACAGAGAGCTACTAGAACTGGATTCAGCTAACGTGAGCACAAGCTGCCTTGCAAGTTTACAGGAGCCAGTGGGCATCCTTCTTCTGGAGCACGCCCTGATGGCTCTGTCCCCTGCGGAGGAGCCCCCGTCCAAGCGGATGCGTGGGAGGACAGAGCTTCCCCCAGATGTGATCAGATGGATTGAACTTGCTAAGTAAATTCTTGTTTGAGACAATTTACTTCCATTTAGGTTTGCCTTGTGAAGAACTCCGCCTTTATGGGTTATGGGATTTCTTTTTTAGTCTTTCCCTCTTTCAGAATTAGATATGCTTTTAATTTCTTGCCAGTTAATTACTATCTTTCAGTTAGAGCAGTTAGACTTAACAGCTGTGCACCCTGATGATGCTATCAGACTGCTGAAAAACATCTTGTTCATAGCTTTTCAACTGCAGGAGTTTCCACAGTTCAGGTATTAACTACAAGATTAAGTTTACCTAATTAAATATATATTTATGATCTTATATAAGAAATGTCAAAATTTTTTTTGTTATTACAAGCGAGTAGTATTACTGCTTATTGAATTACTATTTTTTTAAATAGCTTATATTTGCATTGATATACCTCTGTTCAACTAACTAAAATATTTCCCTTTTCAATTTGACTAGGCTCTACCGATCTCTTGGGGATTATGATGTCCTTCGTGGCATTTTCAGTGGTAAGATTGGGACTAAGGAAATTACACAGAAAGCGTTGTTGGCAGAAGCAAGGAGTGATTATGCTGAAGCAGCTAAATATTATGATGAGGTAAAATGACAACCAAGATTTTTTTGTTTCATAAATCTCTCATGAACTAATAAGCCAAAATTAAACATTTTGAGAAGCAGCGTATTGTTTAAAATGTCCTTGCGTTTTGTTTGATTGATGGTTCAGTCTGTACAGACATGGGAACAGATGAGTAGTCACAACAGAGCAGTAAGCGTGATACTTCTTACTGTTTGTTACAAAGCTTCACATGTGCGATCACTCAGGCAGACAAGTAAAACACCATGGGTGCACTACCACCCCAAGAGAGCAAACTGCATGTGTTCATGGCAAAGAAAATCTGAGTTATAGTGGGTAAAAATGAAGAAGAATCTCTTTAACCTTCTTTTAAAGTCTTCACTCTTTAAAAATGCAGGTTTACTAAAGATGGCTACCTGAAATGCGTTTATATATAAATACTGACAAGCTTGAATTTTCTGCATTTAATGTTGCTGTGACATTCTGGTAAATGGATAGATATTTTTATGAGACAGTGAATTATTGTTAAGTTCCTGGTGACTTAGAATTGAAACTAGTGTCAGATTCCAGCTGAGAACCTTCCTCCCCCTCAAATTCATTCCCTAGGCACTCTCTAAGGAAGACTGGCAAGATGGAGAGCCAACAGAAGCGGAGAAGGACTTCTGGGAACTTGCATCTCTAGAATGCTATGATCACCTCATAGAGTGGAAGTCTCTGGAGTATTGTGCTACCGTTAATATTGATAGTGGAAAACCTCCAGACCTAAGCAAAACATGGAATGATCCATTTTTTCAGGTTTTTAGAAATCACTTTGTTGATACTGCGCTGTTTTTATCTCTGCAAGGATGTCCTACAGTAATATGATTGTGGTGGAAACCAGTTGCATTATTTGGGTTACTTTTATTATGGAAATTAGCAGAGTGTCTGATATATAAAACAACAGAAGCAATTACTTCTGCTGTTTTTACGATGTTTAATTTTTACCTTGAGTCTATGGCTGATCATATAGGACCAGCTTTATCATCATTGTCGTCGTCGTCTTGCAGTGTTTTTGTTGCTTTTATCACTTTTATTTGTTTCATGTTTTAAGAGTTACCAAACCACTGGTTTTGAAACTGGTAGAATTTGCTAACAACTTCTTGAGCCTATTAGAAAAGGCTGCTGTGATTTGTTAGCAAATTGGAATTTGTCGAAAGGGAAAACATTTAAGAAAACTGTTCAAAATATTTTTATATTTATGTGATCTGCCACTGATAACAAAAAATTGATCATCTAATATTTCATTCCTAGAAATAAAGACTATATTTTCACCTTGTAGGAGACATATCTGCCCTATATAATACGCAGTAAGTTAAAGTTACTGCTCAGCGGGGAAAATGACCAGACCTTGCTAACTTTTATTGATGAGGCAATGAAGACAGAACAGAAGAAAGCCATTATAGAAATGCATTACAGCCAAGAGCTTAGTCTCCTTTACATCCTGCAAGATGATTTTGACAGAGCCAAATATTACATTAGCAATGGCATGCAGATCTTCATGCAGGTAACAGTCTCTGCTATCTCTGATATGTTTTTTCTGTATAAACTCATGGAACAATGAAACTGTTGTTGCTGTTACTGCTGCTAGATTATACTCTCGAGAGAAACACTTGTCCAAATACAATGAAATCTAGGTGCTTTCCAACCATATGACAAAACTTCCTTTGAATTCACTGCTTGCAATGATGAGAGTTGAGCCAGCCAGTGGAGTGCATCCTCCCATTTTACTTTGTTTTATTTTGCTGATTTAATCTATTAGAAATTTTTCAGAGTAATTGTTTGTGCAGATTAATAGCAATTTTATTTCATTCATCTTTTCAGAAGCCTCCTGTCCCCAGAACAAACTTGAAAAGAGAGTATTACATTGAGAGGTTACAAGTTCCATCCATTACCAAGTTTTGATTAGACTGAGGACTGTCCTAAAACCTAGGATAGGAATTGCAGCTAGAATATGCCTCTATACTTGTCCAAAGCAGAGTTGCTGTCAGATTACATGTTTTTAAATTACTTGTAAAAGGTTGGGTTGTAGGGCATAATATATAGCAGCATCAGATAAATAGTTTGTACAGCACTGAATAGAACCATGTTGTAAATTCTGTATGTGAAATCTTCCATTCTCCCCCTTTCTTTTCAGAGCTATTCCAGCATTGATACTTTGTTATATCAAAGTCGAATGACCAAACTGCAGTCTGTACAAGCTTTGACAGAAATACAGGATTTCATCAATTTTATGACCGAGAGAAGTAAAGATCTTTTTTCTTAAGTGATTTTTCCTTCCATTGTGTTAAATAATCATGGTTTCCTGAACTTTGAATTTGTTTCCACACTTAGAGGACTGAACTCCTGTTTGAAGGAGCATAGGTCTGGAATTACTTCTTACTGTCTTCTTGACAGTAAGAACTATTGCAGTTGTGTAAGATAGGCTTGAAGATAATTCTTTGTTCTATTGCAAAGTTTTATTAGCCTAGCTATTGTAATAAGAGTTAAGTATCTCTTTTAAAAGTGTAAGTAATAGTTTTAAACTAAGATTTTTGTTAGGGTCACTTTGGTAGCAAGTAGTGGTTAGCAGAGATAAAAGATGGATGTGGTATATAATTTATACCTACCGAGGCAGGCATGAAATACAAACTTATGCGCATAAACCGAATTACGTATTAAATTTAGTTAACAGTTCTGGTATATTCCAGCATATTCCTGTATGGAAAGGTACCTACCCAGCGGTGATGCCCAGTGACATTTGACACTGATGTCCTTATTGAATCTCCTGTGCTTCAGCAATAAACAAAAGCAATATGATCACCAAGTAGTGTATTTAATGTAAGCCCAGAAATACAAGTGGGTTGTTTTATTGCAGTTTTGTGATTTGAATGTTAGACTGTGCTTGGTTTAGGCCTTTTTCATGCTGTTTGGATTTAGATGCATTTAAAGTATTCTTAATTGATTTGTAGGTAACTTAGCTTCACAGGCTTCCCTTAAGAGACTTCTCAGAATTTGGACAAGCAGATATCCAGATGCTAAAATGGATCCTATGAACATCTGGGATGATATCATTACAAATCGGTAAAATTACATTCTTGGGTTAGCTTTAGTTCTGTCTGCCTGTTGAGTTCTGAGAGGTGCTTTTTCTAATGCTGCTTGTTTTCATATGGGGGGTTGTTGATCCAGTGTATGACTTTTTTTTTTTTTTGCAACCATTGTAATAGCTTTATCAGTATAATTGTTTTTTGTGTGACTTAACTTGTAGTGAGAAGCAAAAGGAGATTGAGAAATGGACAGGGAATAAACCGCATTTTGATACAGAAACATAACTGTTAGTTTAGGCATTTTCTTGCATCAGTGACTACATGCACTGTACAAGCTAGCCCACTTCAGCAGCCCTTAAACACATCCACTTGTAATTGAGTAGATCAGCTGCATTTAGCTGCATGGAACACCACCCAAAAGGCCAGTCTGTTATGAATAAAAATACTTAACTACTTTGTAGGCAGTTCCAAAGTTAGGGAGTGTACAAAATAAGCCCAGCCCTGTCACTATCAGTGCTTCATGTGTTTATAGGAAAGTTAATGACCAGTGCTGTAATTAGAGACTTCTGCTGTGCGACTGTTGCTAGAAAGAACAAAGGCTCTCTGGAGACTCCTTTGGATTAGCTCCGAAGGAGCTGGAATGCTTTTTTGAATTTCAAAGTTTTCTGTCCTCCCTGTGGTATCTATCTTCATCCCAATTCATTCTTCCTGTGCAAATCTAGATTCTTTCTCCTTTGCTGGGGGACAACTTCTTCAACAGCTCTGCTGATACCCAGTGTGCTCTGTATTTTATTTTATTATCTCTGAGTGTCAGGAAAGCATGGCTACAGAAGAGCTTATTGCAATTAAATATTAGGCAGAATACATGGTATGGCTTACTCCTTTACGAAGTCTCAAAACGTTTATGACTTGAAGGGTTGTCAGTGTCTTGAACATTTTTACATGCTTTTAAAAAACCTTTATCTCATCTTAAATTAGTGACAAGGGATGTGCCTTTATTCAGCGCCAAGCCCTACTCCAGACTGCAGTGCTTTCCCCTGCATTGAATAAGTCTACCTAATGAGAGATGCTATTAAATTAGATAGGACTAGTAGAATGAAAAGGATTTGGCACTGATTAATGGCAGTTCCCTTTCAAATGTTGAGTATGGTCGCTGGTCTTTTCTGCAACACAAATTTCAATGTTTACATGTGTTGGTG
This sequence comes from Aptenodytes forsteri, assembly GCF_000699145.1. Taxonomy (NCBI): domain Eukaryota; kingdom Metazoa; phylum Chordata; class Aves; order Sphenisciformes; family Spheniscidae; genus Aptenodytes; species Aptenodytes forsteri. Next base: position 756,463 of record NW_008796043.1, read on the forward strand.
TCATATATATTTGAATTGCAGGTTGACATAAAATACAGCCTGGCACTTACACATTATAAACAAGACTCCTGTTTGTCTGCACTTCTGTCAAGTTGGAATGCAAGTTATGTCTTGGTGAACTTCGAGGTTGTAGCTATGATTTTAAAGGAACAGTCTAAGAAAAAATCCTACTCTATTATGGACATTTTCTAATATTTAATCTCATTGATTCAAGATCCTAGAAGGCTCTCAGAGTCAACCTGTCCTTGGCTGTGACTTTCCAGACTCTGAGGACTATATTTAGCCCTTGGTAAAGCTGGTTGCTATAGCTTGCCATTTTTTCTTAGCTTTGTTTACTGTCAGGCAGATCAACGCTTTTGAATGTTCATTCCCTTGCATGCCTACTGGAGTGATTTGTACTCCTGTTGTCATTGTGCAGGTGTTTCTTTCTTGACAAACTGCAGGAGAAACTTCTCTGTGATCAGGCCAATGATAGTATGGAGGTGGATGAAGAATATGGTGCTGGTGACCAAATGGAAGTGGATCAACAGGGTGAAGACATTTACTCAATGATTAAAAGCTGCAAATTTAACATGAAAATGAAGATGATAGAAAGTGCCAGGAAACAGGTGACCGCACTGTCTGATAGCTTCCAGTTTTGTGAGAAAATAGATAGAAACTACAGCTGGAAAAGCCTCGTAGGTGGTCTTGGGCACCTTTTTGCCAGGGCGGACCTTGTCTGTCTTTGACCTTGCTGTCCAGGACATTTTGAAAGCTCAAGAAAGTCAGCTCCACAGAGAAAGAAAACAAATGGACAAATGTTAATTAAAAACTTGATGATAATTTGTCATTACTGGAAATGTGCCTGAAGGCCCCTTTGATCCACAGATGGTTTCTGACACACTAAAGGGCAGATAAATAAAGTATTTGAAATGCTTCAGCCTTTAATGGAAGGGATCCTTACAGCCAAACACTACGCTGTCTCATTTACAAATAATCTCTTCTGTACAAGAAAACAAATCAAATTCATATTGAATCAATATAATTTACTTCAATCAGCAATGATGAAACATTTTATGATTTTTTTTTTTTTACAGTTTTCATTAATGCTGTTAGGTTAACACTTCTATAAGGAACTAAAGCTAAGTGACTTAGAAATTTTGTTTTGGATCTGACTGTTAAAATGACTGAAACATAGCCTTCTTTGATGGTGGGCCTTTGGTGTTTCAAGCTTGAGACAAGGCAAATAATACTTAAGTCGAGGTCTCCCTCATCTTCTGAGATGCTGCAGAAATCTGCAATCAGTGCCAGAGTTTATTTTAAGCACTGTAATAACCAAATATAACGTTAGTGCTGTGTAGACTATACACTCTTAAAGGAGTAAATGAAAAATAAGATTTCCTTTAATGCTACTTATATGAAACTTTTCATCAAAACACAAACATAACTGATTTGCTTAATGGTATTGTAAACCAAGTTACATTTCTCATATGTGTTTGTACTGCAGAACAGTTAATGCCTGTTTAGTCATGCAGATAGAATTATTTTAATTTCCTCAGTTTGTCAAACCTCTGTTCTTCTCCTTTTCTTTTCAAATTTGTCCATTAGCACAAAACTGTTTTTGAATATGAGACCCAACAAGCAGTGGACCTCTCTTCATCATCTAACAGCTTTACTTGTGTTACCAAAATCCTCTCATCCCTTAATTTGGTTGCAGAAAGGTTTTGTTTCCTCTTCAGATATATTACCTGAAAATTCTGTCTTAATCTGAATACAGAACAGCTTCTCAGTTGCCAAGAAGCTTCTGAAAGACCTGCGCAAAGAAGCCAAAACGAGGGAAGACTGGCTGGTGAGGTGGAATTATGCCTATTGCCGCTTTACACATAGTTGCCGCCGGAACCAGAGTTGTCCTGAACGCATACTCTCAGTGTTAAAAACCATCTCCCTGCTTGGTAACAGCCTTCTCTTTGCTTCATGTAACATGCTTCTCTTTGCTTCAGCTTTGTTATTATACAAAGCTGCTTTGTTGTCAAATTACCAACTTTGTTTTTGAATTCCAACAGAAGATACCAAATCTGACTATCTTAGCAAGAACATAATGGCCTTCCGAAACCAGAATCTTCTTCTGGGTACTACGTACCACATCATGGCCGGTGCTCTTAGTCAGGATCCAAGATGTCTTGAGCAACTTGAGGAAGAAAAAGCTGGAAAAATATCAGTACTATCAGGAGAAAGTCTTGAGAGTCCTGAAAAGGTAAATGAGAGCGGAAAAGCTTTTAGGTATTTCAGTATTGTAATCGGTACTTCAATAGGTAGTGATGGGTATGGATATACACAGAGAATGTGAAACCCATCTGCTAGTAGCAGTGATTTGTCCAGGAACACCAGCTAGGGGAAGGAAAAAAAACACCAAACCGCTGTAGTTGCTGTTTTGTCTGGTTTTTGCTCTCCTGGAGTTCTGCACCACTGCAGCTTTTTTAATTGGGAGAGCGTTCTTGTGTTTCTCTGTTCCTGCATTTTGTGTGGAGGGGAAAGACATAGTCATAGCACATGCATGCACGGTGGCAAGACAAGGCTTGGGAACATGACCCTCAAAGAATGCCTTTGTTTCAGCTGGGCATTTCTGAGCTTCTTCATGCTATCAGACTATCTTATTTCATAAAGAGATCTTTATATATACTGATAATGATACCAATACACTTATTTTATCTAAGTAATTTTAGTGATAAAGAGGAGAGAGGTTTTTAAGACAGAGCATATGCAGGTCATCTTTGCCTTTTTTGGGAGATGCGCATTTGAAGAATACAGTGACAGATTGTGCTGCATCTGAAATCATATATGTTGCCAGTTGTCCCAGATGCTGTGGCACTGACCTCTTATCTTTCAAATTGAGTAAGAATTTGAAGTACCACTGCTAACTTCTTTCTATTAATTCCTAAAGCCACCATAAACACCCTTAGATATGAACCGTATCAGTATGAGACAGCAAAAAATAGTTCTTAATTTGTGTTTTTATGGTTGTTAAAGAAAAGCAGTTAAAGAAGAGATTCCTGCAAAAAAGATTTTAAATTTTCAGGTGTGTAGAAACTTGAGCAAAAGCTTAAGCTTCATTTATTAGATAATTATTAAGAGCATTCTTCTTAAGGAAATGTAAAAGATGAACACAAATGCTCTTCTGTGTCAGATGAGTCAGATTGGGATACCAGATACTTCTGTAAGATTAAGGAGCTTAGCCTTATTTTAGCTTAGTATTAAGCAGTACTCTGACCCTGGTAGTTTCCCTCTACCTACCTGAAATTCAAAGTATTTAATTTCAGTTACAGCATTTTTCAGTTGTTCCAACTTGTTCTGCAGCAATTTTGTATTTTGTTTAATAACTACAATAGCTACAGTGTCTGAGGTTGGTAAGCTTGTTGGCAGTATGAGAATATGTGTACTTGATTTATAAACATTCAGTTGTAAAGGATCTTGTCAAGTCCTTCATTGCGTGAGCTGCATTAGAAACGTATGGTCAATATGACTATGTTTGTAATAGGGAAAAAGACAACAGATTTGAAATAGTTTGATGCATGCTTTTTTTTGACACAAGTTCTAAGTATAGCTGTTACACAGCCGTTGCAGATATGTCTTAATAGGAAGAAATAGCGTTTTTTAATTGTGTTTTCTGTTAACTGTTTGCGGAAACTCCGGTAACATTAACTTTTTTGCAGTTATAAAAATTCCACATAACATTTCCAGAGACTAATTTAAGTTAAAAGTGTGTTTCATATTTTTCCATTGAAAATTGTGGAAATTAAAATTCTGGAAATTACTGCTAGAAATAACGTCCCAATTTTTTTCCTTTGTGTCAGCTGCTCCAAACATCTAATACAGTTAAAGTTTTATATACTCGAGACTTGCAATCAAGTCCCAGTTTCAGATAGAATTATTGAATGCTACTTGCTAACGTGTCTTTTTTTCTTTTATGGTTGAATTCCAGGTATTGGCAAGTCTGAACAAGAAGGCTTTTCAGTGTTTCAGCAGTGCCGCGAGGAAGTCTGAAGAGGAGGTGCAGTCCCACTCCATGGAACGTGTAGATGTGATGGGAGTTATCGATGCATATATGACTTTGGTCGGTTTCTGTGACCAGCATCTGCGTAGGGAAGAAGAAGGCTTGCTTGGTTAGTCAGGATTTCTCCTAAGCATGTGAGGTGGATTTATCTGCGATACGTGAGCTTTTGTGATACCCAGGAGATCTCCCTGAGCAACACAGCTTGAATTTAAATGGAACAGTTTGTCCTCCAGTTCAACAGTATTCATATTCCTTTCCCCCCCCCCCACTATTACTGCTAGCTTTGGTAGTGAATCACTCGTAGTCTCCCTCTCACTTGTGAGATGTATATCATGTCCAGCAGATGCTTCCCTTTTTCCTTTCCAGACCACAGCAGTGCTGTGTTTAAAGCAGGCAAGATACCGGCAGTGATGCAGCTTCCTGATAAAGCTAATCCTTACAGTCCCCAAGTACATGTGTTGCTGATGTGTGCAGTTCAAACAGATGGGAAGGAGAACAAAGTAGAAATACAAAATACACGGGGGGGGGAAAATACTGAATTATAAAGATGAATGTTCCAGATGATCAAAGACATGGAACAAGTGATGGTGTTTCTGATAATTCTTGTTTAATGTCTCTTGGCAGAAATTAACACTGCAGATCTGCAGCTATTCCCAGCTATTGTGGTGGAGAAAATGATAAAAGCTTTAAAACTGAACTCCAGAGAAGCCAGGCTGAGATTTCCTAGACTGCTGCAAATAGTTGAAAGATATCCAGCAGAGACATTGGGTCTGGTGACACGAGAGGTTAGTTGCTTCCATTTTCCTGGCAGCAAATGTTGCTATAAATCGAATTTTAAAGGTGGGAGTGGAAGTTGGATGGACGGAGAGGTGAGACTGGTAAGTTTTGCTTCAGGTAAATCAGATACATTTTATCCCATCATTGTTCCTTGTCTTTTCTCTAACTTGCTGAGTCTAATTCATATGGACAGAAACTTTTTTCGTAAAAGTTTAACTTTTTATCATTATTCTGATTCCAAATGTTAGTTTGAGAGCTGCTGGAGAAAAATTATGTTGTGGTTTTTCTTCCTTCTGAACTAAAGTGGGCCGATAAAGGTGCGTAGGATTAGGGTGAGGAACGCATCTTATTTCTGTAGGCTGAGTTTCCTGTATGCAGGAAGCCAACAGCTTTTCCAGGCTCGTTTTCCACTTCTCCCACCTCTCCCTGTCCTGCTTCACTTCAGAGGTTACTACAGCTGCTTCCGCCCTTCCACGACCTGTCCCTCCATTGCCGTTCCACAGCAGGATACCGTGAGCCACGCTGCCTTCCCTGCTGTCATGGGACAGATAAGCTGAGAGGTCCTCTGTGACTCACGCCTCTGTTCCTGCCTTGGCCTGCCTGCATTTTCAAGCCCATTGTGCTGGTGCTCACAGAGTGCCAGGCCCTGTCAGAGGAAGAACTCGAAAGAGACAGAAACATGGCTTAGTTAGCCCAAGAAACCGAGAACATAGCAAAAATGGCTGAGGTGCACAAGGTGTGGCCACAGTGAAACTCTGATGGTTGAAACAGAACCTGACGCCTAGTCCAGTTAACAAACCTCACCCAGAAAAGAACTTCACCAGGCATTTCTTTGTGTTCTCTCTCTCTGTGAGATAAATACTGGCAATCTGATGTTAAACTCCTTTTGGATGAGATAGGAGGAAAGGAGTCAGAGTCTGGTCTCTTGCTTTCACAAGAAAATATATTGTAGCACTCCTTTCAAAAGTAATACGGCTTTTGGAGTGAGATGAGCATGAAGTATATTGGCAAGGGATGTTCTACTGAAATTAATATGTCGGCAATCCCAAACCTCTTTAAAGTTGAAGGAAGAACAAAACTGTGGTAGGACTTCCAGTGTTCTCCTTCCTGGCTTTTTTTACTCAAATAAAGACTTCAACCCAATGGTGTTTGAACTATCCCTTCAAATTTTTGAGTTGTTTGTATGTGGTGATCAAAAATTATTATATTGCATCCAGACAGAAAAGCCACAAATTTGAGTATAAAGCCTCCTTTTGATCAACAAACTGCAAATCTTTGTAAAGGAAAACCTGTTAAGCAGCAGTAGTTAGTGGTGGGGGGGGGGGGGGGAAAAAAAAAAAACACCCACCCCCCCCCCCCCCCCCAATAACAATGAAATCTGCTTTATTGGGGGATGTTTTGTGCAACCTAGTTGACACTCTCTGTTTCCATTTCATGTGTTTCTGTCTGTCAGGCTGGGCCACAGAGCAGTTTTGTTTGCGTTTGCTATGTTTGGTATTTTCAAGGAGGACCGAAGTTGAAAGCAGTGTCTGTGTTTTTGCAGCTTTCTTCAGTTCCCTGTTGGCAGTTCATTGGTTGGATTAGCCAGATGATGGCACTACTTGACAAGGATGAAGCAGTAGCCGTGCAACATACTATTGAAGAGATCGCAAATACCTATCCCCAGGCAATCATCTACCCTTTCATGATCAGCAGTGAAAGTTACTCTTTCAAAGATACTGCAACTGGTTGTAAGAACAAGGAGTTTGTAGAAAGGTAAATTTGCAGAGTAGCTCTTTTGTATGTTTTTTATTCAGGAGTGGAAAGATTTTTTTTTTTTTTTCTAATGAAACTGTTTTGTTTAGGGGGCATGGGAAACATTAGAGGGTAGTCCTATGTGCGCTGTGTTCTCATTTAAAGGCACAGGGAAACCTGATGCATAAGCTCTCTTAGTATTAGACATACTCAGGTCGGTGGCCTGAATACTTTCTGAAGTGTTGAGTACATATAGTCCCCAGGCTGTGGGAAGTTAGAATTTTTTCAGAGAAAAAAAGAAGACCACAGAGAGGCAAGCCCTTTCTACTGGTAATTCTGTGGTAGTCAGAGTTGCTTTTTCCTTTTCCTACTCTGCTGAGGCTGAAGGGAAATCAGGTGCATGATTAGGCTCTTACTGTAGTAGACTTCACAGCAGTGAGAGTCAGTACCCATCGAAGATGAAGATGAAGCTAGCTTGGACATTGTAATACCAAGCGAGAGCAGAGATACTTAAATAGAATATCACACAGTGCTGTAGAACCACTAATACCATTTTAGGTGTCAGTTTGCCTTTTTTCAAATCTCTGATACATTTGCTGAATTTCTTCACTTAAAATAAGAAGATGAAGTCTTGTGCTTCACAAGCTGTCGCCCTTGAATAACTGTTGTGACAGGATGTATAGTCTGGTTAATGCCCATTTCTGTTGCAAGTATGCTTTCCACTCCCCCACCAAGCTCCTATTTTCATAGTGGGACACGTAATTAAAAAACTGGGAGCTGCATGGCAAGGACAGTCATGCAGCCCACGAGAGAATTCTGAGGGGGTCCACGTACCTACCCCTAGATTATTTTGCCAGATTCTTGTATATAGCAGACAACCTGGAGCATTGCTTATCTGCAGGCTAGGTGGTGATAGTAGTTCCTGTTGCATTGTGATGCACTTTTTTTCTTTTAAAGGATCAAGAATAAGTTGGACAGAGGAGGAGTAGTTCAAGATTTCGTTCGCTCCCTGGAACAGCTCTCTAATCCCATAATGCTTTTTAAGGTAAGGTGGGTTTTTTTTATACACATACACACACACACACCCACCCTTCCCTTCATTCCTTACCCTCTGTTTAGGAAAGAGTGCTGGGTGGAGTCTGACGCAGTTCAGTTGACACCACAGCCACAGGAAGCGGTTCAACCCAGAATCAACTGGTGATGATGTCGGGGTGCTATCAGCAGCTTTCACTGGCAATGGTCTCCCTCCCTTGTGCCAGCTGGTTGTTTTGCACTAGCCCTTTTCAGCTTTCTCCTTCAGGGTCTATGCCCTGCCCCATGGTCAGTCTTCCTTAATCGTTCCGAAACTGTTACAGAATTGTCATTTGTGGCCATCTCTATAATTTCTGACTACTTGTGTTCTTATACCCTTTCCCTGCTCTCTGCTGGGCTTCCCTGTCTATCTTCTGAGCTCGTTGTCCAAAGGGTTCTAGTCTTGTGTTAGATACCACTCCTTGCCCCATAGGGGCTTTCTTAGTTTGCGCTAGATGCTATGGTAGTAAACATAATTGTGTTATTAGGTAGAAATGTCTTATGGAGAGACAGAATGAAAGGGAAATATTTCCATAGCCTTTTGGTTGCTCTTTTGGTTGTCAAAAGACACATTCATTGACTATTAGTAAATACAGTAATCCAAATGCAATCTGAGCAGATTACCAAAGAGTGAGGGGTCAGTAAACTTTTTCTCAGTACTCACCTGTTTCCTTCTGTTTGCAGGATTGGGTTGAGGATGTCAGAAACGAGTTGGTAAAAGCTCAGAGGAATAAAAATAAGCTTAAGGAAATGTATGAAGGAATGTACAAGAATTTGGGAAATTTAGAGGCTCCTGGCCTTGGATTGCTGAGGAAAAGGTTTATTCAGGTATGTGTGATTACTGAGTAGTGTTGGCATCGTGTGCCTTTCTAGAAGGCACTAGAAAGTCAAAAGAGGGGACCAGATCACAGCTTTTACAGGTGCTGCAGGACTTCATGAGACAAGAGATCAAGTCAGGAGTACAGGACTGGGATTTCTTTGCTAGAAGCTATGAACTTATTTTAGTTCGACTTCCACTTCTGACTGCCCTGCAGGACTAAATGTTCCCTCTTACTCAGCTTCTGCCTCCCCTGTCCTGCATGCTGCCAGGTTCTCAGGGCCTGGGCCTCTCTGACCATCCATGAACCAGCACAGGAATTTGGCCTTGTTTTTTTCCCCTCTGCCAAGGATGTATGAGCACTTTAGGGTGTTTTGCTGTATTATGCTACTCAAATTTGCTGCTGATACTAGGTTATTTAGGGTAAGTTATTCAGAAGAGTTACAACTATGAAGAATTACAGAAAAGACTTTACAAAACTGGCTGAGATCTAAAATAGTGAAAGTCAGTGTAGAAAAATGGAGTGATGCATGTGGCACAAAAAAAAATGCCCTAGTTTCCACATATGAAGTCTTTGTGTTTGAGCTGAATATTGCAATTCAAGAACAAAATCTTGATTTGTGATAGTTCTGTGAAACCATCAGCTGTGAATACTCAAGAGCAGTCAAGAAAGAAAAGCGGTTGTTAGTCATTATTAAGAATAGAGAACAAAACATGGATTTATACATTGACATAGCAGCCTTCTCTGACTCTTGCATTTTGAACACTGTAGGCCTCGTCCGCAGTTCGCAACAGAGATATAATGAAACCAGAGAAGGTTCAGAGCGGCAAGAATAATCAGAGGTACAGAGTAACCTCTGTACAGGGAACAACTTTAGCATTCCTCCAAAGACACAATGAGGACAGATACAATAAGGCTTTCAACATTAGGAGTGCCAAGCATGGAGTAAATATTCTGTGGAAATGGCAGGTTCAAAACAAACAGGGAGAAGTGTTTCCTCATTCAGTACACACTTAAGTGCTGAACTCCTGCTGCAGGGTATTATGGATGATTTCATCGGTTCAAATAGCAAGTAGACAATAGCATGGGGAGGGGGAAAACGCTTTGAGAGCTTTTAAATACAAATGCACGCTTCTGGGTCCAGAAATCCTTGAGCTGCAAATTGCTGGAGGCCAGGAGAGTGATACTCCTGTAGAAGCATGGCTGTATGCTTGTACTGTATGCGCATAGCCCCGTGGCCAGGGCTAGGTGGGTCCAGGTCTCTGCCATATGGCCATTCTTATGTCACATTAGCATTGGATAAACTTATCCGAGTGTCTCTAGGGAGATTCCTTCCCTATGAGCAGGGAAGGTGGAGGATGCGAGTAAGGTGGGGTCGGGAGGAGGTGAAGTATTACAGTAGCAGAAAGGGCAATTAGGAGTTTAGGGGCATACTAGCCTTTTGAATATGCTGCTGCAAGATAAGCTGGGTCTCTGATGATAATGACTTTAAACTTAAGAGTATGGGGATAAGAATTTGCAGGATGTGCCGCTGTTGGGGTGGGGGTAGAGGGAGAGGAACAGCTGTAGGTTGAGCCATACGGGGTACAAGCCCAGCAAGGGACCTAGCAGGCATGAGGACAAAGGCAGTCTGCGTTTGGCTGCTGGGGTGCACTTTGGCCCACTTAAACAAAAAAATCCATGGCTCTTTAAAAAGGTGAAACTTGTGCAGTAGTAGACAATACTGTAAGTAGTACTGATGGATTTGCAATTGTTACTGAATTAACAGTGTAGGGAGAGAAGAGCGAGGGAGATGCTGGAAGAGAGGTAGCGGGGTTGTTCCCCTCTGTTGAAGGGAAGAGGGAGAGCAGTATTCCCTCCACACACTAGCGGCTGCAGAAGAGGGTCAGGGTGATGGTGCACAGACTCTGAATTCTTTGCCTTCATGATGCAGTATTAATGGAGAAACAAAGTGTGCTGTGAGGATAACTGTATAGTTTCTAGTGTCCTTGCTGGAAAAAAAAAAGTTGTATCTCTTGACTGACACATAAAATTGCTCTAATATGTGGGGTACTTCAGGCTTGTAATCTTCATGTATTAGGTACTGTTTCAATTGTAATTTAAACAATAACAACCTTGCTTTTATTTTTAACATGAAATTCCAGTAATCCATAAATTAAACAGTGTTGATGGATTGTGTTAATTAAAATACAATATTAAGGCTATTAAATATTTGCTGCCTTGAATTTTAAAGGAAGTCAAAGAACAGAGCAGAGAAAGCAATTGGATGATCATCTGGAAATAGATTTAAAGTGATAAAGATGTTGAATGTAGCAGTCTCTTCTTCAGAAGGATAGTATTTTCTGTATTTTCATTTACTTCAGTGAAATAACTGTCTCCTTCTTAACTTGGGAGAAAAATGATCAGGCATTGAAATAACAAGTGAGGTTACATATCTTTCCAAGCTGTTAATACCAGTGAGGTCCAAGAGGGGACATCTGTTTTTTCTAGAACCTTGAATTATGAACACAAGAAGTCAACTCGGTTAACTACTTGCAGATAATACGTACTTTGTTTATTAAATGGATCAGTATGAAATGTCTTTGCAGTTCTCCTTTATCAGGATATTTAAAATACTTTTAAAATATGGTTTTACACATTTTTGCATCCAGATTATCTCAAAGCAAATAACAAATAATAAATGTGATAGTAAATAAAACATTGAAATTGACATTTTCTAACGTGATGCAAAAAATCCTCTTAATACATTAAGCTATATGACATGCATTACATATAAATGTAATATATCTTTTGGTTAGCAAAAAAGGTATATATAAAATTAGCGAGGCTGTATTTGCTTGCTATGTAGTATGATTGCTGCTAGTTTAAAAAAAAAGGAAGAAAACAACAACAAAAAACCCCAGAAAAACCGAACAAAAATCCAACAAAAAGCCAGACCTTCCATAAAGCACCGAATATTCGAGTTCCAAGGGAAAAAAAAGGTTAACTAACTTATCCATCTGTATTTTTTTTTTTACCATTTGTAAATCAAACAGTTGGAGGGGTTTTTGGGTTTTGTTGCGGCAGTTTGAAAGTGTGATAACATCTAAAGACTGGGACATCAATTAAATGTTCTGATAATAATCCTATATTTAGCTTCATGATGGAATTTGCGTTTGTTTAATAGGTATAAATCTAAATATTTGTATTTTATATTAATATTTCACTAGCTGTTCTTAAATTTTTATAAGCAGAGGAGGTACATGTATTAAGTTTAACAAGCAGCGTTATTGATATGCTCACTCAGAATCGAACTGCAGTTGGAGGAAGTAAGGAGGGATAAGCTTCTGATTTTGATATGGCAAATGATATCACTGGATTGGTGAAATGTAGATATTTCTGTTGATGATAGCTGGTGGGTCTACCAAACAGGCAGTGAAAAGGGTCTGACAGACTAGAAATAATGGAGAGAAAAAAAGAACTGGAGTGGAAGGACAATTGATGTATTTTAGGAGCTCAGATGAAGCTGTGTGCGTAGATAGGAAGGTACAGTTTTGGTGTTCTTGGGGAGTTCCTAGCACTGTGTTAACAGGATTCCTTTCTATAAATGAACCTCAGGCTTTTGGGAAGGACTTTGACCATCACTTTGGAAAAGGCGGTTCAGAACTATTGGATATGAAGGCTAGTGACTTTGATGCGATTGCAACTTATCTCCTGTCAAAAATGAACAAAAACCATAAGGAACCTGGAAACCTGAAAGAATGTTCACCGTGGATGAGTGAATTCAAAGTTGAGTTCTTGAGGAACGAACTAGAGGTTCCTGGTAAGTTCCCCTCCCGTGTCGATGGTGACCTGTCCCTTAGAAGAAAGTTGCTACTCTTGAGCTCTACTTCTTATGTTGGCTATATGGCCCTTCTTTCTGGCCTTACGCAGAGGCAGATTTCATCTGAAATAACTCTGTTCATTCCTCATCTCTTAAATTTGTTCTTAAGCTGTAGTCCTGATTTTTAAAATTGTATCTAAAATTGTATCTTTTACCTAAGAACTTAGTATTTTTTTTAAAGACCTGACTCCAGGAAATCTGATCTATAAATCTGATACATGTTTAAATCTAGTTCAAAAAGGATGTGTCCTCTGAAACCATTAAGAGCTGCAATTCTAACAGCTTAACAAGGAGAGAATATTAGTAATTCACAGATAAACTCATGATGTGTATAATGGATTTTTATGCATTTTAAAATATTTTCTTCATAGTTATTATTCTACCAATTTGACAAAATATTTGGAAGTGTGTTCTGTTCTTAAACACACTTTGAAGGAAAAAAAAAAAAATCAGTCTATGTAACTTCTTTCTTCTTTTATTTTTTTCCCACTACCACATCAGGTCAGTATGATGGAAAAGGAAAACCCTTGCCAGAGTACCACGCAAAAATCTCTGGATTTGATGAACGGGTATGTTTACAAGTTTGAGTCAAAATCCTGTGTGGTATAAATCTGTGTCCATATTCCATCTGAAGAATTTGACAATAGCAAAGTTGTTGCTTGTGTACACATCTTGCAGCACGTGAAGGAAGGTCTGCAAATAGGCATTTGTTTTTCTAGTAGTAATTGAGCAACTTGATTATGCCATCTAGGAATGCCAGATACGCTTAATTTCAGTGATGATTCTTTCACAAATATTTTGCTTTTTCCTGTCTTTTTCCAAGATAAGTGTAATGCAATCCTTGAGGAAACCAAAACGTATAACAATCCGAGGCAGTGATGAGCAGGAGTATCCTTTTCTTGTCAAAGGTGGTGAAGACCTGCGACAAGACCAACGTATTGAGCAGCTGTTTGATGTAATGAACATCATCCTTTCCCAAGATGCTACGTGTAGCCAAAGGAATATGCAGTTAAAAACTTACCAGGTCATCCCCATGACAACAAGGTAGGAATTTATCTCGAAGGGACAGAGATCCTTATGTTAACATTTATTACTGTTGGGATGTTGGAAAGTGAGATTTCTGTGTGCCGGATTCTGGTTCAGAGTGTTTTGGGTCTTGGTTTAATTTTTTTTCTTTGCCTTTTAAGCAACATTGAAATTGCTTTGTCTGGAAACTGTTTTTCAGAGTATATTTAAATTGTTAGCTTTCAACCTTCTTTTAGCAGGCACTAGAACATGTTGCTTCCTACTTGTGGTGTTACTCTAAAGTTCAGCTCTGAGCTACTTGTTTGCATCTCTGATTTCTTTTGTTCCAGACTGGGACTCATCAAGTGGCTGGAAAATACTTGTACTTTAAAAGAATTCCTTAAGAATAGCATGTCTGAAGAGGAAGACATCAACTATAACAGGTGATGCTTGGTTTAGCTGTCTGCTCTAATAGAGACCACTACTAATGGGTTTCTCGTGATACTGACAATCTTGTGGCAGCATTTTCTTTTTTTAGAAGAAAGAAAGAAAAGCACCTATAAGCAAGGAGGCAGTTTGTACTTCCTGAGCCAAATTAGTAATTGGCAACTGTTTGTTTAATGAGCGCTATTGTACCTGGAATATCCTCCACCCAGCTTGTTTAAACATGAGGCTTATAATCACGTGTGACGTCATTATCATCACCATTTCCTTATCAGCAGATTGATTTTACAAGCAAAGGATTTTGATCTCTTGATTTGATCAGGCAGGAAATGGACGTAGGTCAGTGAGGGGGGAGCGGAGGGGAGGGGAGCAGAGCAGAGCAGAGCAGAGACAGCTTAGCGGAACCTGGGTTCAGCAGTGAGTCAGTGACGGGGGAAATTGGCAGCAGATGCACAAAACAACTGTAAAAGAACACTGTCTCTGACTTTATACAAATGCTGGGTTTGAATAAATTAGCTTTCTTTCTCTTGATTGTAATTGGGGGATGAATATTTCTGAAATTGATTTAATTCTAGCGTTTCAGCCTGTTTCTATCCTGGACTTTAGAAATGTGGATTTATTTACCAATGTTGTTCTTAGTACGTAATCTCTGTTTGGGTTTGTCAAAGTGTTGTTGTCACCATTTATTTTTACTGTTTCTCTTGTTTATGGGGCAGGTTGGAAGAACCTCCAGCATGGAGGTTGGACTCCAAAGAGTCTTTATTTCTACAGTTACTTGATTTGTGAGCCATTTAGGAACTGCTACAGTTCCTGCATTACTGCTGTCTGGTTCACTTTTGTGAACAGCAGCGGTATTATGTTGGTCTCAATTCATTGACTGGGAAAGCGGAACAATCTCGTGAGGGGAGAAAATTTCTAATATACTAAATATAGAAGATCAGTGTCTTTCTAAAAACAGTTAATGATTTATCCCAAAAAATAGCTTTATTTTATTGTTGTATACAGACTTTAAATATTTTCCCGTAAGTTCTTCAATCAAGTCAATTAAGACACTTTATATTGAGCTATGGTTGAATGACAGCACTCGCAAAGGAAAATTCTGATGAAATCCTTGCTGGCAATATTTTGGTTGGGGTGGGGGGAATAACCTTCTGAAGTTTTGAAATCCTTTTCTTTATCCCGAAGTGGTGGGCTATGCAGTCTGTCAGGATAAATACTTCTTAAATGGAAAGGACCTCTACATCTCAGAACATGCTTTGGAAGGAAGAGAGAAGGCAGGTGCTCTGCTAAGTTGCTGCCTCTCTGGAATAGAAGTTTAATGTCTAGTGTATTTAGTTAAGATGTGAGAAAAATACCAAATTATTCTATAAGCAGTGCAACTAATGAAGACTGGCTTCTTATGGATTAATACCTTAAGTCCAAGCCCCCATTCCTCCCCCCTGTACACACTGAGGAGACTGCCTTCCTCCATTCCCTACCTGTTTGTACACTGAGGAGATAACTGACTGCCTTCCTCCATTCCCTACCTGTTTGGATGGACAAACGGCAGCACGTACTGTGGTAGGCTACATAATGCCTCTCAAATGCATACGAGACTGTGTTAAAAATATCTTTCTGTCCCTGGAGAAGTTATTTTGGGTCTCTCTTCTCAAGGCAGCATCTAATTTTCACAGTAGCTATTGACAAGTTAACACCTTTGAGATGCCTAATCTTCTGTCAAATATGACTGAAGTGCACTCAAAGCTGGGGGGAAGGAGATGGATGGGTCAGCACATGCACTGACGGCCTAAACTTCATTTCCATAGCAAGGCTGAAATTAATGTAGGCTGTAGCTTCCTGATGCCTTCTGTGCATAAAAATCTCATGGGTCATAGCAGCACAGACTCAGCCTGCGGATATTCGAGGACAGAGTGGTAAGATGATAGAGGGAAATCATCAGCCCGTTTTTTTGTCTCTAGCAAAAAAGGACCTCATGCTACCTATTCTGAGTGGCTGTCCAAGACGGGTGGGAAAGCGCAAGGCATCTCTCGATACCATGTTATGTACAGGTAGGTTTTAAAAGATAACTGCATGTAAAGTATAGAAACTAGAGTGTGCGTACACACACAGTTGTAGAAATTCCAGGAAAAATATGATCTGCATTATAATATGCTGGCTAGTTATGATTTTTTGCCCATTTTACTGCTTTGTCTTACTGGAGGTGCTCTGCAGGAGGAGTTTAGTGCTGCCAAAATCCCACCAGAGCACAGGAATGCTTCCAGAAGCTTGCTCACTTCCTTAAGAAAGTGTCTAGAAGCAGATGCTCCTCTTCAACTTTATTTTCTAGGTGTCTTGTTCCTGATGATGCAATTAGGTAGGCTGCCTCAGAGCCAGAGCACCTGCTGAAGTTGGACAGAGAAAGTCATTGTGATACACTGAGAGTTTAAGAATATTTGGTGGCTTGAGGCCCGACTTGAGCATCCTCTCAGAGGAATTTCCACACCTGTCTAGATCTAGCACTGTAGTGGGGGAAGGGAAGTTTCCAGTGGAGCATTTCTGATCAGCGCATAACCTGCTTAAGCAAACTTCCTGCTTTTTAAGGGAAAACTTTGACTCCTTTATCTGAGTGTGTCTACATTAATATTTTTATTCAGATCCGGAATGTGCTTTTGAAGTAAATTCCCAATCACCCCCACTCACCTCACGTTGGCTTGCATCGCAGAGCTGTCCCCGAGTGCACAGCTCGGCTCCTTTCAGACGAAACTAGACTGGAAGGAGAGCACCCAGCGCATTCCAGCTGCTCATGAGCATTCAGTTCTCAGGACCAGATGTGGGCTAGTCCAGAGCATTCACCCTCCCTCCCCAAATGCATACGGCATGGATGTCCTCAGCACCAACTATTTAGTTCTGTTGCCTCCCCGTGTGCTGCACTACTTTCTAGTGTCAATATAGCCTCTGCACGCTGCTGAGAGATTTCGTTTGGGTCTTTGTTTCTCTGCTTGGAAGAGACTATCCAGCCGGAAAGAGCACAATTGTGTTGCTGTATTAAAACTTAACCCATCTACTTAATTTGGGGGAAATTAGACAAAACTACATGCTGTTTTGTATTGAGGAATGTCAGTCCTGGAAATAACTGCTTGGAAAAAAAGAGAAGGGGGGTTATTTTTAATATCAGATAAAACTTCTTGGGCAAAGTCTCTGTGTGACTTGCTATACCGTTTACTGGGGTAAGCAAAATGCGCTAATGCGGTCACGTACACATCTTAACTTTTAACGTCCAGTGGGCTGTTATTTCAATAGTTAATGTTATTCTTCCATTAATTTGCAGAAATGCTAGCCGTACAGAAACAGTTATGTCTTTCAAAAGCAGGGAAAGCAGTGTTCCAGAAGACCTGCTGCGGTAAGTGCGCTGTTAATGACTGCACATTGTGAAATGAATGTTGGTGTTTTATCTGCATGCAACGAGTGACTTCTGTTCTGTTAAGGCGAGCCTTTGTGAAAATGAGTACATCTCCTGAAGCCTTCCTGTCTCTGCGGTCCCATTTTGCCAGCTCTCATGCACTGATGTGCATCAGCCACTGGATACTTGGTATTGGAGACAGACATCTGTCCAACTTCATGATTAACAAGGAGACAGGTGGCATGGTGGGAATAGACTTTGGATACGCATTTGGCTCAGCTACGCAGGTATTTGTTTTCTAACTAATTTGTTACAGCTTTTGCATTTAATATGTGCAATTAAACGTGTATTCTCAGTGCTAAATTCGATGCTCCTCATTTGCCATCATTCTGATGCAAAATAATCTTTACAAGTTATTTCTAGTTAATAGAATAAAATCTCTGTTTCCAGACACTCTCAGACAAGCAAGGACCTGTAGAGTTTCGTACAGTCTATACAGTGGTGTTTTGTATAGTTCAGCCATGTTTTCAACCACTATCACTAAATATTCATGACTAGAGCTTTGATGTCACAACTCGGTCCTGTTCTACCGAGTTGCACATTATTTTCAGTTAAGTGACAAAGAGGGTTTCAAAGCTTAAAAAGAAAAAGATATTTTATTTCTAATCCTTCTGTTCCAAGGTTTCTTAATTCCTGTTTTCTTTTGACTGTTCTTCCCCTTGGCTAGTTTTTGGGCGTGCCAGAGTTGATGCCTTTTCGTCTGACTCGCCAGTTCGTTAATCTGATGATGCCAGTGAAAGAGTGGGGTCTCATTTACAGTGTGATGGTGCATGCCCTAAGGGCTTATCGTGTGGATCCAGATCTCCTCATCAGCACAATGGATGTATTTGTAAAAGAGCCTTCTTTGGACTGGAAGGTGGGATTTTTTCCTCTTTCCTTTTTCTTCATGTGAAAATTCTTAAACTGTAATGAGGATAAAACTGAGCAAAAGGAAGTATTTCTTGATGCTCCCTCTTAGTGCTCCTTTTACCTTTCTTTGTTTTATTGGGTTCTCAGAGAAACTGAACTTAAAGGATTTAAAATGACAGAATTCTATATTGATGGACAAAGAATAGTAGCACGTGTCTGTGTTACCAGTGTACTGTTCTTTATCTGCGTGATAATCCTAAAAATGTGGGTATCTCTTGATCACATTATGTCACTTATCACAGCAGCATAAATATTTCCAACTTTTGCATTAAGCCTCGGAAATTTACATAAAACTGTATATATCAAACGAGTATTTACAGAGAAAAAATCTGAAACCAGTTGCACTTCAGTAACTCCAGTTGTAAATTAAATTTTAAGTCATAGGCAGGCTAGATAACATCTCGCTACTTCGTCCTCCATTGCATCTGCAGTTAAGAGTTACTGGCTTGACTTGCTGCGGTGTGGCGGCTTAAAGGTCTTTTTAAGCATATGATTTATGATAAATAGGGCAAATTTGTTTTCTCTTTAGAACTTTGAACAAAGACAGCTGAAAAAAGGGGGCACGTGGATTAAGGAAATAAACACATCTGAAGTAAACTGGTACCCTTTGCAAAAAGTCAACTACGTCAAAAGAAAGCTTACAGGTGCCAATCCAGCAACAATCACTTGGTAAGATGCTCTCCTTTTGCTTCAGACTGCTCCACTAAGAGCTGTGGCAGTCTCCTGTGTCAGGTTTTGCTCCCTTCAGATAGAATGACAGCTAGGAAAAGAGAAGAGGCAGACAGGGCAAAATTTCAGCAAACCTCCTGTCAGAATCGCTTTGGTCCACATACAAGCGCTCTGAACCACCCTGCCAGCCAAAACACCAGATATCTCCCCGTGAGTGTTATTGCTCCAGCTCAGGCCTCCTGAGCAGTTTTACTGTTCCTGGCAACACACGCATCCCCGCCCTGTAAGCCTGCTTAACTTCTCGCTCCTCAGACTGCTGTTCTTTATGTTCGTCTCCACAGTTTTTAGGCTAGGGGTAGTATTTAAATTGATACGCCTCTGCTGGATGGTTGCTTGAAATGGAACCTGAAACAGCTGTATGGGAGGCATGGAGGTAAGCTGCTTCCCAAAAACATCACATTCAAGTCTGATGGCATTCTCAGGTTATTTATGTCAGTCTAGACAAGTCTGGCTCAAGCCAGAATGTCTTTAAAGTTCAGTTAAAGTACAATTAATCCCTTCCATCCTCTTTTAAAAAGACATTTTGGATTAATCAAAAAAAAAAAAAGGCAAAGAAAGCAAGCCTGTTCTAAAACCATACAAATACTGAAAAGTGCAGGACTTGGGAGGAGTCCCTTTTGCGGTCAAGGCTGAACTGGAAAAGGCAGCAAAATACTTCTTGCAGAGAGAAATCAGCAGGGCAGGTAAGGAGATAACAGCTTGGATGTGGACTGCTGCATCCTTCTTTCAGTTAGAGACCTTTGACAAGATTGAAATATGCATGGTAAATATTCACTAGTAAAGAGCACCTGAAATCACCAGTCTTCATCGGCCAAGCCTTCTACAGCTATTGAACAGTCTCCACATCTTGAAAAATAAAGCTGCATGAATGGTGTTCAAGTACTGTTTCATATTTTAAAATCCATCTGATTTTCTGCTTGTTTCTTTTAGTAAGAGCTTATTTTTCTGTTCTTAATTTTAGTGATGAACTACGCCTGGGCCATGAGAAGTCGCCTTCTTATAATGATTTTGCAGCTGTGGCTCGTGGTAACGCCGATCACAATATCAGAGCCAGAGAGCCAGAGGGCGGACTTTCAGAAGAGACCCAAGTGAGATGCCTGATCGATCAAGCGACAGACCCCAACATTCTTGGCAGAGTCTGGGAAGGGTGGGAACCCTGGATGTGAGGGACTGCTCTCTAAAGCCCAGTCTGCCAGGAGGAGCGTCCCCTAACACGCAGCTGCAACCAGATCAGAATTTTAAGGCCAAAAAGGAAAAAAACTCTTAATTGCTTTTATCATCATCGGTTAACTTGGTTAATATAGAAAATAATTTTTTTTGTATTAAAGCTGTATTCAAACGGTGATTTGTTTTTTAAATTATTTTTCTTACATGTGGTTCTGCAACAGAGCAGCTTTGTTGTCTTTGTGTTAAAATCCACGTAGAAGGAACGGGAGAGGCTGTAGGGCGTAAAGACTAACTTGAAAGGCACTGAGATCACTCAGAGCAAAGCACAAATTCATACCCTGTGAACTCGTAGGCATCCTTGTAGTGCAAGTCTGTGCTTTTGTCTTTTACAGAGACCTTGATGACAATCAACTGAAACCGTTCTGCGTACATACATTATTTGTAATTAAAACTAGAAGATTTTCATATCGGTAGAAACAGTGAAGCACATGGTAAAATTAAACAGAAAATGGCTTCTAGCTCTAGATAACACCTAAAGTATCTTGGACGGTTATTTCATTACTGGATAATGAGAAAGTAATGATGAGACCGTGCCAGTTTGTTCCAGCAGATTGTTTTTTAACAATTAGAGGTTATGCTCCATTATCTCTGTCCGTTAGAAGCCTATACTCCTCACGTTGTGTTAATTTGTTTGGCCAAAGCCAAAAGTCGACCAAAGCCGACACAGCAGAGCGCTGGAAGCTCCTTGCCGTAACTGCGGCACAGCACAGGAATGGCTACTGCGCTTTGGCATGTGCTTATGCCGAAGTGTGGCGGTTGTGCCAGACGTGGCTCTTCCTCTCTGGCTGGCTAGCCAGTTTTCGGGTAACCGTGGTGGCAAGAGCGGCGCAGCCCAGCCAGCAAGGGGGAAAGAGAGTTCTCTAAAAGTATTAACAGTTTTTGTTACCCACAATTCATTGTAGGAGATGGTTTCCATCGAGGCTTTTAATAGTTGTCATAAAAGGTGTAATAAAAATAAGTCTTTGCCCTTTCACTGCCTACAAGGTTTCCCTCCTGCCCCCGTGGCGATGGGGCAGTCCTCGTCTCCCTGAGGGCCGCGGCTGCCGCCGGCAGCAGTCTCAAATGAATCTTTCAGCTGGAGAGCGGAGGAATCTGCCTCCTGGATACAACTCCACGAAAAACTCAGGATGAGGAAGGTTACTCGCCGAGGCCTAATGAATAGGGAGGGAGCTTTTTTGTTTCACATACTTTCCAGCAACAATTACTATTTGTTACCTTCCTTCTTACTAAACATGCTCAGTTTTTTATGTCAGTAGTGTTACGAATCAAAAAATTCAGAATCTTTTTATCAGATTTTATTAATTAAAAATACTGTTCGGCTGTATTTTTGTAGAGGAAACACCTATTTAAAAATAAACTTTCAGATGTATACCTCATTTCAAAAGTTAATTTAGGGCACTTTAATCACAGAAAACACCCACATTTACCCATTTATACCCATGATAATTAATGCACAGCGTTTTTTTCATAAGAGTGTGTGATATAGCCTATATATACCTTGTGTAAGATGCCTTGGTGCATTTTGTTCTTTTAATCACTGGTATCGATAAAGACGGCGGCATTATGACTAAAGCTTGGTTAGCTGAGGCACTCAGCTTTCATGTTGTCACTACAAATACAAGAAAGTTAAAGCACAATAAAAAGCTACATGAAAAGGCGAGGGGACATTTGGAAATCGAGTGGCTGGTCGTACGAGGTGTTTAATTGCACTTTTGGCACATACCTCAGATAGTTACTGGGTACTTTGACCTGTACTGTGGAGGACAAAGTTTAGGTTTATAGTTTAACGAGGCTCTTCTCGTAGGACTTTTGATACCTTCAGCAAGGATAGATGTTTGTGCGCGGCAGGCCTCCCTCCAGCACCAACCAAGGCTTCCTTGGCCTTTCGGAAGGGGCCGGAGCGGGAACGCAGCCCGGCTCTTCCAGGGGAAGGGGACTGTGGTGAACCCTGCCCCGTGCCCTCCTCTCCCTTTAGTCTGTAGCGAAAGGCCCTCGGGCCAGGGGTGGAAGCCTTGGGGACAGGTGAAAGTAGCCCTGACAGTGCAAAAGAACCGAGAACATGTCCGTGACACTTAAAATAGTTAAAAGCTCCGGTTTGGCCCTAAAATAGGTGCTATAATTGGAAGTCTCAGCTACATCAGTCCTATTAGCGACCTATTTGTCAAGCTCAAGTGTCAGCTAAGGAGCAAAGCACAAAGCTGCTGGGTTTTCAGGAGCAGAAACGCATCCTGTGCAAAGCAAGTGGAATTGCCCTAACGGAGCTTTCCCTGTGCAGCTGAATGAGCCTGAAAATAACCTCCAACAGATGTACATCGCGGCTGCCGTCCCCAGTCCTGACTGAAGAATGCTGCTCTCAATAAAACACAGCAGTTAAATGGAAAGGCTGAAGCCAGCCCGTGAAGCAGCAAGGAAAGTACTGACGCAATGAAAACCTCAAGTCGCTGGGCTTGGTGCTTTACGTGGCGGGTTTGTTCGGCTTCCAGAAAAGAATAAGATGATGTGCGGCTCGGAGTCGGAGACTGCTTCAGGTCTCATGATGCAAAACAAAACTCAGTAACTATCCACAAGTATGGCAGAATATTTCCTTCTCGGATTAGATAACCAGATGTGCACTATATCTGGAAATTCATTAGTTGCATCTAAAAAGCTATGTAAACCATTAGCGTATATTCTCAGTAGGTTTTTCTTAGTGTGCAGAATGATATTAACGTTTAAGCTGGTCCTTCCCATCCCAGTCAATCTTAAAATTTCCCTCTGATTAGAAACAATAATACTGCTAAACACAGAGGAAAGCTCTGCAGCTGCAGCCTGCAGTCGTCTCCTGTCCCAGCTGATAAAGAGGTTCCTGCATGCTGCTCGTCATGCTCAGGATTTTTCCTTAGTCCCCACCACCCCACCCCACCCCCCCGATTTAAATGTTAGCTTTAGGTGTCGGTCGCTGAGCTGTGGTACAGCACCAGCACGTGTTTGGGCACGGGAAGGAGCCTACCAGCTCTCCACAAGAACAATGAATTAGGCTCGTCTTCAGCCACGGAATGAGGAGTTTCCTACAGCTCTTTTGGCCTCACGCTGAAGGGTTTGGCCAGCCGCTTCCTGAAGTCGGGTAAGTATGTGTCTACATTTAGAGACACTTCTCCCCAAACTTCACGTTTTTCAAAATCGAGGTGTTAAAATAAGGATTTCTTACTGCTATTTTAAAACCCTTTTTTCCCCCCTCACAAGTACTGAAGATGAGGGTCTGCCGAGTCACTTCATTAACACCGTGCGCCTCATTTGGAAATGACCTGGGGTTTAAAAATTTCCTTTTTAAGCTATGCTGCTTGTAGGAAATGGCACCTATGCAGAAAGGCCACACCCTGGCAGCCACCCACAGCACCGAATGGTGTCACTAGTCTTGCAGCAAAGCTACCAAAGAGCTACATCTTACGTTAAACCAACAGTGTCCAGAATAGGGTGTTAGGGGTCTTTTTTCTTGGAAAAAGTTTTGGGAAGGAGTGGCCATAAGGGACTGGAAAAGATTTGGTTACAGTTTCCACATTATTTACAGGGGGGGTTGTTTGCTTGTTGGTTTTTTTTTTTCCTTTTTGATGGGACAGGACAGGGTAACCCTCGCTCTGCCTGTCCATTAAACTCCCAGTAAGCTATACTGTGCAAGATTTCATTTGGTGGGGCAGAAGACGTAGCTGTGAATTTGCTCTCATGAATCTGGTCCCTGCTGGAAAGTCATGCACAACCTGTGTAGGGAAAGGTTCAGAGCATCCACCAAAGAGTGTGAGAAAACGAGGAGCGCAGGGGCTGAGGCCTTTTGCTGCTGCGCACTTGGCCTTTCTGGAGCCCAGGTACGTGGAAGATTTAATTCAGCAGTTCAGCAGCTGCAGGTGCAGCTGAACAAACCCAGCCCGGGCTGGCACCGCCAGGGCTCAAACGCCTGCAGGAAGTCAGAGCACAGAGTTTAAAAAAGCTAAAAAGAAAAATCCTTTCATTTACCGGCAAGTTCTTCAGCCGCTGACAGTGGGGTGGCCGCAGGCTGGATCAGTGCAATGAACTGACCCAAGTGAGTACAAGTGACGAGCAAAATACTGTTACAGCGATTCAAGACACGGGAGGAGGCACGAGCCCTGGCAGAGGGGGGGATGAGGGGGTAGGGAGGGTCCCTCCAGCAGTCACTGCGCTGGCTTACGAGAGCCAACGCCAACCTCAAGGAGGTACTGTCCCTCCCTAGGAGTGCGTTGGCAGGTTTTCTGACTCTCCTCAAACAACTTGCACCTCCTCATCTGCATGTCCCATTCCCCCATCAGTCCCCAACTGCCATTCCTGGCTTCTAGCTGTGGAACGAAACAATCACTGCACTCCTGCTTCTTCTTGGGAGGAGGAGAAAACCAGGCAAACCACCCCTCCCTCTTTTCCCCCCTTGTCCGCTGGCTCTTTGTCACTATGCAGCCAGCCTTTCCCTGTGAAACCCAGTGGGGCACCGTGAAGTGCTTCCCCTGGACAAGGTGTCCCTGCTGCAGTCCTGCTCTGGAGCTGCTTTACCCCTGCCCATGAATCCCCAGCATCCTGCTGGCGCTGCCTCAACCCCATAGCACCCCAAGAGCAGAGAAGGGCTCCAAGGGCTCCGCAGGACCAGCCCAGCCTGGCCGGGCTCCCAGCCCCGCTGCCCCAAAAAGTCCTGCACGTCTGGCTGGGCTGCCAGAGGCGAGCACGCCGGGAGGAGGACGGGGAGGATTAAAGCCAGGCTGAAGCATTGCCCCGTTTCCTCGCCTTCCCTGGGTGGCCTGGCCCCCATTTATCAGGAAAAACCAGGCAGAAATACAGGGCGATTTAATTCTTGTCCCTGGAGGGCTCGGGGTCCTGGTGCTTCTCTGGGATTCACAGCCGGCACTCCAGAGTAATTTAAAGTTTTGTCTTTCCTCTGCGAAGGTTTCTCAGCGAAAAGTTTATTGTCCTTTCTCTCCAGGTGTAAATGCTCCTCTTTTCTTGATTTGGAGCAGGAACCTCAAACAGGTTTTGGAGAAAAATCTTCTGAAATTCAGGTGCTCAAATATTTCTTACTGCTGTTTAAAACTTACTGGAGCCCGGAGAGAAGCCATGATTCGGTGGGTCAGGTACTCAGCAGGATGGGTGAGGGAATCAAGGGCTTGTCTCTGCTTCACTCTCCATGAAATTATTTATGCAAATGCGAACAGATTCAGCTGCCAAGATGGCAGACAAACCCACCCCAGGAAACAGTATGGTGTGAATATAGTCCTGCCTTCAGCCCAGTGCTTTGGTAAGCGACAAGTATCACTTACCTGCTCCTGGATGCTTCGCTGCAGGTGTAGTACCACCCCAGGGCTTCACCCCCTGCATGGCACGTGGGGGATCCCCCCGAAACGTGCTCCTGAAATCACACATCTCGGGGTCAGCAACAAACGCAACCAACTCGCCTTCCAGGGGAAGGCTCTCGCCGCTCGGTTTTGGGGGGGACAGGTGGTGACAGGTCTGACCATGAGCTCTGTACATGCCTCCAGGTCCTGATGACACCGTAAGCAAAGCCGCACCCTCCACGATGGGGCTTAGGTGTGATACGGGTGGCAGATACTGGGGCTTACACAGGGCTTCCATGCCCAGCAGGTCGCTGCTTACCGAGGGATTTTGAGAATCTAATTGCCGTATGGCAGGGTGCCCAGCAGCGGCTGGGTGGGCTGGCTGTGCATCGCGTCTCTTTTTTTGGGGGGTAACACGTGCTGGGCATTAGATGAGACTGTTCAGGCTGGCGCAGTTGCACACCAAGACCGTCTGATGACGGTGACACAACCTCACCTGCCAGATGCAAAACCTCACCTGCCAGGCAGAGCACGCTTATCCTCACCCCATAAGCCTTCCCGCAAGGAGTTTACGGCCAAAAGGTGAGCGTGTACCAGTCTGATGAGCAGCTGCCCTTTGGGGCCAAGGACTTCAGTGAGCTGAAAGCAGAACACAGTTCCACGTACAAGCAGTTAAATGAGATGCTTTCCAAGACAAATTATAATTTTATGGCTATGACAGGTGAGATGTATCGCCTTCCAGCAATCAACAGACTCCGTCGCAGAGCGAGGGGGGAGAGAGAGCGGGTATCACTGCCTTGCATTTCTGAACTACCTTCCCGTGCTTCACGCACCCACCTCCCTACACTTCATGCAAAGAAAAAAGGTCCAGGAGCACCATGCGATGGTCGCAGTTCCCTGCCGGACAGCCAGGCCAAGGGCAGGTGGCGCAGAGTCATGCGACGTGAATATACCCCAGCGCTGGAGGACAGAAAATAACAACACGCAGAACTGGCTTTGGGCACAGTATTTTTTGATGATGTGGAAAATTTTTTCACCAGAAAAACAAAAAAAAAGCAACCGCTTTTGTGTCACTGTCAAGTTCAGCGGTTAATGCTCATGTAGATAGAGGTTGCACGATCAAACCCCTGACGAGCAAAGCAAATCACATTTATTTAAACACAACATCTCTGTGGGGTTAACTGCAGCACTCGAGTTGAAAGCAAAGCAAAGCCCCTCCACGCAAAACCTCACCTGCCAGATGCAAAACCTCACCTGCCAGGCAGAGCACGCTTATCCTCATCCCACAAGCCTTCCCGCAAGGAGTTTACGGCCAAAAGGTGAGCGTGTACCGGTCCTGTCCCAACTATTTACGTTAAAACACAAACCCTTTGACAAACAGCTGCCTTACTGCAACAGCTGCGCTAGCGGCGGATGGAGCCCTGCCCGGAGCCAGGCAGCAGGCCCGGCATGACCGGCACGTACCCACGGTCCCCAGAAAGTCACCTCCGAGCGGCACGGCACTCGGCAAGGCACCGCTTCACGCCAGCAGTGTCATCTGAGTGCTGGGCTGAAAAGTCAGCGGCCGGGCTAGTCCTAGCGAAGCGTCACAAATCTAGCCAGGTCTTCTGGAAAAAAAAAAAAATTAAAAAAAATAGACTTTTCTAAAGGTTTTTTTTGTGTGTGTGTTTCTTTTGTATGTAATACTGTCAGTGGAGCACCTGGGGGTGCAGCCAGGGTTTTTAAAACTATTTTGTGCAACTGGAAAACGTAGCATTTCACATATTTGAAATGAAAATATTTTCGTTTCTCTGATACTTGCCAATAGTAGTAGTTTATTGGATGCAAGAGGGAGGGGGGGGGAAATGCATAATTACTTACCGTAAGTTTTTAAGAGAGGCTTAACTTCACGCAGCC
>NW_008796043.1:786636-819940 GCF_000699145.1 Aptenodytes forsteri
AATATATATATATATATACATGAACACAAGAACACCGTTATTTAAAGTTGTTCAAAAACCTCGAAGCGGTTCCCACTCCAGGCAACGCAAAGCTGCACCTACACTAACGCGCTCCTAAGTTTGAGCCAGCTGCAGTCCCAAAGGAGGTGTTGCCCACACGCACCTCAGCCCGCTGTAGGCTATCGCAGCGCTGCAGGAGCTGGCCACTGTCACTGATCGCTGCTAGTGAAAGCGAGAGCGGGCAACAACGCCGGCCTCTTGAGTGAATACATTACGAAAGGTTAGCCTACTTGTCTGATAGCGCACGCACAGAGATGACAGCATCTGTAGGGCACCGGCAGAAACATGGCCTAAACAGACAGTACAAGCGCCTCCAACAGCCAGTGCTTTTTGAGAGAGAGAAATCTTGCCGGTTTCGAAGGGGTGACCCTTCCTTCCCTACAGGGAGGCAGGTAAGAGACTGAAAGACTTGGAGGAGGGGGGAAAAGGGGGAATATCAAACGCTGGGTCATTCCTTTAGTAATCGTGACATATATGAGACTTTCCACTATTGGCCTCGGCCGCAGGAATGATTTCTGTAGCAACAAGTTTGCTGTTCCTTTTCTGCGGGGTAATCACATACTGGACCTGCACAAAACCGTTCACTCCTCCTCTGACCTGTACGGGTGTTTTAAATACCGTGAAAGGGGAAGGGGAAAAAAATCTAATCCCTGACTAAACTCTTCCATTAATTCTTGCATCTCAACCAATGCACACATAGGAAGATTTTGATATTATCTGATCTGTAATCCATGTCTCTGTACAGTCAGGGTGAGGATAGTTACGTGGCCTACAAAGCATTCTGCTCATTACCCCTAACAGAATCTGTATAGTGAAACACTCGCTTTGTGGGAAGCTACAGATAACACGGTACTTCTATGCTTAGAGACCAATTAGCTGTAAAACATTAACTTTATATATGCTTCACACTTCAAAATATAAGCTTTGTTCAAATCTCCATCTTTATAACATTTATTGCAAGGTGATAACAAACGTTGCAACTCAGAATCTGTGCACAACGCGGTGTTTTGCAGCCGGCGGTACGTCTGGAATCCGCTGATAAAATTCAGCTTAAACCAATGTTCACTGCCTATAGCAAGGTATTTATTTCAAAGATATCAGTAAAACATTTTCCATCGACACAGAATAAATACAGTATTATAAAAAAAATTCACATTCAAAACTTCCAGAACAAGATGTTTTACGTACATAAACAGCAAACACGCCAAAGAACTGTATTCTTAAATCCCGAATTGATCCAAAAAAGAAGAGTTTAAAAGCTGAACAGATTTTTTTTATATAGGTATTTTTTCAGCATTAGCACAACGTGCTTTGTAAATCACAGTTTTAATAAACTATCTTAATACTTATCACACTTGCATTATACATTACCTGTGGCTCTAGTTAACAGATAACCACATTACAAAGTCCACAGATACTACAGTAGGTGACTAGAGTTCAGCTCAGTGTCTTGCTGCTGCTTCCAGAAGAACGATTTCCTCCAGCGCAACACAGTTGGGGTGGCTGGTTACGGAGTGGACGTAGCAGTTCAATAACCCCACCTCCTTTCCCAGCACGCTCTGCACCTCATAACTCTGCAGTGATAAAAGCATGTTGATTAAAACAAACAGTCCTGGACATTCTGTTCTAAGCAGTATTCGGCTGGGAAGATGCAGGCTGTGAGGTCCTCTCCCAACAGACAGGTTTTTTAAGGACTCAAAAAGAAAGGTGCATTGGAACTGATGGAAAGAATGAATACATTAGTTTTTCAATAATTAGAACTCACTCCTGCTTAAAGTGCCGCTTCCCTACCAGGCTTTCACAAATGAGCTGTTTAAAAAAAAAAAGCTACTGCGGCTTTGAACTCAAATTTTGCTGAAGCATAACCTACATGTGCTCCCTTTATCTAGCTTTCTGACACCCGTAGGATTTCACATGTGCTAGCAATGTGTATGTACATACTATATATCGATTACCTTAGCTAACAGAGCCACTAAAGGAAAAAATATTTTGTAACTGTTTTTACTCCCCCCCTCTTTTAACTTCGTGTTGTATCACGCATCCTTTACGATCACCAGCACCTACGCAGTCCCTTCTGTTTAATGATCCGACTGGCAATTTACCCACGTGAGTTGCGCCTGAAGCGAACTTGTAGAGACTGTGTTCTGCGTGGAGGAGAGGGATGCGAGGCTGGGGCGATTTCTCTAAGAGGAGACAGCACGTTGACAGAAGAACTGGTAACACCGACAGCCGATACCTCGCTTGCGAGGGTATCTCACATGGCAGGTTTACATCCATTTCTTTCCTCAGTGGGACTTGCCTACGACCAGCCTCTGACCATGCCCCTGGCTTTCATCTGGGCTGTGCATTTGTACAGGTATGCGATACCCACGTCTATCGCCTGGTTCAAGGTATAAACAACCCTTTTCTTTTTTTTTCCTAAATTATTTTTACCCCAGTCCGGTTCTGCAGTCCAACTCACCATACAGCTGCCCAAACAGCTATACTGGTGTAACAGGAGGGCTGCCACAAGGTAAGGAACAAGTGGCCAGGGCCAGTGACGGCTGAAACCAACCTCCCTGCCAAAAGAACAAAGCTACACCCTTAGAAACTTCAGCAGCACTGGCAAAAAAATGCCACCTCAAGTGGTATTTCTTGTGATTAATCTTTGTTGAGATGTGCTGCTTTTTAAAATGCAGCGGTTCAGGGATGGAGATGCTTATGAAAAAAAAGGAAAAAATTATCCCTGCATTTCAGGTAGGGAAAAAAATGTTTCTAAGTTGCCAGACTTCTAAATACTAGCATTATAAAAATTGAAACATGAAAAAGAGGTTGTTGGGATTCTAATAACTCGAAAAAGAACTACGTTTTGATAGTCTGTAACCAAACCAGACACATCCTGTAAAACTAAGCAAGACTTAACTGCTATTAAAAGAGCAAACATATTTTGGAAATTTCTTGTATCTCTTTGCTTAAATGAAATATACACCCTCCAGCATCAGAAAAATTATTTACAATTTCAGCGACATGTTCCACTTTAAAAATTATCCATAAACCCCATTAAAACCATGGAGCACGTAATAGCAAAATGCTAGAAGACTGTATAAGGAAAGCAAAATGACCCCAATACGTGTCACCTAACTGAAGATACTTAACTGGGATGATTAAACAAGACAACGAGCTGACCTTTGCTCCCTTCCACATGCAATGGAGAGGGGGGGATCTCGGGATCCTGACTGGACTTAATCACCCTCTGAAGGTGCCGCTCCTTCGCTGCTGACCATCTGGCAGCCAATGCCAGCCAGGCACCTATCCGGGTGCCTCCCTCACCTGCGATAAATCTGGGTCACTGTGCCAAATGTCAGGGTTCTTCTGATAGCTCAGATTAGAGGAATAACTACTTCACGATTACATAAACTGTACTTTAGCCCATGGATCCCCGTGGCTTACGCATGGATCCCCGTGGCTTACGCATGTTTCATTCATTCGATTATAAAGTATTATCTTGCACACGTTTTGCAAATTTCTCTACTATTACCGCCTGCCAGTAATTTCATGGTTGTGCTATTAGAAAGTAGTTGTGGTTTATAGGGTTTAGGAGACCATCCCAAAAAGGTGGGATGCTTGGACTGTATCTTTGCTGTCTTTGGATCCTCAGCCAGAAAATGGAGTAAAGCCCAGCACTGCTCATCGCAGCTCTGAATGTCTGGACGTAGTGCTATGTGCAGATAGCTCTGCAGATCCGCAGCTGAGCTAACGCTGTCTACACATCCCATCTGTGGCATCCCTCTTCTAAATAGGAGGGTGTCAGCCTGATGATAGTCGTGCAATAGCAGGGCATCAGCAGGTAGAAGGTGGGCTTGCCAAAGGGTCCAGCCCACTCAAATCCCAGGCTGGACACACAAAAAAAAAATCATTATTTCTAGTGAAATCTCCTACCACTCCTAGCACAGTTCTGAAACGAGCTGCTTGGAAAAGCAGAATCTCCATCCCTGGAGGTTTTCAAGACCCTGCCAGCCAAAGTCACGGCTGACCTGCCCATGCATTGGCAGTAGCCCAGTATGAGTGGTAGGTCAGACGATGACCTCCAGGAGTCCCTTCCATTCCTATGATTCAAGTATCTTCCCACCTGACTCACGTCTCCTGTACTCTGCCTCTGCAGTAAGTTATGTAGTTTAACCTTCTTTCGTCAACATCCATTATACCTACCCCATCCTCATTGGCGGAGGACATCAGGAGAGAAGAGATTGTCCTCTGTAACAGCTGGAATGAGAAAATTAACAGGTTTTGTTCATGACAAAAATCTTATCTATGCAAAGATGTTCTGTTCGCAGGTTAAAACAGTCACGCTGAACAAAGGTTTACCATTTTAATATAGAATGGTTTTGTTTCTCTGGCCAAGAAAGCAGAGGAGAGGTGACACAAAAGATGTTCAGAATGGGAGTCTAAAAACACACATTCCTTGTAGGCTGTGGAGACTGAGGTTTCCCAAGGCCCAACCCAACAAAGCCCTTCAGCTGGACCATAAAACAGTTCGCAGACCTCAGGGTGAGCTCAAATACTGTATTACTTGAGCAAGATCTGGGAACTGGGTTCTTCGCCCAATGAAACACAAGTTTAGTATCAGATTAAATTATGGGATACTCTTACATCTTTTAATTTTTCTTCTGACAGAGCTGTTTATAAAAGTGTGGCTTAGAGTACCTATGTTTCTACGTATCTATCCTCTCTATACTCAGTAACACCAAAGCTCATTTCGTGCCATACCTTTACTTTTACTGTACTTTGAGATCGGGATGGACAACTCAAGAAGACTTCCAGCTGCATTTTCAAAACCGGTGAAATGACAACTTCAGAGCACTGGCTGCAATATAGCAATCCTCTGAAACACACAAATAATGATGGAAAAACATAGAGAAATGGAAAAGCTATCAGTCATAAATCAAAACACACAAAAAACCAGCTAGCTTATTTTCTAAAATACTTTGCTGGTAGATTTTAGTAGGAAAGCCCTGGTAGAGATTCAGTTAATAATAGCAAATAGAGCTCTTCTGTTGGTAGAGCTGAGTAACTCTCTTGGAGGACCTAAACTCTTCTAGCAAAAGGATCTTCCTTTTATAAGTTTTGGCAACATGGGGGGAGGTTGCTATTTATAGTAACCCCACTTAAGCAAATATTAATCTCATAACCTTCTAAAAGTTACGGCAAAAGAAAATTTACAGTATAGATTTGGCCCAAGTGACTTATTGATTTAGGCCCTTGTTCAGCAAATGTTCAACGTTTTCAGCACACGCTTAAGTCATATGCATGAAATTAAGCTCAGCTATAAGTGCTTGTTGGAATAACATCTTAAACAAATATTGATGCTACGTTGTTCTCCAAATGACGCAAAAGTGTCCTTCACAGTAGAGATTTTTTTTTTTTATTGAACTACACTACTATGTGAACGTACACACATCCTTATTTTTTGCATGATAGTATAATATAGGACAACTCTTTTTTTATTTTCAGCCTTTTCCCCCCGGCGGCTATACATAACAAAGCATAAGCGGTAAAGCTTCTCATGTTTAGGAAAATGTTACCTATTTCAATGGGATGAAACCCACCCAACTTCTCCTTATGCTTTTTGTAAGCTTTTCCAGTAGAAAGAACCCCCCTTTCCTTCTTTTTACACTCTGACTACTCTCTTATCCTCTCGTGTTTTTATCCCATCAGGTATCTCAGACTCTCCAGGAGCAAGCTGGCTAAGCAGCTGAAGGGGAGGCTTTCCAAGAGCATGCCAGTGTGACGCAGGTTTAGCATTTCGGGTAGTAACAGGTCCTGTAGGATCAGTCTTCACATTTGGGACAGTCATACTCCCAGAATTATTCAACATCCTTTTTAGAAAGGTTATAAATTTAAAAGGTCTGAAATGCAACACTTTCACACTTACATAAATTACAGCAAAGATCACAGTTCAAGATAAAAATGAGGTGAATTGGTGGTACACAGGGTAGCAAGGTAGGGTACACAAACACAAGAAGCTACTTTTAAAGGAGCTTAAAATCAGACCTGTGATTTATGTGGAAGTTTATTAAAACTAATATTATAATGGAGTGGGCTATGAAATCTTTATAAGCAATACTTATAATAAGATTAGTTTGAAAAAAAATGTGATAACTGCAAATGCAAACCATTTCATATCTACTTGTATCTTTCTTAATAAATTAATCTAACCTTGCAGGTTTTATCAGTTCATCAGCAGTAAAAATACTACGACTTAGTTCTAGGAAGGAACAAAGTGCAGCCTGTGCCTGCAGGAATCATTGCATCACCTATTGCTGTTATGGCTACATCTGCAGAACACCTGGGGTGCTCCGGAGCATGCTGACTCTCACCTGTCCTGGGGACACAGTTCCAACTTTCCGTTGCCACATCTGTTGCATGTAGGCCAGGAGAAAGCAGTGCTCTCATTAACTCCAACAACAGTACCTGCAAAAGATGAAATTCTTACAAAATACTAACGGTAAGCTAGCAAACATAGTAACTTCTGGCTTCACAGCAGGTTTGATCCTTTCTGACTCTCAGCTTAAGAATAAGACTTGTCGGAGCAAGCATCAGCCCTTCCAACAATCTCGCTCCCTTTCTCCTTCGTCCCTCCAACAAGGGATGACAGTATGCCAAAGTGTGTTAGATTCTAAAAATACCAGAAGGTAGATAATTGGCAATTAATTTTCCATAAAGGTTCAGTTCTTTTGGTTTGGGTTTTATTGTTTTTCTGATTTGTTTTTGTTTGTTTGTTTTCTTTCTGGTCCTCTGATGTTTCCTTGGCAATAAATAGCTATAAAAATCATCAGGTCAGATAGCCTGATATCGATATTTAGGAAACACAAACCAATGAGGAGACCAATCCCTTTCGGAAACAACGATGCAGGTTAAATTCCATTAACAACGGAGTTATTCTTCATTTACACTGATTTAACAGAGATTAGATCTGGCCCACAGATTTAAGTGTGTGCCTAAGAAGGGAATGCCAAAGATACTTTGGACTAATACAAAGGGCCTTGCTACTTTTGGCAAGAAAAAATATATTCAAACTTCTATGAGAAGCCAATAAAGAGTGTATTATGTTTTATGGTAACGATATGCTGAAATCATGAGCATTATTTATGGAGAAAATACTTCTAAGTATTTTGAAGCATACAAAGTGGATTACCTGTAAGAATGAAATTACACTAAAATAAACCCTCACTGGTACAACAGAAGTATAGACTGAAAATTCCAGCTCCTATTGAGCAAGAATCTCAGAGTTTTATACCACATTCAATAAAAGAAACCCCTGGAGACCAGGGAGCATTTAGACTGTCTGGTCTGTAAGACAGGGCGTTAATCCCTTGCTTTCCTGGTTCTCCTGGGACAAGGACTGACAGGAAGGAGGGAGCCACACATAAATAACAAAACTGTAATTTTCTTTGGGAATTCAAAGGACAGCAAGGCTGAAGATCAGGAAGGGTACTTCTCAAATACAACATTTATGACCCACTTTCTATGCATACAATGAAACAACATGGATTTCACTGACAGAATAAGCAATTCTGTGCATTTAACCCCTTGGACTGTTACAGGAATAATTTTGATTCTTCAGTTTTTGTGATAAACTGGGAGTTTCCATCAGCACTTGCTACTACAAGGTACGATGCTTTCTGCCACAGCATGGGCATGTTTCCCTTGTTCATGGAAAAGAAAAGTATCCAATTAGTTTGCTGAATGTTTGCTTTTTCATTAAAAAATCATTTTAAAAACAAAACAAAACAAAATCCCCTTTTCTGACAAATCTGTTTCTCTCTAAGCCTTTTAACTTTTCCCCAATTGTGTGCCATATTGCAACTGCAGGATGCCAGTGCACGAGTAATACAAGTACACGTGAAGAAAATGGATCAGGATCATACTGACGAGATTATGTCTAGTGGAGATATTTATTTTGATGACACATAGAGTTCCCTCGAGAAAACAACCAGAGATCACTGAAGGCAGAACAAACACAACTGAAAGCGGCAACAGATCTAATAATCTAGTGTCAGTCTTGTGCATCCTGCACGCAAAGTGTTTTCTCAAGTTTAAGCTGCTGAACTGCTGCACATCTTTGTCAAGACCCTAGATTTTGCTTGGTGTTCACAAACCTTTTGGATATTTTCCTGAGATCCTTCTTTTAAATGGAAACACACATAGCCAAAATTCGATTTTTACCTCTAGTCTATTTTTATGGGTTGTGGCTGACAACATTAAGAAGAGACTGATAATAGGACAACACCTGGAAAAACAGGTCTCTGATGAGGAATGCAAAGAAGGGCTGAGGATTAAAAGTAACACTCTGGTTGAAACGTTCAAAAAAATGAGTGTGGTTTTTTTTTTCCCAATCAGTTACCCTGATTAATGGACAGGAAGGGGAAAAGTTCAAACAAAAAGCGAAACCTAGGTAAGCTGATTGACCCCATTTTGTTCACACTGTTAAGAGGGAAACTGAAAAAAACCCTACTTCTGAGTCAGGGTGTTGGATATGAAAATGTCCAATGTCACAATTCAATCACCGTGAGTCATATACTAGGCAAATATCATTAATCAAGTAATATTCCCACATAACATATGTGGTATGGACTAACTAGAATTTGCTCATAAGCATAGTTAAGAGGAAAAACAGTTCTGTGCAGTGTGAACTGCCAACATTTAAGTCATCCTGACTACTACTATACAGCAAAAAGAGGTTAGAAATTACTTTGCAATGCATAGTGATAAGAAAATAAATCTATTAACCCTGAGCTCACAGGTGAGAACCACAGACTCATCTTTAAAGGAAGAATAAACTTTCCAGTAGAAAGCAACCACAGGTTTTCACTCATCTGTTGAAGAGCAACACACTCCATCCCAGAGCTGATATGACTGGACCTCTCTGAAACAAGGATTTCTGACAAACTTGGATCTGCTTGGATTGCAACAATGTCCTTTTTAAAGCTGGGCCAGCTGTAGAGTTGTACCAGGTTGCTCAGGGCTCAGCTTTGAGCAGGAGTTAGGACTGGAGGAACTTCAGAGGTTCCTTCCAACCTAACTTACCGTATTTATACACCTTCCAAAAAATGACCGATCTACCTAAAACCCATCAGGCAGCATGGCACGTGTCCCTCCCCAATCCCGGCACTCCTGGAAGCTCTGACACGGTGACCAATTGCTGTATCTGTGGATGGGGACTTGAACGACCACCTACATTTTTCACTGGTTAAACCAGAAGTTTTTCTAGGGGAGGTTGAGCCTGAGAGCCATGAGGAGCAGCCATGACTGCAAAGGAGCAGGAAGGAGCAGTACTTCAAGAAGGGGTAGAGAACAGCTTTTGCAGCCTTTTTGAGTGTTAGGTGAGAGGAGGCCCACGTACAGCATATGTAGGTGACCAAAAGTACAGGAAGTGAAAGGAGGGCACAAAGAAAAAGAATGAACGAGGTAATACTGCTTCTCATTGAAAGCCAGACTAACAACTCTCCGAGTTAAGAAACAAGAGACAGTGAGTGAATTTTAGAGGTCATAAATTTTTCTTCATGGGTTACTCCATCAAATACATATGCTCCCACCAACAAAGTAGGGTTAGTGCTATTAGTTTCACTTCTTCAGTAGAAAGATGTAGGCAATAACTAACCAAATTCTAAAACACCGGATATATATCTTAAATGCTAAAATTAAATAATTTTAGTTACACATAAAAGTGAGAGTTATTATCTATATATAGCATTAGCATAGGTATAAAGAAGACACTTTATATTCTACATTGGTACAAATGTGTGGCAACGTACTGGTAACAGCTACCCTGGACAAATTTCAGATGAAGCAAGACAAGGTTGTAGGATTAATTTCTCCTTTTGTCATTCTTCCATCTGTAATACAGAACAGGGAAAGTGTGACACCTCCCATGTGTGTAAAGTAAGTACTTGTTTACACAATAGATCACAAAGGTGTATTTTCTTCATTCTATTGGAAAAAGAAAGGACAGAGAAATGTTTGCTTTATCCTACTATGTACACTGTCAACGGGACAAAAGAAGACAGGCACTTCTCATACTTAGTTATAAAATTAAGAGTGGAGAAATGATAATTCTTAGCGTAACTATTGGAGACGTTAAAAAAAAACGCCAAAAAGTATTTCACACCCAGTGACAGAAATATCTTTCAAGTAACTCACAATATCGATGTGAGATGTACGTAACAACCAAGGCTTTGAGTGAAGTGCCTCTAGTTGTGCTTGTTTTTCATTATGCATTGCTAGAGTTCAAGATTTGTCACTGCAAGGTGCTCATTTATTAATCACAGAGGCATTGCTAACTTGTGGCTCTACCATAAGAGAAGGTATGTTTAGTAACAGCTTTGCGTGGTTTCAAACTGTCTTTTCAGTGCGTCACGTTATAGCTGGAAGGATTCATTTGTAACCATTGTTTGCTGTTATTTTAAAGCTCATTTAAAATGCTCCAGTGAATACTTGAAGGTGTAAATGTAAAACAGTATCAAGAATTTTCTACAAGGGCTACTGGAATCATTAAGAGTTAAATTAAGAAAGGAAATTGTCTTTAAAAGCCAAGAGTTATTGGGCTTTTAAGGACTTTTCCCTATA
The DNA here is from genome assembly GCF_000699145.1 of Aptenodytes forsteri. Lineage (NCBI taxonomy): Eukaryota > Metazoa > Chordata > Aves > Sphenisciformes > Spheniscidae > Aptenodytes > Aptenodytes forsteri. Next base: position 797,302 of record NW_008796043.1, read on the forward strand.
GACACTCTACAACTAGGAGGTTTAAGAAGCTGACTGGACAAAGCATTAGAAAATACACAGTAGGAAATGTTTCTGCATGATTAGGAAATGTTAGAAAATACATTGTAAGAAATGTTTCTGCATGGTTAGTGGTAGGACTGAACTATTAGACAAAGCAATGATCCAAAGTGGCTGGTGAGTAAATATTGGCCAAGTTATGCTAGATGACTATGGTGAAATGTTAAATTGCCCCATTGCAGCAAAGCTCCAGGGAAATCGGACACTAACCCCTACCATTCAGGATCTGGCTAACGTATCTTATCCATCTGCCTAAAAAATATTGGTATACCTTACTGTTGCCAACATCAACAAGGCTGGTGTGAACAGAAGGCTCCTGAAAGAAGACAGCGAAGGAACGAATATAATAAAACAGATTGTGCATCAAACATGAATTCTGGGGTATGAGTGAGTGGGAGCAGAGCTTGGCCAGCAAAAGGCAAACAGAGCCCACAGACAAGTATAAAAACTTAAATATCCTAATGACTCACAGCAATACTGTGCTTTTTTATCCCTCCACGCTGTTTGTGTGAGAAATCAATACGAGGACCTTAAAGATTAAAGTGAGCACAAATAATTAACAGCATTCATTTCAGGAAAGGCCATACAAACCTCTTACAGCACAAACGGAGTTGGCCTGTGTTGTAGAATCCAGCTCATCGAGTCTGACAGGGCCAGTCAGCTCACTGAGGTCAGCACCGGCAGCCGAGTACAAAAGAGGCTTTTGTAATAAGAGAACAGTACGTTCAACACAAATAATCCTACCTGCCAACAAAGACATTTCAACTCAGTACAGTAACAAGGAAAAAGGTGACCATGTTAATTGTCATGGCCAATAAAGACAACGATCTCTGCCAGCTACTAAACAGATGGATAGACTCCATCAGGTTTTCTCAATGACAAAATGTTTTGCTGTTAGCGATACATGCACCATGCTCTCATTACACTTTGCGACTCCCAGGGAAAAAAAGATGTTTCAAAAATTCAAACATGGCAGAAGAGAGTCCGATTCCACTCTGACTGCATCGCACCACGCTCCCTGCAAACACAACATTACTGTCTATTCCCTGGTAATAAGCTTGGGCATCCCTTCAGGTGGTCTTACTTTGTTTCAAAGATTACAAAGAGTAGGTGCATGCAATGCTTTATTCTCCAAAGCAGAGATTTTTGCTTTGGGACACACAGCCAATTACACAGGTTGGTGCTTCCAGTCCACTTACATTTTGGAAGTGACTGAAGGCGTGAGCTGTGAACTACACATGCAGGCACCATACAGAACCATACCTGAACCTCAAAAAAGCGTGACTAAAAATGAATGTAAAGTGAACTACCATCATTACATGATCTGTATGGTGGCGAAGGCTCACAGCTAAGATGGTATAGGAGAGTTTGTAAAATTTCTGTATCTAGGGACACACATGTCTCTAGATTCACCCTCTTGCTCCTTTTAGAGGTAGGTAATGTCAATAAAACAAGTTTCTGCAAGAATATCAAAACAAATGAAACCAAATTTCTTAGTATTTTTGAGTCTTCTGTCAGCTAGCAAATTTGATTGACACTGGCCATTAGATTCAACAGCCATCAGGGAAGACTGACAGAAATATTGGTGGACGTATGGCAAGATCACTTAATTTCTCATTTACTTTGGAGATCAAGCAAAAATGTAAAAAAGAAACTTTATGAGAAAGCTCTAATTACAACTCCTTTCAACCTTCTCATCCCAAACTTGCAACATCTCATCTTCATCTGAGAATGAAACTCTCCGTAGGTCACGTATTGCAGTGTCAGAGATTAGGATGCTATTTCAGTTTGATTCCAACTGCTTCAAAACCACGTGTAAAGCTTACCATTTCCCCACAGCGCATCCTTGAAGAAGATGAGTCGCGAGGCAACACTGAGGGCTTCTGTGATTTCCGTACTGAGAACACACGATGCAGCAACTGACACAGCAACAACTTTTGGAATTATATGAACCACATTTTGCAATGTGGAGTCAGTCACAAACAACCCAATCTCTCTTTGATTTATAGGAACACTGTGTTTTGTCTGTTATTAAAAAAAAAAACCAGATACAATTTGGAATGCAGTTGTTAGTTTTTAGTAGAAGGAAAGACTAAAATAACATCCTCATATTTAAATAACTAATAAAACTGACAGAAATTATTACATTTAGGGCTCATACAGGACAGTGAATCAAAGCTTTATTGGAATTTTTCATTATTCCTTACTGCAGATACAAACATCTCTACCTTAAATTAACTTTCCAAGGTTGACCCACTGGAATCTTGGCTTTACCTCTATCAACTATCACACCTTACTGTAACACACTTGGACTGTACTAGGGATTTTAAAATATATTTTATATTTTAAAAATTATATCATATATATACTTTTATATATATATAAAAAAAGAAAGGCTAACACTGCTACTAATATTATTCCTGTGTGAGCAAATTTTCCATGTACTGTTATCTGATTCCCAAGAGCACCAGTCCTTCGCTAATAGCTACTGGCCAGTCCTTGGCTAATAGCTACTGTAAGCTACAAAGCCAGAGGTTTTTCTTTCTGTTGAACAAACATCTCTAAATATTTGAATGATGCATAGAAAGAGGAAAGTAGATAACTCATAAGTAAGAAACATAGGAATCCGTAATGACAATGTAAGTTTTCTGCCTAAGAAATGTATAAAAATATTCTGGTGTGCCTAAATCAAGGTCTATCACAACTGCTGATGTCACAAACAAAATACCTATATTTCACCTCAGGCTTCATATCTGAAAATAATTATCACAAAATCAGTAGAGTTTTAAAAATTTTTCACACTGGGATGGATGATGAACAAGAGAGACTAGACAGACATTACATACACATCAGTGCTTATTCCAGGGTCTCTAACAAAATCAGGTGGGTTACAATTTGACGATGCATGCTTTTCTTCTTTTTTTTTAAACACAACTTTTATAATACCTGTTTGCTTATGTAAATTTTCCCATGCTTTAGAAAAAATGGGTTTAGTAACAAAACATATTTCACATTTCAGTCCAAGCAACTTGCAATTTTTAAGATTCTAATACTTTAAAATATTTAACTGAAATGAAATTACTTTCTTAATTTAAAATTTTTCGTTACTATTTTTAATTAGTCTGCCAATTAAAAATTCATACTTAAAACATTTAAATGAAATTAAAATACTGCAATGATTGGAGAGACACATATCACGTAAGTATTTTATTCTCAAAGTTGCATGTCTCTAGTATAAGGTAATGCAACGAGAACCCCAACTTTTTGTCTTTGGTTGAATTCAATCCTTGAAACGGTTAACCACACTAAAATGAGCTTTTTACTCATGCTAGCAGCCCTTAGAACAAATGCAGTAGTTGTAAATAATGACTGGGAAAATTCGTGACTCAGATATTACGGTTATGCCTTAATACAACATACGCTGCCTACTGCATTAACATCGTTTCTTTGCCTACTAACTACATACATTTGAGTACCTCCTCTGCATAGATAGCATTAGGACAGCTTCAAAGAAAGAATTTTTACAGCTGTCCCATGAGAATTACTAACACATTAAAAGCTGGCTTTCCGAAGAATCATCCAAAAAGTAAATAATAATAACAGCAAAAATCACAAGTTAGTATAAAATCATCATCTAGCTATGTGTGACAATTTGTTCTGAACAGAGAGGACACAACAGACAAATAGCAGCAGGATTGAGTTATAAGGAAGGACAGCTCCTTAACCACAGATGGAATATATTTCCTCATATTCCTTCTGTACCACAGTACGGATTCTGAGTAATAATAAAAGCATATTTCCATTCCTCCTTCACACAAATGAAGTATCTCAGAATACTGTAGCTACATAGAATTAATACTATTTTTTAAAGTACATTTGAATTAGCTCATGTAGCAGATTATCTAATAATAAGAAATGTGCAAAACAAACCAAATCATAGTCCCTTCCTCACTTACTATGACTTGATGATTTTGCATGTGAAGGATATGTCCTCCTGGCAAAGGCAAAGGCAACTGCAGTAAACAAGCTGCTGTTCGTGACCTTCTTCTGGGAGGATTAGGCAAGCGATACACTAACAGCAGGTAAATACCTTTACATTCCTAGAGCAGTTATCCAGAAGTTATGCAGAAGAAGAATATCTTCTATTGCTTTTCCAACGTTAATTTGAAAAAATTTATGAGCACTCCTGTTGCTCACTTACGAAAAGTTAGTGCTTACAGTTCAGTAAGTGAATAGCCATTAAAAAACCAGCTAATAAACCTCCTAGTAGCAAGAAGAAATCATAGACCTTTTTTTCTGCTAGACAAGCTTCCATTCTTGTTCCTGCATGCTCCATCTTTTCTCTAATTTAGTGATACAGTGCTTCTACACAAGAATACTGCTGACCCACAGCATCTCAGATGTAGACATTCCCGAATACAAAAATGTTTGGCTAGGATACCACTAGTCTGTAATTTTATTTTATTTTTTAACAGAACAGGTTTCTTGGAAATAGAAGTTTACGCATGTATGTGTCCATCTTTCTGTTAGCACCCCAAAGATCCCATCAAGCTAGCCCTAATTTCAAGTTTGCAAACGCTCTGTTAAATTCTCACTTAGCATGGAGAAAACACAAGAGATACCCCTCATCTCGGGAGTTAAAAGTACTCCCTGCCTAAAAATCAAATCATAACTCATTGGCTTTTGAAGCAAAAGGGCAAGACCTAAATTAAATTTATGTCTCACACTGGGGGAAAGCATCTCCAGCTATTTTGCTGGCTGTTCTGGAATTTCTTTGTCTTTGGTTCATATGCTTTGATTCACACTTTGTTTCTTGTGGAGCTGATGGACAATTGCAAATTATTCTCCACCAGAATTCAGTGCTGGCTGTACTGAGGATCCAGTCACCAGGAAAAAATAAATAAATCAGCAACAAAAATTTCCTTTAACTACTGAGGGAGTTAGCAACATTTTGAAAGAAAATTGTAGCGCCATTCAGAAACAAATAAATAAAACATAAGCTTTCCAACATAGTATGGATGGCAGATGTATTTACCTAAGAGTTCCTCCTTTCTACTAACTGGACCATAAAAGCCAAATTTGCCTGAGGGGCTTCTATTGAAGTCAACAAAAATAGTCCACACACTTGCATGCAAAGAGCAAAACCGTATTTTTATATAACCATCATCTGTTAAATTCTATCCCCAGACACCCAACTGACTGGGAACTTTTTGCTATGTATCTAAGGATAGCATTTAGCTATAAACCGAGTCTCAACGAACTTCCTGCAAACTCCCTTACCAGGGTGAAATATTACCTCTGGTTAGATAGCAATTTATTCAGAAATAATTCACTTTTTAGACTGGATGGTATTGAAGCTGGAGATGCAGTTCATTTTACCCATTCACAAGCATTTTAGACCTGGTGATAATTCTGCTCATATAACTCTTGAAGATAATCCAGGAAGGTTTTGAGTTTGCCCCTAAACAAGATAAATGCTGGCTTCTTCACATAAACATTGTGTTGATTTTATGTTGAATTCATTGCTAAGTGAAAAGATTACCTGCAGCCTCAGATATAGCACTCGCGCCCAAAAGCTACAACGTTCATTACAACCATCGATCTGAAAATAGTACAAAAACAGGGAATGAGACAAACATGATACCAGAAATCAAGTGGTACAAAGTATTTATTATCTGACTTGTAAAGCAGATTACCTGAAGAATTTCCTTTAGCCCATGAACAGCTGGTGGCTGGTACAAATTAGAAATCTGTTCCTCTTCATCCACTTCCACATGTATTTCACCAGACTGAACAGTAAGAATATAACAGAAGCTGGGAGGAGGAAGATTAGTTGTCATCTATTAAAAAGTAAGGAAAAGAAATGTGACCTTAAAAAAGGCACTTTCATTTGGCCAGTCAGGTTTTATAATAATAGCCAAAACGAACCACACAATTAATATTTTAAGAGGGATGGGAAAACAAAATTATACGGTTAATAACAACGACTCTGAAGTAGAAGTTGAGTTAATAAACTGACATTCACAAGTTATAAGTGAAATCAGCTTGTGCGTATCATTCTTTCCATAATCTGACATTGATCCTCATCACAAAAACATCTCATGATTTGGCACACTTGGCAAGCACTTTGACTATTTCAAGGTGCTTGTTGTTGTTTTTTGCATTTTTTTATTACGTGGTAGGAGTGCCCTGATTAGTCTTTTTTTTTTTCAAACATCCGTAACTTTTCTGAGATTTGGGGACTTTTGCATGTGGGTGGGTTTTTGTGATAGTAAACAGCTGACAAACTTTTAAAGCTGCCAAATTAAATCCAGGACAGCACAAGGAGATAATGAAGAACAGGAACGCAATAGCTACAAGAACTGCTCTCTTTGTGTTATGCCAGATTTTTCTTTCCCCCTTAAAAAGTACCATGACGTAACAACTTTATCAATCACCACTTAAAGAGGTCCCGAACTAGAAAAGCTTCTCAGGAAAAAAAAGACAATGCTAGAAAATAATTTTTATTGCGGATATGGTAAAATATTCTTCTAGCAATGTTTGTTTTTAATAAAGTATTTCATTTAATAAAAGAAATATGAATCTATTAAAGACAGCTGCCCACCTATTAAAAAAAAATCTGCATAAGGAGAAAAAAAAAGCAAAAGACATAAACTCCAATTCTGTTTGCCTCTGTCAGCACTAAAGAAGGTATTTGAACGTACATATGGCTCAAAAGAAATCAGTTCCACAGATCTCTTCCCAACAATATTATCAGCGTTGGCAATATTACTTACATACCTATGTATAAAACTGCTTCCATAAAGTGAAATAAACTATACTGTTTGTATCAAGAAAAATGTATCTCAACTGAAAAAACTCCACTCAGCCAAAAACCTGCAGCAGTAGAATGCAAGTCTTGATCCTCTGTGGAATGAATTAGTATTTCAAACCCATGACAGAAGTGCAAATTACATGATTATGGAAAGTTTCCTCCATTTTTAGATTGCTAATAAAATAGAGAAAATTAAGAACAAATGAGAGTCATAACAACGCTAAACAACATTTAAGAGCTTTGCTCCATCCATGGATATTCCCATTCTGTTGTCCACAGTATTTTAATGCGTGAAACAATCCATTCCTCTGAGACTTCCAAAACGTCTAGATGAAAGGGAGAGTCAAGGAGAGAACAGCCATTTCACTCAGTTTCAGTCTTGGTTTTATATATAACCAAGGTCTGAACTTTTTATTCTTCAACATAAACCCCTGCACAATGCAAAGAACACTCTGTGCTGCAGAGAAAAGATTCTCAGACTTTAGAAATAACTAGTAACAGCCACCTTTAATGTCCCCTGGTTTTGAAACTTGTTTATTTCCAGCTTTTTCTTCTTTTCTAGAATTTGCATCCTGATTGACTCCCTTAGGCTCTAACACAGATTTTTAATACCACAAACTTCTTCCCCAAAGAACAGCTATACAAGAACAGCAGGACAGCACAAGCACTTGGTTACCCAGAAGCTTCCCAAATGATCTCATATTACCAAAATGACACTTGATATGACAGAACTCCTTTTCAAATACAAAAGCTAATTAAAGGAAAATTAAAGATGCTATTTTAGACTTGAAAATGTATAGTAACATACTTTAAATCCATTTTAATACCTCCCCACCCCCGAAAATCACAGAAACATTCATTACTTTCTAGTAGATTATTTTTGTGTTCATCCTTTGACTGTCTTCACATGAGACAAATATCAGTCAAAATCATCCTAACTAGTAAGAGACCTGATTCCAGCAGTCAGTCTGTCCTCTCAGAAGTCAATCTTCAGAAAAAGTGCTTTTGAATCTAAGGCTGAAAAGTGCTTCAAAGAACGAGTTAATACCCTTGTACATAGATTTCTCAGTTGGCTCCATGCTACCTAATATCTCTTTCCTCCTGCAAGGAGAAGAGAGGAATAATTTGTCTGGACATACTACCATTCTAGCTCTAGAGGATTAATAAGGGGCTAATTGCATAATTTTGGAAAGATGCTGCTGATCCAGAGGGCTTCAGGTTAGCCTAGAACGTTGCTGGAACCAGTAAAACAAAACTCAGTAGCTAAAGAGAGGGAGAGAATCTGATTCCCAAAGTAAACATGATTACACTACCAACAAAAATAGTAGCGTTGTGAGTGAAAAAATACATTTCCATAATAACAAGACTTACCATTTCAGAGTCTTGACTTTGTCCAGGAACTTTTACAGGCACTACTGGAGGCCACAGACTGTCTATCAGACTAAAAAGTCCTAATGCCCTTCAAAAAGACCAATAAAATCAGGTTTAAAATGTTTTCAAGTATTATATGTTATATTAAAAAGATTAATTCAGAAACATAATTTAAACCATTGCATGATTATGAAAACAATTTTAAATCATATTTGTTTTCTGGAAGCTGGTTTTGATTTGGTCTAATTAAATCTCCATAATTTCTGCTGCAGGGTGGAGAGGGAGGGAAGGGATGTATCACATTCAGTGACAAGCAAGTCATATTTAATCCTTTGCCACGAACAGCCTGCTACATGATAAAATTCAGGGGAACTGGGGTAAATGCTAGCTTGGAAAGGACACAGATACCAGTAAACTTCTTTTAAAAAACAGCTTTTAACTATTTTAACGGATAGATTTAAAAAAAAAAAAAAGTTTTGCTTCTAACATTTTCATTTCTTGCTTTTCTCCAACAGCTGATTGTAACTGCTTTCAGGAAAGTATCAGATCTAGAGAAAAAGGCAAGATTTTGTTATCTTAAGTACATGTGCAGAAGACGGTCTCCTTCCTACACAGCTGCTCATTTAGTTACGGGTTTTATTTATTTATTTTGCAAGTTTCCCACTTTTAATATAGAAACAAACATAAAATTAACAGCCGAGCATATTAAGGTAAAATGCTACAGACTCTTTAGCTGTACAGTGGCTGCCTTGTCAGTTGATATGGCATCCTTGCAGGACAGGCAGAAACATCTGAGGGAGAGGCCAAGAAAACAGCTGAGGGAGGGGAAATAGTTACAGATAACCAACTCGAAGAGGCATGCATTTTTGAGTTAAAGCTCTCAGTTATCTTGTCCCAGTTCTCTGTTCTGTGTAGTCGAAGCACAGAGATCTGGATTTTAACCCCACACTGCCTCCAAGAACAAGTTGTCTGTTCCTCCAATTAAGAAAGCCACTATTTCTGAAATAGTTCTAAAAAATGAAGTCCAAAACTTGCTAAAAGTAATATTAGCTTCTAAATTCAACTGTTTAGAAGAAGGAAAAGGCATACTCTGGTACAGGGGCTGAAGCACGTTGCAATATGCTGCTTCTCTTCAAGGGGTCACGGAAACTCCTTTAAAGTTCTGCTTTTAGCTCACTTCTGCTTAAGCTTATTTATTTCTGTATTTCCCTAGTCCTTCCCTGGATCCTTAAGCGCTAGACTTTGTGTGTCTATAGGCAGTGAACTTCTTCCCACGTTTTTTCGTAAAGCGCCAGGTATCATCTATGATTCAGTGTTAATAGTGATGCCTTTGGACCAGCACTGTAACAAGTTTTATGAACGTAAATCTCAAACTGGATCTTGTGGAATAAAGCTTGTGGTTCACAATTCAGGTAACAAGCTGGCAGAGTAAAGAGATGATGTTGCTATCTGTGGTCGTGTTCTCCACACTAATGAACAGACCAGAAACACAAATGTGCTGCTCTTTTACAGAAATGAACTTCCTGACTTATAGGGCATCATCACCGAGTCTGTAAAAGGAGAAGGCTGAGCTCAGAGGCTGGGTTTTTTTGTTTTTGTTTTTTTGTGGTTTTTTTTTTTAACAGTGAGAACATTACAACATACAAAGCAAGACTTCTTGGGTATTAAAGAGACTTTACAGCAAATCGACCACTTCTTGAATCCTCGATCAGGGTGACATTTTCTGTCCTGTATCGTACAGAACGATATCCTCTCTACAGTCACAGAAGGGCCAATGCCCAGCGGAACAAACTGGTCTTGCTAACTGGGACGTAAAAAAGGAGAGTTACAAAAAGAGAGCACAGCCTTCTGTACAACTCAGGCAGTTACACAAGTGGCCTTCCTCACACGACGTGCAGCACAAGGGCACGGGCAGAGCACAAGTATGAACGTACCGCAAACCCTGCGTGTGTGTGTGCATACAGAGATCACGTATTTATCAACTTACAGCAAATCAGCTATGTTGTTGCAGTGCAGGTATAATCACATCTCCACACAGACTGTACAGGGATCCCTCATCTGTATTTTTAAATTTGCACAAGGGACATGAAGCTGTCCCTTATTCTTTAGCTCTCTTCCAGCTTGCTACCCCATATCAATATCTAAGACATACGGTACATTTTCTCCAATTACTTGTGTCCTTTTGGAGAAGGTCATCTACTACTTCAACTAGGAGCACTTAATTATTAGGAAATGGTAGTATTTGTTTACAAACAGGCAGAGGAGCAGCGTTGTGTAGAGACTGTCTCCTGAACATCTTAGCCCCATCCTTTTCTTTGACACCAGCCAGGCCAGTGGCAGGGACATTTGCCACCCAAAGGATTTGCAAGTTCCAAATCACATCCTGCCGGGATCCTTCTCTACCGAAGGGGATGTTCTCTCCTGGAGCTGTCACTGATGTGCCAGGGACTGTATCAGTCAGTGTCCCTGGTGAGGAGCTCCCCTCTTGCTCCACCCACTTATATGCCTCCAAGAAAGTTAACTCTCTCTTTACACTTACGGACTTCGAAGGGGAAATGAGGTGGGAGCAACGACAGTGGAGAAATGGCAAGACATTGTGTCCGCCTCTGCAGAAAATCATTATCCTTACAGAAAGAATAAAATTCATTCTCTTCATTGGCCAAGCAACACTCAAATCCCACTTCAATCTGACTTGCACAATGGGTGTATTTTATCCAATATGGGTATCCTTCTTCACCTATAGAGGCAGGACAAGAGATGAACAGCTGGCTCTGCGCTACAGTGAAGGGACATGGTTAGCCCCCGTGTGCACAAAGAGCCTTTCTGGCTACAGAAGACAAAATAAAAACTTTAAACTTTTGCTCTGTGCATGTAATTACTAGTCACTATTTAAAAAAAGAAAAATTTTGATCACAAAAGGACAGACTTCTAAAAAAGGAAAAGTACAGTAAGAAGTGAGAAAAAACAGGCTCAAGGATAAAAAAAAGAACATGTAAAGTATTTTGAATAACATTTTTTTATTTCAGAGACAAGGACTCTATTGTAATATTCTATAACTTTTCTTCAAAAAAAGAAAAAAAGACTGAATCCATAGCAGGAGGGCAGAAATCATCTATCAGATTCCAAATGACAGATTCAACCCCCTACTTCCCATGCTAAACTGAAATCTATGTCTGGTAAAAATTGTTTTGTCCCATACTAAATATGCAGATGTCCACTGTTTATCATCAATGAAGGAAGGCCACCAGTAGCTCTAATGGAGCATTATAGCATAGACTTCCATAGACGTACGGACTTACAACAGGCAGTCCTCTACATACAGGTAGTCTTCTCTTCTGCAAACCCACATCTTCAAGCTTCGCTTATATATAATGATACTTTTATACATATGTGTGTGTCTATATACACGCACAGAGACATACGTTTGTATACATAATATGCAAAATAATTCTTTTTAGTATCCTTAATTATTTTTATTATCTAACATGCTCAAAAGGCATCCCTCTCAACTTAAATTTTGCTTGCTGAACTTTGGTACGTCTTTTCTGTGTATCCATACATGCAAACTGCCTGCTGCGTATCCAGACAGCAGTCAGTGAATTTCAAAGATTTCATACTCTTAAACAGGCTAAATACATGGCTGAGAAAATGCAAAATATACATGCAGCACATGCAGAAATTAATCCTGATCTATTAACAAATTGTCTTAAACTACTCCATAGAAAAATAACTGGAAGATAGTGAGTGTTACTAATAAAATAGCATTTACTTCTCCCTCCCCATAATTCTCACCATAGATGATGAGTGTACTGCCCTGTACAGAAGAAGCTGCTTTCATTTGCTCACCTAACCACCTTCCTTCTCAGTTTCACAGCTCAGCAGGAGACAGAAGTCACCTTCTGCTTCTAACCTTCCTGGCTTATTTAGCCCTTCACTGCAAAGTCAAATGGCATACATTCATATGTGCATACATGCATATATGTTTGCTCTATGACTTCTGATAAAAACATACAAATCAAAGAGAAAAGCCATTGTAATTATATTTAGACTGAGTAAAGTGATAAACCAGTATCTACAGTCTCAGTACATCTACTCTGATCCCATGGAAATTTCACTCATTTCACACTACAAGCTATACTACAAAAATCAAACAACTTCAAATTTTGATTTTTCAAAACTGTATTTCACTGACTCTGATCCAACAACTTATTTCATAACTTACAAGAAGATTTTGTTTATTTCTCTCACAAGCATGAAGTTTCATCTAAAGTTCTGGTTCAAGAACTTTGTGTGTGACATGTCTGATTCAACTTTTTAACATTATAGCTTATAGTTTGGGGTTTTTTTCAATTTTAATAATCATACCACAGGTTCAGGGGAAAATTACTACAGGGAGAAAATATCAGCAATATCAAAGAAAGTAGAAGGAAAAAAATGCCCATAACTAGGAAAAGATGAAAGACTAAGGTTTACAGTAGGGGACAGGAAGGAAGATGCTAGGATTCTCCTCCAACGTCTTCTACAGCTTTGCCCTGGGGACTCAAGACTTGGCACTTCTCTGTTTCCTCCTCTCCTACTCTCCCAATTTTAGTCTAAAATGAAACAGTTTTCTTTTGGCAGTATCAGTCTCAATTACTAAGAACTCAAAAATAAAGCAATTCCTAGCCCTCTGTGAAACATCTCCTTGCTCAAGACTAAAAAGAAATTCAGTAATAATCAACTAGACTGCATAAGCTTCAACTATCAAAAGACAAGCAATCCAAATAAGAAGCTGATACTGTAGGCTAGCTCTCCCTTTAATTGACCTATTCAGATCTTGCAGTGCACAAGCTACGCAACACCGTATTTTCTCAGACTTGAGTAATAAAAGCAATAAAATCATAAAGTAAAAATCTGAGCCTACTAAACCAGCATCTCAGTTAAAATACAAACAGGGAGGAAGGGTTGCTGGCTTTTTTCCCCTAAGTTTTGTTCAGATATATGAAATTATTTTGTTGAATAATTTATTTACTTAAATAACTCAATTTTCTACAGTACATTAGAAATTACATATACTACATCAAAACACTGAAATTATAATTTAAAGTACTTTTGATTCAATATAGATACGCTTATGTTTTTCTCCAATGCTGGTTACTAAAAAGATTCATGGCAGAAGCCCTGAAGATACAAGCAGCAGTCCATGCTTGTTAAAGAGAAGAAAACTCAGGGAAAAAAGTTAATTTCTGATACATAAGCAGTCATCAAAACTAATAAAAAAGTAATGCAAATATTCAAAACTTCAATGCGATTAGTTAAACTATGCTTTAAATGGATCTCAACTTTTAACCACAGCAATTACTGAAGTGTTTTAGGACCTCAAAACCTCAGAGACGTGGGTGGCTATTTTAGATGGCAGTCTTTTTGGAGGAGGGAAAACCAAAGGAAGGAAGTTATGACTTCCTTGCTCTGCGGAGAGTTCTTACTATTACATTTCCTGTCAACGTCTAGCAGTTGAAACACTTTCTTCTATAGCAGTTAGCAGCGGTCCTCTCTTCTGCGTGTAAAGCAAAAAGAAGAGAAAGTATACGGTGAAGAGTAGAAGAAAAAGAGAGACAGAGGCCAGAGAAATATAGCACTTAAATAAAAAGAAAAAAAAAGAAGAAAACCCTCAGGCACAATAGTGACCAACACTACAGACAAATACAGGAAGATTTCACATTTCAGTGCTGAACATTTGAAAGTTTAAAATGACAAACAACAGAAGCCGACTTTATTTGAAAACGCAGAATTTTCTCAGAGAAACACAACACTGGTTGATGATCTCAATATTCAGAGTCTACTTACTTTAGAGGAAAATGCAACAGATAGTACAACCTGCCATGAATTAAAGGTTGGTCAAGTGCCAAAGCCTATGAGTTGATGTATCCTTCAAAGTATTTTACCCTATCCAACATAACTGTGGATTTTAGCACTATCCATCTTTTGAAACTTGTTAAGCATTTTTTCAATTTAGGGACAAAATTGGTACTGACGCCCTGCGTTAATTATGTATTACGTTAAAGCATTTCTTCCTCCCCCCTCCATTTTTAAATTGGTGTCATCTTTCTGTTCTGCTGAATAGAAACTCTTCATCTTTCTATCTTGTAAGAAAGCGTAAAGAGAAGAAGCTGGTAGGTCTGCTATACTCAGCAGTAAACTCGGTGCTTGGCAAATCAGGTGAAAAGACACGAATTGTCAAAATCCAAATTATTATTCTGTGTGGAACTCCAGTCAGGGCTAAAAACATAAAATTAATATTTTTGTCAATAAAGACAGGTATCTAACTACAAAATTTATGCCAGCTCATTGAAATTAATTTCTGGTAGGAAGCAGCAGCCTATGACAATTTATAGGTTATTTATTCCTGAGGCATTTTAGTGGGTGCTCAGTCCCTGCATCTAATTGCATCCATTTAGTTACTGCTTATACCGGACATACCTGAAACATGCCTGGCATCTGTTAAAATAGGGGGGTTACATGTTAGTTGTACTGCATACAGATTCTTAACCAAAATTCCTGCCTCTAGCAGTACACCGTCAAAATCTCACTTCTTTTTTCTCAAGGGGCTGAATTTATATGACTGACATATGAGGTAGTGGGGGGACAAGAGAGAGAACATACACCTCTAAGGAGCCAACACTACCAGCGGCAGATCAATGAACATTTTTCAGTCTTCTCTCTTTAGACCACCCTATCTTTCTTTTCTGCTGATATTAAGTGTGAAGTTCAGGGAACAGTTGTAGGAAAGGCTAGGAGACAAGTATGAATGAGAGGGTGAAGAGAAAAAGTATCAAGAAACAGATACTGAACCACGTATGTGCTGTTAATTCAGCTGCTACAATACTGGTTCCTACCTTATTCAACAGCCTCATCAACAGACTAGAAGAACTGCTGGAAATAAGACGCTGAACAAGCCATGGCAACTTTGCCGTGACTCAGCCATGCCCATCTGTCTTACAGGATTGCCAGAAACTGGACTGCAAAGGGAAACGACACTTCCTCTACTGGACTACAAAGGGAAGGATTTCTTGCAGGGATGGTTTTGGGGAGTATGTTTTACGTGGGGTATGGGACTTGTTCTGAAAACCACCTAAATCAATGAAAGACCTTCAAATGACCTAGTATGAGACCCTAGTACTTGTTATTCAAACAAAACACTTGTTATTTAAACAAAACACTTGTTGGGTATTCAAAAACAATATTCAACGTTAACAGTGTTTCTCTCAATG
This sequence comes from Aptenodytes forsteri, assembly GCF_000699145.1. Taxonomy (NCBI): domain Eukaryota; kingdom Metazoa; phylum Chordata; class Aves; order Sphenisciformes; family Spheniscidae; genus Aptenodytes; species Aptenodytes forsteri. Next base: position 812,794 of record NW_008796043.1, read on the forward strand.
TAGGATTACTATAATTCTAATTTTTCACAGGGTAGATCTTGGTCAAGACGGGACATGGTTGTATAAGTTCTTATTCCACTTTTCTTTTGGAACACAAGTGTTTTCTTATCAGGAGAAGAAATGGGTTTAGTTTCTTCAGCACATCTTACAGTACAGGTCCATTCCAAAGATCAAGTCAGGTTTACAGCCAGGTTTTGGCCTGGATGTAAAATACCCTTTATCATAGGTGTTTAGTCCTTGAAATGCAACTTCAGCTTACAATAGTGATTTTAAAATTGCATTTACTGTAATGATGTTAAATAGTACTTTAAATTAAAGACTTGATGATGATGATGGATGATGGCCTTGAAAATTTTTTGAACAATAACAGTGGTCCATTGATGCAAAAAGCTTGAGAACCTCTTGTATCTGTTAAATGAAAATCTCTGTCTCACACAGGGACTGAAGCAGCACTCTGTCTCTATAAGAGAGGTTACAATCCATGTGACTGTGGGACAACATGCACGTATGGGATCTTATTAGCCATTCCCGGCTTTCTCCAGATCATGTGCTTCAAAGGCACAAAAAAAAAGTCATGACTTTTCCCTTGTATTTCCTACATTTTATTTCCTTTTATCCATTTTAAAAGCCACTGTCAGACTCCAGGAAACAAACAGTTTAAAAGCCATCTCCTTCCAAAAAGTAATTGGCATTCTCAAAAAAAAAAAAGACAGCAGTCTTTCTTGCAGGGCAGACCACATAGTTCTTACTCACTCATGTGCTGCACACCAAGGTTGGGCACTCACAGGCATATCCCATCATGTGCTCGGATATACTACTGGCTCTGGAAACCCATTTATCCAGTGGCAATGAATTCTACAGTCTAATTATGCTCTGTGTGAATAAGTACTCCCTTATATTCGTTTCAGCTATGGCTTTACTGTGGTTTCCATCACACCTAGAATGACACAAAACGTGTCCCAACACTTAAAAGTAATAACAAGTTATAAAGCAGATCTTAGGGTAAAACAATTAAGAAAAAAAATAAATCCCTGAACAATTCCCCCACCCACCCATCTTGTACAATGAAATCACGTTTTAACCACTGCACTGTCCCCGAAGCTACGCTAGCCTTTTTCTTTTAATGTTTCCTAGCAGGGTTACCACCAGCACAGCTCCAGCTGAGCCACCAGCATTTTCAGCAGTGTGTCTTCTAATCATCCTCAGAATAGCCAGAAGTAAGTTACTGCTGCTTTGAAACAGAATTTACATTAGAAAAAGTCTGTCTCTTATTAGCTAGGCAGAGTACTGGAAACACCAGCAGCCAGTTGTAAAACTTCATTTGTATCCAGAATTCCAAAGCCATTATTTAATTTGTTTGGAAAAAATGTAACTTGAAAAAAAAGCCAACAAAATAATTAAATAAGAAGACGTGTTTGTTATTAAAGATCCATAAAAATGCAAGTAGGCTTGAAATCCAAAGGATCTGAAAATTAACACTGCAAGTACATAAAAAGAAAAGCATACTGAATAGGGCTGGCTGGAAAACAACAATTCCATTTTGCTAAACATTTCAAGGCTTTGAAATCCGCTTTTGTTCCAATATGAAAAAAAAATGAGACTTTCTGAAAGTTTTCATGAAATGAGAATGAGAGGTCCACTCCCTCTGGACCTGAAAAAATCTTCCCAACAAAATTGTCTCCAAAATAGATAATGTTTCCATGAAACATTCTGTTTTTGATGAAACAGCATTTTTCAACAGGAAAAAAAAGTGTCAGCAGAAATATCATAGCCATTCTAATAGCAAGGGCTTATCTAGAGCGGATGCTTGTACGAATAAATTATGTTGAGAATTGAACCAATCTAATTATATTTATAAAGGTCCCCAGGTGAACACTGTATGACTTTCCTTAGAAAGATACTCCGAAAGATACTTGATCTATTTATTTTTTTTTCTTGATTAAAGACATTTTATTTTATTCAAAGAATGTAAAAGGAATCACAGAATAAGCAAAATCTGAGAGGTACCATAAGTTAATATGTTACTTATCTGGGGGGATTTTTCTGTAAACCTGTGGACATTCTTATTCCAAAATAAGAATGGCTTTATGATTTACAAGATTATTTTTTTTTTAAAGGAAACTTAAACTGCTTCCCAAACTATATAGACTTAACTGAATTAAGCTCTCATATACTAAGGGAAAGTCTGTGCTTGAAACTTCAACCCATACTGGGCAGCACTGTAGAAAAACATACTGTAGTAACAGTTCTGCAATGAAAGGGAGGTGACCTAATGTTTTTAAGTCTTTGAATCTACTGAAGAGGAAGAAAACACTCATATTTTATGAAATATTGCACACAGTAATTCTTCTCTATTCCTTTCTCTGCTAAGTGTGTATTTGTGTGTTAGCTTATTTATGCTCATTTTGGAGTATGGTTGGCTCAAGTACTATTGGATGCCCCAAAAATGGCAATGAGGACATTTAATTGAACAAAGCCAGATTCAGTTGTTCCAAAGAATATTGATCACAGAAATAAATAAAAAGGCAGATCACCTCTGCCTGCCACAGCATGCAATACATTCTCCCATGAATTGTTCTCACCTTCCTCTTGTAGTTCTTTGCAAAATTTTCATTCCAGCTAAGCAGCAGAATTTTCCTTCCCATCTCCTGCAATACTGCTCAATGTCTTCTGCAGAGCTCAGGGACTGCAACTGCACTTCACTGAACATACCATAGGCATCCTGGACAAGGAGGCATAACCTGCAAAACATTCCTCTGTTACTCACTGGCTTCTGTTCATAACAAGCTAGTTAGCAAATTTCTGAAAATTACAGTACAAGCTTCAGGACAGGGCTTATCTCCTACAATATCTGGAGAATTCTTACCAAATAATGTATCAATAAACAAAACTAACATCATTAAAGGTTTTCTCATGTATATTATCAGGAGGTAACAGGGCCATGAAATAGAGAAGCATGACCGAAAAGAAGCGTAAAGGGCTTGCACTGGGGATTAGATAAATTAACTGCTACGCACTATGTGGTTTGTGTACTTACAAAGAAAGAAGGTTGAGTTTTTGCCTCACTTGAGGTGAATTCTGCAACGCAGACAGAGCAATGATGCAAACGTATATGTGTGTGTGTATAAATATAAAAATTCTGCTCAGAAGTAAACAAAGCAATGTATTTCACAAGTAATAATCACCAACACTGAAACTGACAAAGCAAGCATTACATTTCTGTAACTTTTTTAAAAGAGTCCTGAGGATGCAATAAAGACTGAAATTTCAATCTTTCTTTTTTAAAAAAACAACAACATGAAACTGCAGATTAGTATATTCAATATTGGGTATGAAGAAGCCCACAGGAACTATTTTAAGGAGGTAATTAAAGAACCTGCTAAACAAACAATTTGATTAAAGTAATCTACGGAAGTAAGGGCTGTAGGGCTGGGAAGTATTGCTTAACCAACTTGCTGGCATTTCGAGAAGATATTACTGTCATAGCAGATAAGGCAAAATCAGTGGATGTCATACATTTAGATAGTCAAAAATGCATTTCACAAGATTCTGCACCTGAGATGAGCAGCCACGATAGCATGAGTCACGCAGCGCTGGAGGAAGGAGGCTGCTGTCTGCAAGATTGGTTTAATTGCCCCAGAAAGAGACAGTTAAGCATGGAAACTTTTCAAAGGGAGACAAAAATTACCTTTGAGGGTAGCACACACATCTTTATTTCTAAATAAAACTCAGGGGTGCACTAGGCAACAGAATTCAGTTCATTTCAAAGGTACCTGCCAAAACTACCTTCTCCAGAGCAGTACCATTGTTCACAGCAAGCCAACTCCAACTGCTTTTGGAGCATATCATATAACATATTATATGCATCCTGAAAGCATTCAACAGTAGTCATTATATCTTTATAAAACACATTTCTCTGGAAGAAATCCATGTATTTTTTTGCAGGGAAGCTTAGGCACATGGAAGACCATTAATCACAGTTTTCTTGTTCGTTATGAACTGTCTAACTTTGGCTTACACCCTTGAGAGGGCTGTATTCAACATAGGATACGACTCCAAAGCCTTTCAGACATCAGCAGCTGTGCAAGCACCAGCTGAGTTCTCATTTTTCAGATTCTGGTGCTGGTTTTGAGGAGCAGGGAGTGGTAGGACTGAACACAAATGAAGGCTCCCGTATTTTCCCCATTATCTCTAGCTACAAGGGTCCCACACAAACAGAGTCTTCACGAGGCAAAGAAACCTTAGGTAGAATTCCTCCACAGCCTCCCAAGATTAAGTCGTCCTTTAGAGCCATGAAACACTGCTTCTACTCTGAGCAACGACAAATAGGAGGAAACCAAATGCTGTTGTGATGTGTAGGCTGGAAGGATACACATCCTTGTCTCTGGGATGAGTGGTGTTCCCAGCCTAGAAAAGCGGGTGACTGTCCTAACACCACAAACCTGTGCCTTCAACAGCTCTATCACTCTTCATTTTCTGTGTAAAACAATCCATGAGATGCCTTCTAGATTCGTACCACAAGATCATCTCCAACTCAACAGAACAAAGGCTGATGATGTGCTATGAACACGACGGCCCAGAAGCAGAAAAACTATGGTTGCCGGCCACTTTCCATGTTAGGACCTTGCAGTCAGTTAAAAACTCTCCTGAGTTTTAACTGATTGGACTGAAACTCCTCATGCTATTGTTTTGTTTGGAAAAACAGAGCTAATATGCTCTGGACATTTCTGAAAATCAGATTGAGGGGAACAGGAAAAACAAAGCAAACAGTTTTGCCTATGTTAACAAAACATTCAGTGACTGTTAATTGTGAAAAATTAGGCCTCCGTTCTTGGAGCAAGCAAGGGCCAACTGAGTTAGCGTCTCAGATCTGATCAGTTCAGCAGTCTCTTAACTGATCACTGGAATTTCTCATATCTTTAGTGAGACATAACTGAACACAAATAAGTCTCAGACTAGCTGGCACCAGGCTTATATTAAGTCCTCTGGGACATGTTAATTGCCCAAATAAAATTAGCTTGGTTGGTGCTGAAGACATCAGTCACTAAAAGTGCATTTTCCCAGTCCTTTTAAGCCAAGCAAAGAGATGGCTGCTGTCTGACATGGGAGTCTCAACTCCCCACATCCCTGGCCACATATTTCCACCCCTTTGTGGTGGCAGCATAAATGGCTAGGATAGGAAACTGATTTGACCAAAAAAATACTGTAGCCAAATCATCATCATCATTGTCAGATGAGCTCCTTGAAAATTAACTCTGTAGAAGTAAACTCCTATTTGCATGGAGTACTACTTCTAGACAAGGATGTATTTTCCAGGCAGGATTAGGAGCCTGAAGCTCCCACTCCAGCTGCCCAGCATATGCAGCACAACATCCCAGGTCATATGATGGGAGAACGGTCATCATATGACCAAGCTCGATATACAGAAGTAAAGGAAGAACTGTGTAACTTGAGGCTTATATCACTAATGTTCCCATTCACACTAGTAACGTGTTCATGATTATTGGCATCACGAAGAAACACAGAGCAGCAGAACCTCTTGCACCAGGCCCCAAGTACTTTTGCTCTATTAGGACCGTACATGTGAGCAGACATCCACTATACTACACGTGTTCTAACAGTATCCAAAAGGTAGTCATGATTTCTCTGCAACATGCATTTAAAATGAAATGTCTATATTCACTCACCTGGAAGACAGAATTTCACAAATAACCTTCAGATGCCCAATTTCAGACTAAAAGATGAGAAATATCCCAAACTAACACTATGAAGAGAACTTCACAAACCCATGCCCCCAGCTTCCGCACATTTTTAAAACAGTACGAATGAATGATGACAAAAACTTGAAATATTCTCAACACCATTTGATCTGTGTCACACTGACTTAGTAGGTAATGCTACAGGTATTTAATGATGAGTGACAATTGATTTTCCTACTTAGTGACTATCATGAAATCAGCTGAATCCCACAACAGACTCAGCGATGCATTTGAAGAACTGTTCTCATGTTTGGGGACAGACTTTTTAGCAGGGCCTGTTGCAATAGGACAAGGAGTAATGGTTTTAAACTAAAAGAGGGTAGATTAAGCCTAAATAGAATGAAGAAATTTTTTACGCTGAGGGTGGTGAAGCACTGGAACAGGTTGCCCAGAGAGGTGGTGGATGCCCCATCCCTGGAAACATTCAAGGTCAGGTTGGACGGGGCTCTGAGCAACCTGATCTAGTTGAAGAGTCCCTGCTTATTGCAGGGGGTTTGGACTAGATGACCTTTAAAAGTCCCTTCCAACCCAAACCATTCTATGATTCTCTGAAACTGGTTCTGTTCTTACGGATTTTGCGCACACTGTTAGCATCACTAACAGTAGTTCAGTTGCTTTCAGAGGCTGTTGATTCATGGCCTTAACTTCCTCTCCAGCATTGTTTTTTTCCTTGATTTCACTTTATTCCCAAAAAAGTGCATTTGTATTATTTTCCCATGTTACAGTGTTGCTCTCATATTGCAGCAAATGTTCTTGCAAATTAATTTTAGCAGCAAGTCTAACTGTGATTAAAGCAACAGTTTGTCCCATGATTTTTCCCCCCTTTGAAGCTCACTACCAGGATGAAAACCCACATCTAAATTATGAGACAAGCTGCAAATCCAAAATGAGTATCTGCCCCCGGGAATTCAGTATTTATGTTTTGTGCATATCTATCGCAAATACTTTTTTTTCCATAAAATGTGGCGTTTCTACTGAATCAGTTCATCAGCTAAAACATACCTTTACCAATGCCTTGTCAGCATGCACAGTAATGAACTGTTAAAAAAAAGAAGGGGAACATCTCAATTTTTATCAGCAGTGCTCATATAGGGAGAAAATAAGGGCCATCTCTATTATTGGGACAACAGGATGCAACCCTGCCTAAGACCGGAATTTAAAATATGGTTTTGGAAACTGAAATTTCTCATGCAAAGGAGCAGAGAATTCATTCCAGGAGCAAGGGGTGGCAGGAAAGGCAGTAGAGGAGTGAGTGTGGGAGATGCAGACTAAGGAAAAGGTGAAGTATGACTCATTGGTAATAACAAAGGGGGCAAAGATAGGGAATGATAAGAAGCAAGGCAGAGATTAGCCTTCTTTTTCTTCTTTTTTTTTTTTTTTTAAGTAAT
>NW_008796043.1:820061-883853 GCF_000699145.1 Aptenodytes forsteri
TTTTTTTTTTTTTTTTAATTTTTAAGTAAGTAAGTCTCATGCAAAAGCTTGGGAAGATTTTGTTAATTTGCTAATAGCTAATAGCGAGTATGGGGGCTGGGGGAAGATGAGACTGATTACTCTGCACTCTGCGTATGACTGTGCTGATCTTTAGGACAAAATGTCTCCCAGTAGAAATCTGGAGAGGATTACAGGATTACGCTGCCATGCCCTTCTCCTAGTTCGTCACTCCTCATGGGTAAAGGGTAAAACCTTCTCTTACTATTACTTTCTTATGCTGACACAGTAAGTCTCATGCAAAAGCTTGGGAAGATTTTGTTAATTTGCTAATAGCCAGGAGCAAGGATGGGGGCTGGGGGAAGATGAGACTGATTACTCTGCATTATTTGTATGACTGTGCTGATCTTTAGGACAAAATGTCTCCCAGTAGAAATCTGGAGAGGATTACAGGATTACGCTGCCATGCCCTTCTCCTAGTTCGTCACTCCTCATGGGTAAAGGGTAAAACCTTCTCTTACTATTACTTTCTTATGCATGAGAAATCATATCTCTCCATACTGCTGCCTTGTTTCGGGCAGCTGACTTTCTGGAGAGGTAAGGGCGACAAAAACCTTCTTAGCTTTGGTCACCTCCAGCCTCCTCAGCGGCTAGTGGAAAAGAATAAGAAAAAGAAGATCTGCCTGCAGAGGAGATGAGAGCGCACGGAGGCCAGAACTGACTGATGATACAGGGATTGCCTTTACTGAGTCTTCTGAAAACAAGCAGCAGAAATTTGTCATGAACAGATCTTAACCCACAAATAATTGTTTTACCCTAGGGTAGGAGGACAACCATGTGGCCCACAGCAGCTTTTCTCCATGCATAGCTAAGCTGTGCAGCACAGCATGAGGAGCAAGACAGCCAGGCAAATGCTACCACCTTCGCAGTGCTCAGCAGGGACTTCATTAGTTACTCTTTCTTCGGAAGGGAGGGAAAGGGCAGAATGGGGAAAATGCCTGAAAACGAATTGAATTGTATTAGCTCTGATATTTGCTCATTCTTTATCTCAACCATGCAAGAGACAGCTGCTGCTGCTTTGTTTGTCAGAAAGACTTCTTATCTCTTTGAGGTGCGGTCCTAGCAGAGGCATAAAGCACACGTACATAAACACACATAAACAAAAACCCCCTCTCCCTTAATCACCAGAGGCACAACACTACCTACACAACTCTAATTCAGCAACTTGTCTGGTCAAGTCTCAAGGTGGAGCTGATTAACTCCTGCTAATATGGCTCAGATTCAAATTGTAACCTGCAGGACACCACCCTACCAGGATTTAATTTATCCCTATCTTATGCACTCCTTGCATTCACCATACCCATATTATCTCTGAAAAATCAAAGCTCAGGGCACAGGTCTAAACACACAGGGACAACTATCCATCTCCCCTACCCCCTCATAACACCAGCAGGATTTTCCTTTTAAAAGCACCGTATTCACCAGATCACAAACTGCTTCATGTTCCCCTTTGAAAAGTACGTACCCACTGTAGCCTTCTGTAGGGAGACACAAGATTCAGAGTTTTCTGCTTAAAATCCATGCCATTTGCTGTCACTAAATAGCGAGTGAAGCTCTACAGAGCGTAACTATGGCTTGAACGATACAAATAAAAACTAATGATGATGATGACTAGCCCCTTCTATGCGTAGGTTGCAGAAGTACACAGGTACAGAGGGAAACACAAGCACCGCTGCTTCCAGTTTATAAGGAGAATGTCAAGCTCAGAGAAGAATCCTCATCATAACTCTCTCCAAGTATAGCCATTTCTAGCTGGTGCTAGGCTGGTGCTCTGGTTGGAAGCACTGAGACGACCAAAATAGCAAGCATTTGCTTTGAAAACTGGAGGTTTAAAATTACTGAAAAGTGGAGTTTGTGATCATGCACGTTTTTATTCGGTAATTGTGGAAGGATCCAGCAGGAAAGAAAGGAGAAGGCAGTTCAGGAGTGCTGGACCTGGCAGAGCGGGAACAGCACACACCATTCACACCAGATACTCCAGTTCCCTCCAGCAAGAGACAGGCTGTCCTTGCAGAAGTATTGGTGGAAACTGCACATGTGACAGGAGTATCACCAGGGAAATGAGCAAGTCTTATCTCAGCATCTCAAATAGAAAATATGCAGCAGAGGCCTCCCCAGTCTCGGGACAGGAATCTTTTCTTTGCAGGCACTTCTTAGCATGTGTGTAACAGACTATTTATATAACACACTTTGCAAATAACTCACTACAGTAACTATATCAAGCCCATAATTTGGGATTTTCCTTGTTTTTCCTTAGATTCTTATATATATGTTAAAAAAAATGAAAAAGAGTGAGAGAAGTTATAAAATGATTGTTGCTTATTTTTATTCACTTCCTTGAATAGTCCCTTACTTCAATACAAACTGGAAAATCAAATGCAACTTCACAAGGCCTTTTATGAACTCTGCCTGTTGATTGCTTTTTCCATTTCTTCGTTCAGGTTAATCCTTCCACCTCCTATTTTCTGCCTATGACCTGAAGAAGCAGCACTTCTGTGGGAAATGGCTTTTGTGCGTAGGAAGAGACCTGTATGAGCCAAACATATCAGCAGGGCTACCTTTTTAATGCACAACATGCATGTAGAGAATGGAGCTCCACAGCACTGTAAATGTTCCCACTCAAAATGTGGAACACCACCTGCCTGATGGGAACTACGCACAACATCTCAGGAACGGGTGTAGCACAAAAGGCAGACAGCTTTTCGTACTTGCAATGACAACCACGGCTTCACACGTGACAATTTTTTCAGCATAAAACATTTCTTCTATGAAGTTTTTATGCGGCACCAAATGAACTTTTTAAACTCCCCATCTGACACTGTCTCTAAGTGTACTTTCAGATTAAACTGCTGATGTGTGTGTTTTATTTGTACACAGAATTTTACTCAAGAGTAAACGAAACATTTAAAACCATAAAAAGACATTCCGGACATCCACTCAAACACAATATGGAGCCTAAGACATAATTTCAAAGAGTTACAGAGTTGCATTTGAAAAATATTTTCAGTATCATCCAATAGCTTCACTTATCTCGGATTCATAAATGAATATTTAAGTTGTTCTACATTAATAGTTTAAATCCAAAGTAATTATGTAAGTAAAAATTTACAGTGACGGTTGGTTTGGAAGACACAGAAAGTTAAGGAAAAATAACTTCCCAAGTACTGCCTAAAAGTTTGTATAAAGGTTCAGCCACAAGAAACCAGTAAGGCCTTCCTCCCTCCACATCCCCCAGGCATCTCCCCCGTACAACACTACGCTGCACGTAATTTATGGTCCTTCTGCTAAGGAATTTTAGGTGGTAACAAAAAAGCAAACACATCAGATCACCCCAGCTTGTTTCGGACTCACTATGCTGTTAATTGTAGTTGGTAAAAAAAATAGTGATGCACACACTCCTCAGGTTCCTCAGTGTACCATTACTTCAGCATGGAATCCCATTGCGATCCCTTGGTTATTTCAGTATACAATTCAGAGAAAATATTATTTTCCTGTACGTCATGATTTAATCATTTAATCAAGAGTAAAAATGTACATTTAAGAAACTCACAGGCTCAGCTGAAAACTGCAAGTCTTTCTTATGGATGATCTCCAATAGAAAAATCATGTTCCAAATATAACGTGTAATTACCACCCAGTCATTTAAAGTACCTATCTATGAATCTGAGGAGGGGTTCTTTGTTTATTTTTTTAATCGTAAGACTTTGTAATTATTGTTTTGGCATCCAAGAATTCCAACAGTCGGCAAGGTGCTGCCAAAAGATCTTCTCTTGCAAGGTGCTCAGCACCCTCCTTTCCAAGAAAACCAGCATTCAGTTGCTGGTTCTGGCAACATTTCACATCAACTTTGCCACGCTATGTTTCCTCCACGCCTCAGTTCCTTATACGTAAAAATCAGAATAAAAGTCCTGTCTTCAAAGGGTGATCTGAAAGCAATAGCTGAATAATGCGATGTACCTAGGAGGGCAGGTCCACAAAATCTATTCTGTGTGCTAGATCCCATTTGAGTTGGGGGAGGAGGCTATATATATGTATGTGTGTATATAGAGAGAGAGAGAGCGGGCTTTCTTGCAGTACCAACCCATTTCTTCCACACTACAGGGCTTTGAGAACTCTCAACTCCCCCTGCAAAACCCATGGTGAGGGCTTTATAGAATTACAGCATCTGGAATGACACAAGAACATTGTAGCAGCAGTACTGGGGTCGCTTATCTTTCAGGACCGTATTATTTGTGGATTCACCAGATTTACTTCTGAACCACACAGACCATGAATGGGATCCTAGAAGATTTTATTTAAAAAAAAAAACAAACCAACCATGAAGTGAGTATTAAAAAACCAAAACTGCCCATTTCAGCAGGCACAGAACATCCTAAAATGCATTCTTGGTAGTATAGCATTGCATATGTGCTTCCTCAGTGCATGTGAAAGGTAAATGAAATATAATAACACTGTGGGATTTCTTACAGAGCTGCATCTGTATTCAATAAGACATTCTGCCGTTTCAATCATCCCACCGAACTAGCACAAAAATATAGTATTCACTGAAATAAAAGGCAGAATAAAAAGCAAAGAAGAAAAGCAGAAGTGAAATCACGTTGGGGTTCCTTCCCCAGCAGAAAGGCAACTTTCCACTCTTTCTCACAGGGTCTGCTGTTTCTGTTTTCCACTCACGCTGTTTGTCTTTACTGTCCTGTAGTGGCTGCTTTTCCTAGGTGTGTTTCTAAATGAGGGAGAGGGAGCGTGTTTGTGTGTGCATGTCGTGTGTTTACAAGAGTTATGGTAGCAGTTCTCAGCAGTCCACCGAGAGTTCTAGGAAACGGCCCCTGTTATTTTATTCTGGGTCAATGTCAGCTCATGTCAGGCAGTAAAGATCACACAGGACAGCTCGCTCCATCTCGCAGTCCTGGCTGGAGGCCTCAATGGGAGAGGGAAAGGGAGCGAGCTGCGAGTGGGCGGAGAGCCTTCCCAGCACTCTACCAACCACCGCACGAGGAATTATGATAAACACCACTCTGGAAACCAGATACAACAGTACATTGTGTTCTTCTTCGGAAAAACAACCAGACTTCGGCTCACTTAAAGTAAACAGTTAATCCTGTTTATCTTTTTTTTTTTCCCCCCTCCTTTCTTGATGAGTTGTTAACAGAACAATCTCTTCTGCAAAGCAAATAAGAGATCCGTCCCTTAAAGTTGTACTGATTTTCTCTTCCTTCAAGAGAAAAAAAATCAATTCGATATGTAAACTTTCTACTATCGGCAAACAGTGTGGAATAACAGTCTTTCTTGGCTTAAACTGACTCAGCAAAGCGATGCCAAAACTGAATGAAACCTTTCCCTCACTTACATATTTTATTTTGGAAAACTGAAGTCCCAAACAGAGCGTTCTATTCATCCCTTTTAACTATTCCTTTTCTGACAAGAACAAGCAAAACTGGTTAAAACAAAAAAAATCAGGATGCGTGGTGTCCTTGCAGCCTGAGTAGAGGGTGCCTGGGGAGTACAGGTTAGCTACTGAGCAGGGGGGCGGCCGTTCCCAGGTTTTCTCCGGAGGGTGAAGAGAGAGGAGTCAGTCTAATCAACTGCAAGTGAGGGAACAAACTATTATTCTCTTTTTCAAAATATATGCTTACTGTGTAAATTCATGATGTCCCTGACTTTCAGTATTAAGGGTGATTAATTAGAAAAGCAGATGGAATTGATTATCTTGTTTTGTTGGAGTCACCACAGTCTACCTATTAACTACTTCTTACTGGGGACTCCAACCCAGTCCACTGAAAGCTACAAGCTTTTCCAAAGGGAATTCTAATTTTTAGCACTCAGGAGTTTAAATAGTTCTGAAAGTCAACAGCGAAAGTGTGCTTAACATCCCCAGTCAGTAAAAGTTTGTTGATTTAGCTATTTATAATCATAAAAATACATCATTTGCAAAACTGAAAGAGGAGAAGGAAAATATTTCCCTGTTTTATTTTTACTCATCTTGCAAGTTCTAAGATTCTGGGTTTTCTGTGCAACCGATGTCATCAAGTGCAAAAACATAAATTCAGGTCTGGGAATGAAAGTCTGATTTTCAGATTTTTTAAAAAAGTATTTTACATATAAAACTTTTATATTTTTAATGCTTTTTCTGCCTTGAGATCTTAATTTATTTTGCATTTATTTTTAAATCTTTTGCAGCAATTGCTGAATTTACATCACTCGCATGAGCTCTAAAGTGACAGAGCAGGACAAAGTAGTGCTATTTCCCACTGCAGAAACTGGGCTGGGGCGGCAGCTATCAGTGAGCCGGGGCCAGAACCCCAGAGGAGCAGCCTCGGGACTATCCCCCCAAGTCCACCCCTTCGCCCACCATGGCCTCCAGCCAAGACTGGAAGAGCCAGTATTGGTAGGCCAGGACTGCTGTTGAACACTTCATCTTGCTCCAAGTGCAACCCTGTCATTTAACCCCCTCCCTCCCAGTGCTGCACCTGCACAGTAAAAGCATGGTTGCTCTCATGATTGTGGGTTTGGCTGGCCAAATTTCTCCCCAAATTGACGGATGGTCCACAGTGTTATCTGTTAAGAACACAACTTATGCCAAGGTGCTGCAGCTCTGAGCAGAGCGGTTATTAGCTGTAGGACTGCAGCAACATACTTTGGTAAAACCTCTCTCTCGGGAAGCCAGAGGAGAATGTGGCGGTGCTACAGTCTCTGCTTGTTGGAGAAACTCCTTGGCACAGGAGATGAAAGCAATAAACCTAAATCATTTAGGGTGCAGTTATAATCCATGTACAAAAGAGGACTCCCTTTGGCTCCCCACATGTTGACCCCATGGTGGCTGGCCACCATCACGTGCTACATCAGGAGGGAATGTATCAGCCGAGAGGAATGCGGATGAGAGGTGAATGGATGGGAGATCATTAGGAGATGAAGCAACAGCAGGAGGAAAATGTGGAAGGTGAAGAAAACAAAGATCAGGAGGAAATGCTCTCTGATATTACCTCTTTTCCACTTCCTTTCTTATACCTTACTGTTCTCCATATCTCTGGTAGTTAAGAGATTAGGGGGAAAAAGGCCAGTTTGTGGCAACACTAGTATAATCCTCTGGATGACCTACAAGCATTACTGACGGAGCGCCTTCTCCAGACACGTTTGGATTTTTCACATCAGAAGTTATGGACACAAGAAGCACTGCTGAAAGGGAAGTGCAGATGGCAGCAGCTGGCAGCAGTTTTCCAATTTGATAATAAAAAATAAAGTTTTGTTACCCTTTTAAGCTTCCATTTGAACGTTTCAAAATGAGAAATCCCATTTTCCGTTACAGGTCAAGTTAAGCTTGTAATTTATAAATTACTTTTAAATAAGCAGCAGGTTTGGGCCATTATCCAAACCTCACTCAAATTAACATCTTTCCATTGATTTCAATGAGCTTCATTTCTTGCCGTATAGCAGGCAGAGAAAATACCTGGGGCAGCACCAGTAACATTCCCCCACCTTGATTTCATTCAATCATTCATGCAAATTCCACATTTCTCTTTTAAAACTATCTAAACTGAACACCAATCAAGGATCAAACACTGAAGTAATTTTATAAACATCACACTTACTATTTCCTATAATTTCAAGGAATCATTTTTAGCAGGATCAGAACTTGGAGCACAGCACACAGTACACAAAAAAGCATCTTAAATCTGCCATATCCTGATTTTTTTATTTTTTGCATTTAATTGGGTAATCTTAAAACATGCATAGAGAATCTCTCACTTCTTTCATCACTTTGGTTATCTTCGTATGCATATGGAGATTTGAAATATTATGCGTGCTACTGGGAAGCGTCCTAAAAGAAAAAATCTCTACTACAGCATCTTAATCACAATTACCCTGTACAGATGATAGTCTTTATTTTATACCACATGCATGTGGAATGCTATTTTATTGTAATGACATAATCAGTCATTACACTGGATTTCATGTAACAACCCTGGTCAAATACTGAGAAACTACATGCATGGTATACTTGATTCTGATTTTCCCTTCCCCTATAAAAAGAAAACAGTCCTGAAAGTAAGAATCTGTTAAAATAGTTTGAACAGCATAGTTTGTTCTCATTATCCATATTCCAAGGGAAAGAAAAAAAGAGGACCAAATGTAATCAAAACTACAGGAAGAGTTTAGAGAGACAAAAGATAATCATGCAAATTAGAACTGGATTAGGGCCCTTAGTAAACCTATCTATTCATGCCAAAAGAGGTGATTTAATATTCTGTGGTTAAGATTCTGGTTTTGTGTCTTATCCAAAAGAATATCAACAATAGCACATTGTTCTCCTACCACCATGCTGGTGTTACAGCCTCTGATGTGATTCAGCACAGGCTCGAAGGGAGAGGCACAGCTAAATGTTTGGATTTTCCTGAGCTGTCACCCACTGCAGGCCAGCAGGAGATACAACATCACAGCCAAGATAACAAAATACCTTTTGCCTTTAAAAACATGCAGTTTCCTGTTGATAGTGTTCTGTATTGTCATACTTGTTGTCTCGTCCTCTTTTTCCTGTCACACATTCCTTCTCTAATTAAGGCTTCACTGAACTGCACTGAGGAAGCTTTAGGACAGGGACAATTTCTTCTACATGCCTGTAGAGCATCTGATACAGGGTACAAGCCCTGATCCTCACTGGAGCATCTGTGTCACAAAACCAGATCAAAGCTTTGGCGTAGCCATTTAAACACCAGTTGCTGCTGCTTATCCTTCTTAACCACAGGCAATAGGGCTAGTATTTGCATTTTCAGAGTACTGTCAGCATCTTAGCAGTTGCATTTTTCCCTCTCAAGCTCTCCACTGAGTAGGATCTCTTTGCGTTGAAGGGTCTCAAACCAGGCTGCTAGACTGCTCCTCCAGCCTGGCTTCACCCCCATCCCCATTTGACAAAGCATTCAGGAACCATCAGAAGGATGTTTGAAGGTTGCTTCAAGGGGACTGCTTCCTGTGATATAAGACGCAGAGAACCACCAGCATATAAAAATGATATTTTATATAAATATAGGCTACGTTTTCATGCATTGTCTGTTGCCATGGGACACACGGTTTATGGTGTTATCTCCACTGCCAGGTAATGTCAGACGCCCTTGATTTTGGATCATGTGACACTATGTAACTCACGTACTCCCAAGGTGAAGCATAAAGAGAACCTAAATTTAAAACATGGGAATATGCTAAAATAAATACAGACAAAGCCTCCAAACGATATTCTCAAGAATAGGAGACAAAATGGCTACATTTTTAATAAATGTGCTTTCTGACCAGCCATTTTTCAAACACGTTTCCTAACTCCCACCACTGCAAGAAGTGTGAAAATATCATCAAGACAAAAATACAATAAATGAAAACACAGTAAGTGAATCCCACTTGGATCAATCTAAGCATTTGGTTTTACCAATTTAAAAAAAAACCTAAGTTAAAAAATCGTAACTGAAATGGAATTTCTAAACAAGTGGTTTCAGAGTAGGAAAATGGCATTGTTTCAAAACATAGCACTTCAGCAATTTCACAATTTTTCAATTGCTTGTACAAGCTTTTCATAAGAAGTTTTCATTTTTTTACAAGATGATCTCACAGAAAATTATTTCTTTGAAAAATTCCCAACCATTTTTCCTAGAAATATTTTTCAAAACTGTAATGCAGTAACTATTCATTAATTTTCAAGGCTTTGTTTTGACAAAACATAATTATCCAGCATACCGAAGAATAATTACGCAGTATGCCTGTAAGTAGAACCAATGCTGAACGGTGAGAGATGGAAATGTAATATATATATTTTTCCCCCTCTCCTTCTCTCACAATAGCTGTAGAAATATATTTGAACATATAACTTCTTTTTAAGCAGAAGCAAACCTGTAGGGAAAGCTGTAAGAAAACCACTCTTCTGTGCAAATTTTAAGTTACAGAACTTACACAAAATAAAAATGAATTTCTGTGCTTACATCTCTTCCTGGTTGTTAAAAACAGCCTATTAAAGCTTAGGAAAAGGAGAAACCTAGTGGAAAAAAGGTAATTTTTACATTTAGAAAGCAAAAATAAAAAAGCCTGGGTCCTCTACAGAAAACCAAGAGGTTGAGACTGCCGGCGCCATCCCTGGAGGTCCAACATGGCTATGGCTGGGGGTCCGGGGGGGGGACCCGGGGGGGGGCAGGCCCTGATCCTGAACAAGGTAACGCGAGAACAGACTGCTGCCTTCGCATGCACCTGAAACGAAGGTACTGGGCTGCACGTGGGAACAGCAGCCTGCCTGAAAACGACTGGGTATTTGGGGGACAGCCGGTGGAGAAGCCCAGTGAGGATCCTGAACCTCGCTGAGAAAAGGGGCTTATTCCAACCTCCTCTGCTGCCTTACCTTACCTGGACTCTCTGCCAGGCATGAAGCAGTGCTGACTCCCAACAGCAACTGCAGGATCCGATCCGGATTTTACAGTGTAACTGCACCTGCAGATTTCAAAGGTGGTTTATGTGCATTTCCAATGAAAAGGGGGAGAAACACTCATGAGAATTTTCTTGGAGAAAAGGTGATAGCTACAGCCTGTCCCTAACCCCATTTGGATGTGTCATTACCACTAATTTTAATTCCGAAATGGCAACAGGCATGAACCGTATTTCACTGCTTTTTTTAAGCCGGTTACCTAAATAGGTTATTTTAATGGCAGTCCCACAAAATATGATAAAAATGTTCTACACATAGAACTAGATTTTGGATTTTTAAAAATTTGTACAGAATTCTAATTCACCACAAACTTTCCTTTCTTGACCAAAAGACATCTCTGTAAGCACAGTTAGTTGTAAACAAATATACATGTATAAAAATATGGTTTTTTTCATATAGTGTTAAAACAAATATGTAATTGCAAAGGCACAAAAAAGCATTCTGCTTCAGGGGTACATTCCCAGCTTAGCTTGACCTGATATGACAAGACAGGATGCCCAAGGGAAAGCTTGAAGATTGAGAAAGCATTGAAAAGTAGCAGAATAAGGCAGTAGGAAGAACTGACTTTCTTCAGAAAGGCTAATGCTTTCCCAGTTGCCAGCCAAATCAATGCTGAAAATCATATACCACACATTCAATGTTTTTTGAATAATTAACTTTTTAGACTCCAAAAAGTTGTTTATCTACAGCACAGACAAAGATTTATGTTCTCGTAGGGCAAACAAATGCGATATCATCTGATTTGGGATAAGACACCAAGAAACCATTTAATTTCATGCTACAGTTGTTTAATTTGAATTCATAACTTTCCCTGTCTTCCCCCATCCATTTCCCCTTCTCCCCAATCTGCCATACTACCTGTGTTTTTCACTGCTGCACATACTGACCTCTGTATACATACTGACCCCAAATTTCAATATTAGCTATCAGTGAAACATTCCCGGTTGTCCTGGTTTCGGCTGTGTGGTGCTCAGTTGCCAGCTGAGGTTAAACCACAACACGAGTATTCCTCATTTTTTCATTCCACGGCGTGAACACTAGTTTTAATCCTACAGCTGGGATGTTAATGTATTACAGCACTTTTAAAAGTGTATTCTTTGTATGTTTTATATTATAATTTATTATTAAGTTATTAAGTGATAGGGAGCTGGGGCAAATCAACCTTGTAAATACAGCTATACGAACAACATCCAGTTGACTAAGTGGCAAGAATGTTTTGTATAAGTCAGTTATATTTCCCTAGTGGGCAGTATTGTTTTCTAGCTAAAATACATCAGTTAACAAAAGATTATGGTGAGCAAGGTAGGAAAAGAACCTGAAAGGGAACAGAATTCATTTCTGTTTTACATGCATGAGTCAGCAACAGAGTAACAGAAATCTTAAAGCATCAATACAGATTTGTCTTGGGACTCTGGTTAACTTCTATAGCGTCAGTGCTTATAAACCTTGGTAAGAACGCAAGCAGCTGTCAGGTGTCAGAGAGAAACACTGTCTGCAGTTATTCCAAAATGAGGTCATAGGAACAGCTTATCACTGCTGAACAACTACTTCAACACCTAGATGGAGGGTGTTGATGCTGGCCTGGAAGAACACACGCTTGGGAAAAGCACTGTCCTCACCACCTGTATTTTTGCCTACCTGAAGAACAACAGAGACAATTCACCTATTTCAACAACGCTTATAAGGTGTTATTTATTCAGGTTTAGAAACACACAAATGGAAACTACTGTTATAACTGTTAAATTATGATAATTACCACACTGATCTTCTTGTTCTACTGGCTCAGTTTATTAAAGTTGCCAGAGAAGATTGCCTAACCTTGACCACTGCGTTAAGAGTTCTGAAGTGGTTCAAACTTTGGGTATTTGCAGTTGTGGAATGGGTTGCACGATTTCAGTATCACAGTGGGTGAAATGGAGTAAGGGGGAATGGATTATCTGGATTTTATGCGCTTTCTAGTTTTCTTACCTGCAGGTTGACTTGAATTGGAAAACAATTAGAGCATCAATAGACTATATTTCATTCATCCTGTTCACTGTGCAAAAGGGGACCAGACTGCACAATTTGGGAGGAATAATCAATATTAAAATAGACTGTATTTACATTAGAATCTTAAGATATGTTCTTTACCTATGTACTTCTCCTTCAGTGGCCATAAAATCTCCAAAGACATTAAAGGTTACCTTTGATACTTTGAATACCCAAAGTAAAATCTGCTAGAAATAATTTGGCATATATTTAAAGTATCTCATCACATAGTTTTACAAGTGTACAACCTAGCTGGAAAAACTAGAAATGGTAAATTGTGATTTATAAAAATTATACAAGAATGGTTACTGGGTAGCCAACAAAGCTGTGCGTTGCCAGCAGAGCATCAGTAATTTCTCCAGAATTCATCACAACAAGCTTCATGTTTTCCTTACTTTGTATGTTGGTATGCAGGTAGAGAGATGGTTCCACTACAGAAATACCTCTTACCGTTCCAACTCTCATGTAACTTACATCATGTAAACGGAGATTTCAAAATAATTTATCTGAAGCCTACACCGGGCAGAGATAAAATACCACAGTTACACATCACACAAAAATGACTTAGAATCTTATCATGGCTGCTCACAAAGTGATGCTCCCAGAAAGCAAGAATATTATCTTTCAGCGCTGCAGCAGCATTTTAATGTACAACAAGAAACTTCCACACAAGCTTCACACTTCACCGGGTTTTAGCCAGAAGTTTTCCCAAGATACAACCATGCCAGCAGGAGAAGGCAAGGAATGCCTTTCCATTGTCTTTCCAAGTCCTTCCCAACACCTCTGTATAATCAAATCAAAAGACAACGATCTGTGATGAGGCCAGTTTGCAGTATGTGGGTAAGACACAGAAGAATGCCATGTGAAAAGAAATAAAGACACCTACTATCTCTGATGGCGTAAGGCTGTATTAATCTAAGTAAAACTGCTCAAAGAAAACAGAAGTCAGAATTTGCAATGCTCAGGGTCAGAATACTTGGTCTGCCTAGAAACAGACACAATTACCTTCCATGTTCAACTTGCTTTGTATAAGATTTGTGATATTAAAAGTGGTTCTGGACTGAAATGTTAACATAGGCAATCTCAGGACACAGCAAACTTTTTACGTTGTTTTCAAATTTCTAGTTGAGTAATGAAAGAAATATTAACATCTCCACCTACACTTCCCCACAAACTAAACTTTTTAATGAGCAGATTCAGCTAGGAAAATGTCCAGCTTCTCATGCCATGCACTTAAGTGCACTGTAGATTTCAAGATCATTTTTGTTTTCTGTAGTGTGTTTTCTTAACTATGACTTGAAATCATGTCCACTGAAGGATTTTTCTGTCAAATCATAAAGTTCTGTATTTTTCATGCTCTGCAAGAACAGCAAAATCTTAAGCTAAACATTTTTTCCACATGCAAATGTAGATATATATACACATCCACACGCATCTCTCTGTCTCTCTCTCTCCGTATCAAACCTGCAGACTGAAAATACTATTTGTCAGGTGGTATCAACATTTAGCATCCACAAACTAAAAATTCCACAAATTTAGCACCCACAAACTAAAAACCAGTTTCATGTCAGGAAGTATTCAGTGGAGATACCAGATCAAGGTGTATCTGCCCTACACAACTGATTCCCCACTCCTAAACTGTATTACACTGTCCCCCCTCCTCCCTCATAACTGTGATGGCAAAACAGGTTGAGGCAGCACGAAAAATCAGAACAGGGAACTGATCTGCCTTTAACAAACAAATCTCAGACGCAAAAATAAAGTTATTTACCTGGAGTACTACATCCAGCTCTGGTGTCCTCAGTACAAGAAAGACATGGACCTGTTGGAGTGGGTCCAGAAGAGGGCCACAAAAATGATCAGAGGGCTGGAACACCTCTCCTATGACGACAGGCTGAGAGAGTTGAGGTCTCTCTGAAGTGAGAGCCTGGAGAAGAGAAGGCTCCAGGGAGACCTTATCATGGCCTTTCAGTACTTAAAGGGGGCTTATAAGAAAGATGGGGACAAACTTTGTAATAGGGCCTGTTGCGATAGGACAAGGGGTAATGGTTTTAAAATAAAAGAGGGTACATTTAGACTAGCTATAAGGAAGAAATTTTTTACGCTGAGGGTGGTGAAGCACTGGCACAGGTTGCCCAGAGAGGAAAAAAAAACTGCCCACAGAGGGGGTTTGGACTAGATGACCTTTAAAGGTCCCTTCCGACCCAAACCATTCTATGATTCTATTTTTCTTTTGCATCAGTTTGCTGACTTAGCATCACAGACAGCTGTTCCAGCTCAACTGAATGTAGTGGCATATAGTGGTGACAAGACAGCTCACCAGGGAGAGGAGAGGTGGGGAGATGGATGTGAAGTGAGACTAATTTTAAGCCAGTTTAGAGAGAGAGAGAGAGAGAGTAATTTATCACGGACTTCCTCAACGAGAGATCACAGCTTCGGTGATACCCAGGATGAAGCAGAAAAACAAATGGGCCTTCTGCCACTGTTTGTAGGTCATCCATCATTACCCTCCTGCCTCAAGTGTTTGTCCTTTGGCTTGGTTTTGATGGAAACATTGGTCTGAATCCCCCCACCTTGTAAGAATAACTCTTGTAAGAATAATTTTTACACAAAATATTTACATAAATGATAGCATACAATGTAACATTAGAAACAATATCATGTTTTAATTTTATAACTGCAGAAGACACAGATCAATTTAAAAATGTAAGCTACCTAAAAGGAGCAGCAGAAACACTTCAAAAACACTGAAAGCCAGTCTAATGGAAAACATGTTAAAAACCCTACAAAAAGTTTCCTTTTTTGCATATTTTAAAGTTCATTTAGTCTTTTCAGTGTGCCAATGTGCATTTACAGCTATACACTACAAAAACACACAAACACATAACCTAATTTCCCCTAGCAGAATTAGTCCACTAACACTGAATATTTAAAACACAGTCTTCAAAAGTGAAGTCCAGGCTTTCAAACTCAAATTTCAATTTGTGTCCAAGTGCCAGCCACTATACTTCTGACTCATATTTCTTCTGATGTATCTTCTGTATAGTTTACTGAATTTGTTCAACTTACCTAAAACTTCAAATGTGGATGCTATTTAATGGTCTGCTTTACTGACTTTCTGTTTTATTTATAAATCAATTTTATAAAAAATTTGTTTAAAAAATCCTCTAGTGATATCTGCAACTGTTGAAATATGCTAGAGTGAAAAATCATTGTGTTCAAATGAATATATTAACTTTAGCATTTCCTTTTCTCAGACTGAGGCAGATCAGCTGGTAAATGAGACTGTTGCAAACACCGTCTCCTTTAGTTTATCACTTCGTACTTGCAAGAATTACGGACAGTTAAATTTTTATTTTATTTTTTCATAATAAGCAAAATACTACCTATTTGAACATTTTACAATCAGGAGGTAGTGACAAAACCAGCAACCTCTTTCTTGCTGATTTAAAGGGGAAAAAAAAGAAAAGAAATCATGCTTGCTGTTTTTAAAGAACTAAATGGATATAAATTGTCAGACTCTGGGTCATCACTAAGCATAGGCCAGAGCATTGGCACGAATGACTGTGTTGTGAAGCCTACAAGCTTTATTTGGTTTTTAGTTCACATTCCTGTAGAGTGAGACATTCTTAATTCGGGAGAGCTTCGGGTAAACATTTATGGGAAAAAATTATTAAATATTTCCTTTCACAAAGGTAGCAGGCAAAATAAAAACAAAACCAACCCCTCCACACAATGCTAAAGGTGGTCTTTAACTACCAAAATTCAGCAAGGCAAATGAGGTACCTATACTCCTTTCTGACAGGCACTCGGAGCTTTTATTATTGGGAGACTAATCTTCCCTCCACCGTTTATCCTTCACAAACTCATACTATGTTTATTTTCAGATAGGCACAGCATTATCCGTACGTGAATATGCATACCAAATAGGCTGCTCCATCATATGGAGATAATAGTAATTATTTGGGTCCTATGTACACTTGCACTTAGATTTAGCATTACAGAGGAAGTGAAAATACTTACAAGGGTAATGATACTTATTACAACACCTGATGTAATACATAACTACTGGTCACTTCCCAAACCTCTCACTGAACTCCAGTAGCCTTTGAGAACTGTTTGTTGCAATTCAGTTTATGACACAATGTTTTAAATGTCCTTACTCCAAAAGACTCTCGAAAGATGAAGTCCATCTGAAGATTTTCTCTCTAAATACGAAACGTGTTCTGCTTGCAGAAGATTTCAGAATTTTAAACAAATACAAAACACAGTTTATTCACCCCAGTGAAAGAAGTAATCCTGCAGATGGGTCTGAGGCTCAGACAGTGTGCACGGTTGTAACAAAAGGCAGAATACAGGTTTTTCTCCTAGCTTTAGCCCTCGGCACTACAGCTATTTGTCTAAGTTAAGTTTGAGAAATCTACAGGAACACCTAAGAACATATATCAGATGTGTTTTGATCAGCGTGTACAGAGAGCAGAACCTTACTCTTAACTCTACAAGCAGGAACATGTTGGCCTGACTGTATGTGGATCAGGGATATCAAAGCTCTCTTCTTCTTCTGACCAAAGTAAGATACAAACTTTCTCTACAGAAAATTCAAATGCACGCACACCACCCCTGCTGCACTTTAAACCATATGTGATTTTTAACCATTAAAAAATAGAAGATCCCCTCCTCCTCTTCCTTATATCTACAAAATTATGCATGCCAAATGGCTCCTGAGCTAAGAGAGACCGAATGCCATGTCCTGCTTTCCTGGGCATGCGGGTGGATTGCATTATCACTAAATTAATGGCTTTCACATTATTTTTCCAGGATTAAACCTGCACCATTTACACCTCC
The DNA here is from genome assembly GCF_000699145.1 of Aptenodytes forsteri. Taxonomy (NCBI): domain Eukaryota; kingdom Metazoa; phylum Chordata; class Aves; order Sphenisciformes; family Spheniscidae; genus Aptenodytes; species Aptenodytes forsteri. The sequence goes on from NW_008796043.1 coordinate 837,445, forward strand.
TAACTTCAACAACTGTAGGGTAAGACCTCCATGAAACAGACCTATTCCAAACATGCAGTTAACCCAGGAGCAGTTCCTGAATGTAGAGTGCATGGGTACACCACAGAGTACATTGCTTTCCCCAGCAGCAAATACTTTCCAAAGCTGCTCTTCTCTGGCTCCTTAGGAAGGGTGCTCCTCTCCTGATCCCTCTCCACTTGTCAAGACTGAAGTCAAAAGAGTTTGCGCTAAATGGTCAAATCTCCGAGAGCAACCTCGTAGCTCCTTCCAGTCAGGCTGCAAAGACAAGGCAGCTTTTCCGAATTTTATCATGATTGTGGTAGGGCCAAGGTTTTATTAGTACTTCCAATATTTGATGCAATTTCCTATAAACTCCCCAGTGTAGCTCAAAAGTAATTCTGGGGCACCGTAAGTATAGCAAAACCTTAGGCGTATGTTTTTCTGAAATGTTAGGCAAACATGTAGAAGATTTCTCTTTGTGGTACCACCATAATGGTGTCATACCTGAAAAGGAAAAGCCAGTAACAATAAAGCAAATTTTGCTCCTCAGATGTCCAGTGGAATAATATGCCAAAGATTTAACCTTCCCAAAGAATAGACAAGAAATATATGGCAGAATTTGTTTCACAGCACTGTGTGCCACCACAGCTATGTGCAAAGATATCATACAGCTTGGCCTTTGAGGAGAGCACAAAATAATTCAAAACCAGAACTGACAGGAGGAAAATAAACTACTTTTTCCTGGGAACTGAACTATGACTGATCCTTCTCAAAGAGCCTCAAGTACCATACTTGCTTGACTATTCCACTAGTCAAACTGTTGCCTGTTTCTCAGGGAAACTGGGAGTATTTATTAGCTGGTATTACTAGTCACATGACTTCAAACATTAATCATATTTGTTCAAAAAAGTTGGTGCAATAATTGCAGCTTCTTACTGATGAATGTTAAAATGCTGCATTTCACTTCAGTTTATTGGAGGTTTCAGAACTCAGTTAACGCCTAATATATCTAAAATATAACCAAAATGAAGTATTTTTAAAAAAATGAAAAGCTTATTTGCATGTGGCTTACTATATTTCTTCTAGGAAACAATAAAAGGGTAAAATGCCCTAACAAAACATCAAGATATTATGACACAGTAAAACAGATAATCCTACCTGATTGCCACACCTTTTAAAATTATGTATAAGGAGTCTTTTGTTCCCTGGTGTTTGGAATGTCAAGCAAGTCATAAATGATAATCTGGACCTAAACAAATGTATGCTAGTTTAAAATTCCTTATTTATTTAAAGCATGAAATGAATCATTACTTCAAGTATTCAAATAGCAAGATCTTTCCTCAGTTTCTTACCTGACCTCTTTTAAGTAGCCGACCTAAGACTATACCAACAAGCTAATGGCAAGCTGAAATTTTTCTTAACCTGTTTAAAACATCCACCAGACAGTTTTAAATACCATCAGAAATGCTTAATATTACTATCATTATGCTAGTTTAAAGCAAGAAGGTAGCTATAAAGTCTTTACGACAGGAAAAACTGAATTATAAGGATTTATTTTTTTTTAGTATTCCCTTAATGCAATTACCTCAATTCTTGCATTTTGTCACTCTTATCAGTAACACCAAGAATTGTTAGCGGAATTACAAGAAGTGGGAAGATGAAGAAAGTAAAAAGACCCTGACAATGTAATCAAGACTTAAAAAGCCCTACATGATGAAGGGGTTTGGGGTTTTTTTTCAGTAAGAGGAAAGTATCTTCTTTCCTTCCCCTTCTCTCATAACACACCTGTATAAGCTTAAAAATGTTCTTCTATTCTAAAGAGGGTTTCTTCAGTTACTCATAAAGAATTACTCACACTTGGCCAGTGGTTTGTATCAACTTAAGAGAATAACACAGAGAGATGTGTTTTTCAAGTGGGGAAATCCCAGCAACCCACAGACACGAGCAACACAGGTGCACACAACCTCTGAGAGAGTAGATGAGGGAACAAAAAGGAAGCAAGGTCAAATCTTGGGTCAATCCACCGTGAAAAACAGCTCAATCGGGGTTTGAAGAATTCCTTGACAAACAAAGCAAAACTGCAATGTCCAGTAGCCCACTCCCTCCAGCCCCCCTAAGTGATAGGATAGTTGCTCTCAACCAAAACCACGCTTGTTTAAACACAGTTTCTCTTACCCTCTCTCATTATCTGGTCAGAATTAATGATTACCTGACTAATAAATTGTTACTCGATTACCACTTAATCCAATTCCCATCAATTAATCCTAGGCACAGCTTTCAAGCCACAATAAAAAAAATGAATGTTCATCTCCTCCTCTTCTTTTCCCACATTCTCCTTCCCCTCCTCCCTTTTCCACTCCCCCCAGATTAACACATTCTGGGATTTATTCTCCTGTATCAGATCCAAGAACTAGAGAGTCCTCTATACCTTTTCGATACAGGGCAAATAGAAGATGCTAGTCCCAAGTCTACCCTCTGCACAGAGTATTCTGCTCTCACCTTCGGAAGAGTGTCAGTGACTGCTGCAGCGTTTCAGTTCTAGCAGAACTCCTCAACAAGTGGTCCCACATTGCCCAACATCCCTTGACTCTCCTTACTCCTCCAATGCTACTTTTTGGGGTTCTTTTTAATCTCTCAGCTCCGTTCAGAGAAGCAGCTCCTTAGCCCAGCTCAGTTCATTTGTTCAGAGAAAACTTTTATTCACCCTGAATGAACAAACTGCTTTAAACATGAAACAGTCAAAAGAAATACAAATTGCTGAATAAAATTCTAATCACTGTACTGCCCTATTTCACATGCTCTGTAAGTGGTATATATTGTATGCCATATGCCAAAATGATTTGTATATGGTGTCGACATTTTTTATGTTCCCCACAATGTTTGGAATACCACACTACACAGGGTGCAAGAAGATAAGATCATTTATGTAAGCAAAAGACGACCTTACAAGTGTGTAAATCCCTTATTTGCGTATGCAAGAGAAATAGCTGTAAGCACCAGTACTATTTGTATGTGCAATTATTTGCTTTACATGCCACATCAATTCTGCAAACAAATAGTGACTGTTTAGCAATATTCATCTCTTTCTATTGTATAATACTGAACTGGGGAGAGAGAAAGGTAAGACTTTAAAGTCCATGGATAAATAGTATACTGACTGCAAACTAGTATAGAAATCTCAAGTTTGTGCTGTGAGAACAGAAATCCATGGCTGACAAAACAGCAGAAAATGGAAAGAGCAGCCTGATCCAAAAATCAGAACTGCAAGAGGCTGTGCTGCTCTGGGAGAAAACGTGGGTCTAGAAAGAATAAACACCCAGCTTATATGTATCATTCATACATATAAATCCACATATAAAACCCACACATTCTTAGTCGTTGTTTTGGGTTTTTTTATCCATGAGGCAAATACAAATAAAATTTATTAAACCTTCCTGCCTCAGGAATCTGAAGGTGGCAAGGTTAAGTACTCTGAAATCAACAGATGACACATTCAGTTTTTAGTATATATATTCAGCACTGTAGGAAATCTGGTATTACATCTCTTTTGAGTATTTTGCACCTGTGCTTCTCAACATATGGTTAAAGAATATCTATTTATATTAGCAGGGTCTGTAGTTTGAACAGCCTGTTACCATTTGTCGTGGTCTAACCCCAGTCGGCAACTAAGCACCAGAATTAGGGGACATTTGAGTCCCACTGCTACATAAGAGGAAAGCTGTCAGCCCTGGGTCTGACTATAGGTAAGTGCGACCCAAGCTGCTGCTTCACACATGTAAAGTATCATGTGATGCCCCTACAGAGGTAGCTGGACCAGTGTGGTCTATGCCCTCATTGGGAGGATGGTTTGTGAACAGCTTTGCTTCAGCTCTCTGTCTCTCATCTTGAAATATTTCCTGCCTCGGGTGGCATGAACCTCTTGGGCTGGAGGAGGAAAGTCTACCTCTTATCTCTCTCCCCCTTCTCCCTTTCCAACCCCAACTGTTTCCATGGTAGAGCCAGCTGTAGCTGCTGCCAAAGAAAACAAGGCATTTTCCTACCTTGAGGGCATTCCCCTTTGAACATCAAAAGTCTATAGCAAACAATGGAGTTGAAACAGCTTTGCAAATAAAAGGTCACAAGAATTTTTCATAATGGAAAATATCAGACTACCTACAGGCAGGGGTTGCTTCCAGCTCACAAACAACACTACACAGGCTTGCAAATACACTTCATTTTGAGCTGAACTAGTCTTTGCTGAGATCCTGCATGGTCCCAGTGATGTAACTTGAACTCATCCTCCCTCTAGCCATTTTGTAATCACCTTAATTGTCAGGTCTTAAAAATAATAGATTTTTAGTTCTTTGGGAAGGGAATGCACTTACATACAATAAGAAGCCAGGCAAACTGTAGGGTGTTCTGAAATAGCAGCTCACAACTTCAGCAGTGCACAAAGTAGGGGAAAGGAGAAAGGGCATGTGCTACTGGAGAGCTTCAGGGAGAAGAGCAGAGCATGTGATAAGCTGTTGATGGAGCTATGCTTCGCAAGCTCTAGCCAAAGGACAAATGAGCAATGCAGAGAGCCCTTGGCTGCCAGGAGCTACTGAACCCATACTAGAGGCCTCCATGGAGAATTGGCAGGATGGGATTCAGCAACAGCAGGAGCCACATGTTTTCTGGGCTGCTGCTCTCTGCCTGTGCGTACGCCCAGCCCTGCAAGCACAGCAGTCTCCCATGGGGTCACGTTCCCCCGTGGCCACCCTGGCCTCCGCTGCCCAGACATACCCTCCATTCCACTCCCCTACGGCATGAGCATCCCTGCCTCCTCCGCAAACACGCTCCGGTGGTCTTTCCTCTCTCCTGCCTCTCAGAAGTGGAGGGGCTGGCAGGAAGTCTGTGATACCCAGTTTGAGTGCTGCTGCTATGGAGATGAAGAGTGAACTCTTAGTCCCTAGACCAAGAGCAGAAGATGGAAGGTGACTCAAGAAGCATTTAGTGGGAAAAATACTGGACAAGCTATCGCTGAACAACTTTCTGGCACTAACACTTAGCTAGACTAAAATCCCTTCAGATGTGCATAACAAAATAATTTTACTGTGGGAAATTAACAGAGTTTAAATGTGCACCCCAGATATTTGGCATTCATCTCCCTGTGAATTCTGCATATAGGGAAGCCTTCAGCAAAGAGGGAAACTATGATTATCTGCATTTTTCTGCATTGCTGGGGCAGTGGAGGAAGGGAGTGGGGGGCATGGGTTGAGGGCTCTGAATTTTCAGAGCAACTCATTATGTTGAAAACCAGCATTGTCATAATTTCATAATAAAAAGAGCTTGCTTTGGATTTCTTTTTTTATTTTCCCACTCCCCTACTGGATAGTTTAGCAGACACAAGCCAGAACTGGTGACTGGAGGCGTAGCTGAGCACTTGCTCATTAAAAGAATTAACCCTACCACATCTTTCACATATCACCATCCTGCCAACTCCCATGGGAAGCTGCCCAACAAGACCATCACTCTCACTTACTGCCTGCAGCTTCTCCCAAGATTTCAACACCTTTCTGTACATTCATCCTTGACCTAAAGTGCCTAGTATGGGAACACTCCTCCAATCTTACCTTCCCTTCTCCTTCCCCACTTAGAAAAGCCTGGTCAGCCAACAGGATGAAGAAAACCTGTGAGTTTGACTAATTGCAAGAACACGCTCAAATACACTGGAAGAGGTACTGCTGACAACAAAACATCTGGCTTTTTAGATTTTAAATGTGGGGGATTGAGAAAATGGGACTTGACTGGTGGAGGAAACGTAGTTAAAGGTCACTGATAACTGGGGGAAAAAAAGGAGTAATTAGGATATTGTCAAAGTCACTAGTATATAAAGACTGTTTCCATTTGATAGTTTTCAGTGCTCAACAATTACAGTGACACTGTAACTTACATTTTAGCAGAGACCATCAATTCAGATTAGTCTGGAAGCTTAACTCAGCTCAGCATTTCCAAATAGAAATAGAAATGAAAAACTGTTATTGGTAAATGACACCATATGAATAGAGATTTTTTTTTTTTTTTTCAGTCTTCTGCCATAAGGTACACATGCCAATTATCACAGAAATGTCTAGAAACCTTAATCAGGTTCCGGCCCCATCAGAGTAGGCACATGAGATGCAGCAGTTTGCTTAGACTGCTCACATGCTTTAGCAAATTTTAACAGATGGATAAAACAAATGGAGGGAGGGAGGGGGGAGAGAACAATAGGCCACGTAAATAATCTACAGAAAACAGTGTTAATTTTTTCTCCTGTGTCTTATCTTTATTAATGTTGTAGTGTGTATGGATGGCTTTCCCGGCCACACCAACAAGGTCTCTGATTCCAATATCTCCTTAAAGCTCCCTCTTCTTCAGCATCCATTTCATTTTTATTTCTGTACCCCAAGACAACCGTCTCCTTTTTTTTAAGCAGGCAATACAATTATTTCTGAGATGTGAAATATTCTAACATAATACATACATATACAAAGAGAGAAAAGATGCAGTAAGCTATTTTGCAAAGGGGCCAAGAGAAGGGAGTTTTCTGGCAGTTACTCAGCATAAGGAGTAAGGTATATGGCGAATAGATTAGATAAAATTAGTAGTTGTCAACCCAGTACTGCCTGATGACAGAAATTGCAGCTTTATCTCTCTCCTATCCATGCCTCCCACATATCATGTGCCTCATTAGGATGCTATGGACAGAACACACAAGAAAAAGACCATCCTCAAGCCATCAGAAAAAAATGTCAAAAAAATCAGGGAAAAACTCCTGCCAGATTTGGTCAAATAGATTTTGCTTGGTTGCAGGACATAATTATGTGCTATCCTACACTATCACAGCACTTGAGGAATGGGAAAATCCATGCTGTTACCAGGTGCCCTGAGAAGGTCAAAAATGCCTCCTTACCTCCAAACACATTTTCTTTGTGTGTTGGAAAAACTAGCAAGACCCATAAATTAAAGAGAACAGACAACTGACTCAGGGAAAGGACTGGTCAGTCAAGATCTGGCTATGTTAAATTTGGCTACATTAAATTAGATGACACAGAACGATGGACTTCGAGAAAACACAAAAACCACCTTTGCCAAATGTTTGGAGGAGAAAGACATTGCTTTTTAGGCTACACAGTCCTGTAATACAGTATCTGATACACCAATCTATGTCCACAATATTCAAAGCTAGCAGCATGATGCTGATCGTCCCAGCCATCTTTCTGGGAAAACTCTGTCGGATAAAACTGCTTTTCCCAATTCTCCGTATTCCTCCAGCTAAGTTCTTGCACAGAGGTTTTAGTTTCAGTCACAAGAGCATGAGGAACAAATGAGAAAGGACCCTGAATGGCAGAACAGTCAACTCAAAACAAGCCCAAGGGCCAGCACGTGATGACACTGCATAGGTCATTTCCGTGTACATAATAAAAACCGCTTATGAAGCATTTAGGAGAATAGTAAATATGAACAAAAATGTTTTCTATCAGATCACAATGAACAAAAGTCTCCAGCAGATTTTCCGAATGGTGCAAAACATTCCAGCACAATTTTGCTGGTTTGCATTAAAAGGAAGAATGTGAGCGCATCAAAGCTTGACTTTGCCTGAGTAAGAAATGATTCTTCTGGCCCTCAGAAGACTAGTTGACTTCGAAATTGGAATGAACTGAGCCTTGACGCACATTTGTAAAGGTAATACGGAGCCAAATCACAGAACATGCTCTGTAGGGAAGTCTAGATATTGCTGATACAAGTTTTCCCACCTGTATTTCGAAGGTACAGCTGTAGGCACTGAACACGCATAATTCATGAGCTGTGCTTCCACAGCCTCACAGGGCTTTCAAGAGCTTGTCACATTCTTTTCAAGTGGATCATTAAGGGTGGTGTACCTAAATGGATGGGTGGAGGAAATTTATCTGAACAGCAGATTAGAAGCGATTCAATTTTGGGAGATAACCTGACTTTTTGTCTTGGTAAGACTATAGTTCAACCATGTGAGTTGACATTGGCATCTGGGGCTACTCAGCAGTTTCACATACAGATACTGTTGTGCAGATGAAAAAGAACAGCATTATAAAGCTTCTCTTTGTGAACCATAAAGGTATAATTCTGACATGATGATGGCTGATGTAATCAACATTTTCATGAGGATGCTAGGCTTAACAAGGCAAACTAAAGCTTTTTACAATGAACTTTTTGAATTCCCCTTGACTTGAAGAGTTCATCACTGACAATCAGTGCAACTGTGACAAAGATAAGAGGAATGGAAATTCATGCTGAGACAGTTTTACAATGGCTCAGGAATCTTCTCTAGTCTCTGTAAAACACACTGCAAGTAGAGGCAAAAGACCTGGGAAGAAGAGGAATAGCAATGATGGTCTTCAGTGCAATTTACCTTCCTCAGGAGAAGAAAACTTGAGAGGGAAGCCAGTCCTGAAACTTTCCGTTCCAAAGCTGTAACTATTAAAATGACTAAATTAGGTGTGAGAAAGCAATAAGCTCATTCCACACCTTCTACAGAAATGCAAAGCAGAGGATAGACAAAATTTCCTACTTCTTTAGGCGCCTCTGTTGTTGCCTGGACGAGCGGAGCTGTCAGAATTGTTTGGGGAACACCGACTGACCAGGAAAGGAAAGTGTTGTATTGACACAAATACCAGAGACCGTGCTGCTTGTCATACTGGAGCTCTAAAAAAACAGCACTTCTTGTGCCTTCCTCATTCTCTGTTTTGCAGTTGCTTTTGTTATTTATTTTTAAATACCCTTCTGACTAACTATCTTCCAGAAGAAGAGGGAAAAAAAAAAGAAAAAGCAAGAACTGGGAGAAACCAGAGAAGGATAGCTGAGCCATCAATTCCTCTGGGCCAAACCCTTAGGTCCAATTCATCCTGTGCTACTGCCAGCCACTTACATCATTCATAGCAAAAAATTTAGCAGTCCAAACTGGTGTGTTCTAGACTTGCAGGAACACTGCTTATTCCCGACTCATCCTAAGAGCTAAACTAGGAAAATACTTTTTGTATCTGCGTAGCTGCAAAGCATTATTTAAAAAGAATAGCTTTTAAACAAGCAACAAGCCATTTAAAGATGCAAATCTTATGATTTGCTATGCTAAAAGCCTTTACACAAAATCCTCTTGAATCCTGGGAAATTTGTTCATCTACAAGGTGCATGCTGTTCTAATATATATCCTATGTCAGCACAAACAGCCTTCATGTAAACACACGGCCATGAGTACCATGACTTGTGCCTTTCATTCTCTGTTTTGCAGTTGCTTTTGTTATTTATTTTTAAATACCCTTCTGACTAACTATCTTCCAGAAGAAGAGGGAAAAAAAAAAGAAAAAGCAAGAACTGGGAGAAACCAGAGAAGGATAGCTGAGCCATCAATTCCTCTGGGCCAAACCCTTAGGTCCAATTCATCCTGTGCTACTGCCAGCCACTTACATCATTCATAGCAAAAAATTTAGCAGTCCAAACTGGTGTGTTCTAGACTTGCAGGAACACTGCTTATTCCCGACTCATCCTAAGAGCTAAACTAGGAAAATACTTTTTGTATCTGCGTAGCTGCAAAGCATTATTTAAAAAGAATAGCTTTTAAACAAGCAACAAGGCATTTAAAGATGCAAATCTTATGATTTGCTATGCTAAAAGCCTTTACACAAAATCCTCTTGAATCCTGGGAAATTTGTTCATCTACAAGGTGCATGCTGTTCTAATATATATCCTATGTCAGCACAAACAGCCTTCATGTAAACACACGGCCATGAGTACCATGAGTAACAACTCTGTTTCCATCAGAAGCCCTTTATCCTGCGTAAGAGGTCTGCACGCTAATAGATGTCCTAGGCTAATGCTAACTAGCTACAGCTGGCTCGTAGCTATAAAAAGCATTAATGAAAACATAAATACTAACTTCTCCACTTCCCTCAGCCTGTACGTCAAGGCTGCGCAAAGGCATCACTTTCCAAGTGGTCTGTGTGAATGAACTGGCTGCTCTGAACCAGCTCGCTCTGGTTCTCCAAAGTTTGTTTACCGAACAGCGTGTGCAGAGACACACTGAGCATGGGGGACGCAGGGGGAGAGACAAACCACGTGGCCGCCCGGCTTGCCCAGCAAATCCTCCCGCAATCCGGAGCCCTGGGCTTTTAGTGACGGCTCGGATAAAGGAAGGAAATATCTATTAACCAAGGGACTGACCTATGGGCATAAAAATGTCAGTCCGCGCTGAAGCTGAACACAGCCCGATTCTTACAATATATTACTGTGTTTTGCTGTAATATTACTTTGCCTTGCTACACTGCTGTTATGAATTCCGTTATAATAAATAATGCATGCAGTGACATACACGGAGCAGAGAAACGACACTTCACCCTTCAGAGTTCTGCGCGCTCTCAAAACTTACTACAGCATTTATATTTTCATTGTGCCAAATATAAAACAAACTTGCAGAAAAAAGGAAGAGACTCAGATTTATCCAGTACATATACAGAAAAGGAAAACAAAAATCTGTTTAATGGAAAAGAGGATGCATGCAACTCCAGGGTTACAAATTCAGACAGAAACATGAGGATACTGAAGTGCTACACCACTCAGCGATTTCTATTCAACCATGCTGCACACACACACACATTCTTCGTTATTCTTTGACTATTGGACTGTTTATCTGCTATTTTAAAATAGTTAGTTTTGTCCTGAAAGCCGTTACTTTATCACTGTCGGTTCCTATGTATTTCTTCAGCAGGTGACCTCAGACAGAGACAAACCCTTCAGATCTTTGCTGGGAGGCCAGGCACACCGGCTTGCTATCCACTCCGCTAGGCTAAACACAATTCCTTCCAGTCCTGTGTTTGCTGGTTCCTAACAATTGTCACAAGCCAGTGTTCTCTGAACATTAGCCCACCTTGCAGGAAAAAGGGCAGCCTTCTTTTAGAAGCACATAAAGCGTATAACAGTACTGCCTGTTTTCAGATTTACTGTCCATTTCAAAATACTAGACGTGTACCTTAAAACCTCAGCTTCTGAAGTCCCACCAGTTAGTAAGAATCATACTCTGCTTTTTTTCTTTTCCATTTTTATAGAGGAAATCCTTTACACAAGGATGATGAAATTTTGGGTTCTTCACCCAAAAAGCTTAGAAACACTCAAAAGTACATTTTTAAAAAAATCTTATTTCCAAGTATCATGATTCTTCATCCTCATGGTTTTGTCCAATGCATTATTTCTTTAATTTCCTCTGATTTGCACTACCCAAACAGCAACTGCAGCCATGTCGGTCAGCCCCAAATCCAGCTTCTATTTATTTAACGGGAATAAACGAAGGTTAGAATATAATCTATTTGGCTATGCAGGCGTTTCCTAAATCTTAACACACAGATGTTATCCAACATGGCACAACCCTTTGCAAGCATTTAAAAATAAATTAGCCAATTCCAATTTGTTGATTTTCTGAAGTTACAACCTCCAAATTAGAGGTGGCACCTCTTGTGCTTTGAGTTCTCCCCCTTCTACTTGGTGCGTATAACCCCATTTCCAACTCATTTCTTACAAATCCATGACCTTAGCAGAGTCCCTCCCCACTTACACTGTTGAAGTGCAGTCTGAGAGCCACCGATTTTCCCGACTGTTGAGGCATCCCCTTCAAATGCCTGTTTTCTCAGGATGTTATTGCTACAATTCTCCCCCAAACCCTGGCAGTCCAAATATGGATGATGACTCAGATACACAGAAGCACCAAGGTATAGATGAGCTCCTATCACAGATATTTTTAATCATGACTAAACAGCCCAGGCTGCAGCAAGAAAGTTTTGGCAGTTTTCAGCTCCCTTGCGAAGGAAATACGCACTTACAATTAAATAGAAAAAAAGACATTAAAAACACTTCTGCAAAGATTAGGCACTGAATGTTTTTGCTGACAAGCTCTTCCACTTCCCATTTACATTATGTTGCTACGGTCAGTTAATTTATAGCTCTATATTGAAGATGTGACATAACTTGTTGTTCCAATCAAATTAATTTCCTTGCACATTTTTCCTCATGTCAAACAGAATTTACAAATTTTGGCATTTGTTCAGAGGCAGGGGAAAATGCATAATCCCATCGTTACAAGACAAAGACAAGAACATCTGCAGCTGTCACGACTAGATCATATTTGAGTTCAACAATGGGGAAAGTTGCTGCCTCAGAGAGGAAATCCATAGCAAGAACTACACAGGCTCAAGGGAAATTAATGGGCAGACAGAAAGGTAACTCACACAAAATGGTATTTTAGGACCTTATGACCGCTCTCATATTCCTCATATGAGGAGCTCAGCTCCACACATTACTTCCTTCTCCCACGACCTACCACGCACTCCCTTGCCTGGAACTCTACTTCCATGATCCCAACTACACTTCCCACCTCTGTGAAGCTGGTACTCCAGTGCAATCTCTTATCCCACCTCTGGTAATGGTGGAGTTCCCCTGTTCACTCACTCAGAAACAGAAGTGAATGTCTCCTTGCTGGTGAAGTTCCTGCAGCACGTGCTGATTCGGGACCACTGCACAGCTGTGGAAGGGACTGTACCCCACCTGCCAGGCAGGCACTTTTAAGTACGTGGCTGCCCTTGGTCTAGAATAGCTGGGAAACTACTGAGAAACACGAAATAATTTTATACTTTTATAATAATTTCCTTAAAGCCATCTTCCTAGGTAAGGATGATGGTGCTGTACAGGAGAAGACAAGACGAGATCATGCAGTGCAGCACAAATTCCAAGTGTCGAATTGCAGCACAAATGCATGGAATGTGGAAACACTGTAGAGACTTCACTGCATCTTGCACTGGAACTTCGCTCCTACCTGCTATCTACATTCATGTGTACGTGAAAGACAGTGGACAACAACTTCCTGGGCAGAGGACCCAGCACAAAGTCAGGGAGAGCCTGCCTGCTGCTCACTTCCATCTTTTCCTCCTTCCTTCCACTGCTGCAGACAGAAGGAAGGCTACTGGGAGCAATCAAAACCCTCACCCCACGTTCAGGTGGCCGTATGAGTCAGCTTTCAGATGTAGTCCTTGCACCTCTAGTTGCATGGACCAGTAAGCGCCTCTGAGCTGGAGTAAGCAGCTGCACAGATACCTACAGTTGGCTGGTGGTAACTGCCTGATGGCTCAGGTTAGCACCTCCAGAAGGGCAGGATCTGGAGCTGCTTCTGTGAGATCCTTCTCAATAACTGGCATACCACCAAAAGTAAGAGTGCTGGAGTTGGGAAGCCACTGATACAGAGAAATAATTTTAAAAATATGTATATAAAATCCTGTTATCATGTGATATTGAATGAAACACAGCCCACAACACAAACAAGACCAAAAATTACACTCTGCAACTTCATGACATCATTCTTGGTCCATTTAAATGTGAAAACTCTTTGAAATACATTTTGCATTCAGTCCTAGCCTTAAGCTCTTTTAAAGCAGGTTGTCCAGAGGAGCTCACTCTGCAGCCAAACACAGGCCTCAAATCAAGTATCTAAATTCAGTGAGTTACAAAACCATTTCGAACATGTATCAGGCAGTATGTATCAGGTGAATCATTTCCTTTTTTCTTACTGTAGGACTAAAATTACAAAAATAACTAAATCTCTTAACTACCATTCCACTCGAGTCCTTATACTGTGAAGTGTAATACACAGTAAGTTTATCCCAGGCCTTTACTCATCACTTTTCTCGTTTGAGGAGTATGTTCTTCTCCAAACCCCGTGAAGCTGCCTTTAGCCAAAGAGGGGGTTGAGGCATTAACTGAAATGAGTTTGAGGATTTCAGCACAGCCTGTAGTGGATCCCTACCCAGTGTGATGTTGCTTACTGCCTTTGGCTGCGAGAAATGGAACAAAACCAGCAGGCACTGCAGCCAGTCAGGACTGGCACATGAGCATGAGATAACTTTGTTAAGTGCATTTATAAGTTACATACCAATTTTAAACCACAATGCTTACTGAAAGAACTAATTAAGATTATCTTCTCTGAGGAGCTTTATTTTATTCGTATTGTTTGCTGTATCTTAATCTTTTGTATTCTATAAAAGAAAGTGTATAAAAGCTGAAGATAGAGATGTACAGGCCTATGTCCCAGCAATATTGTCCCTTTCAAAGTCTGTCTTGTCTTAATTACTAGAGTGTGCCCATAATTTTGAAACCACACAGGGCAGTGTATTCCTGACTCTATGCTTTTTGAGACAAAAGACCTCCTTCTTCCTAAAAGAGTAAGAGTATGTTCTCAACACCTTTCCAAGGAGTACTCATTTGTTATATCTAAACAGAAGCTTTTACAAAGCTGATGACAAAAAGTTATTTCTAAGAATCTTCCTTTCCGGCAACCTGCTATTGTATTAAATCTATGCTGATGTTACTTTGCACATCCGCTGATCTATGCAGACTCTTAAGGCTGTGCATACAAAGAGTGTTTACCTGCCCAAGTTGCACAGAAATTACGTGCAACATTTGGGTGGTTAAATTTCTCTCCCAACTGTTAGCTCGGCATATGTCCATCTAGACATTGATAACATTTATCACTGCTCGTGGTCCTTGCCTTCTGTACCATGGTAGCAGGAAAACAAATCCCAGAGATACAATCTGGCTTTCATAAAAGTTTCGGAGAGCTCCAGCACAACTTTAACACTTCCTCTAGGTCAGGACTGAAGTCATGTGGTCAGTGAAAGGTAGAGGTGTAAAACACACATGGAGGATTTCTGCTCTCAGTTCTGTCAACCACATAGCTTTCAGAGATACAAAAATTCAAGGGGAAGAGAGGTCAAAACCAAGGGAAAGATTCCATACCTTTTACTTAGGCCATCTTAGAATAATTCTTGACAAATAACAGGTGCTGGAAAAATACTATTCCTGGTTTAAACCAGACAACATACAACAGCACATACCTTGATTGTGGCTCTAGGGCTGAAAATTACCTTTTCAAATTGTTTGCTTTCTACTCCCTAGACTGGTCTCCACTATAGGATAACATACGGGGGACTACGTCGCTCTTCCCATTCCCCCCATTTACATATTCCCTTGAAAACAATCAGTTGGGTGGATACAGCCATAAAGCAGACAGTAGCGGGAAATGAGGTGTTCAGGTGCAGTAAAGCTTCTGCAGCTTACTAAAGCCCTGTATGCAATCATCAGATGTGGGAGATGTTAAAAGGTATGGTCACAAGGTAAGTGGTGGTGAATACACAACAGTACATAATGATGCTTCCATACCATTTCTCTGTCTCTCTATGTTGTTTATGTATCTCTGCAATTTCTCTATCATGGGGAATACATCGGTAAGTAGAGCTGCTCCTCCTTCTTGACCAACAAAAGGCTTCGGGCTGGGGGAGGGGGGGGGTTCTATCGTCTGTGAACATATGGGCACTTTACTGATCAGTCTAAGCACTTGAGTATGGAGGAAATATAAGCTAGCAACCAGTGTCTCCTTTTTGCTAGACACATAGAGGAGCCTGCACACACAGTGTTGGCCATCTGACAGTTGGTTTCTGTTCCTGCCCGTTTGCTTTCCAAAGAGACTGAATCCCTGTCACACTTGTGGCCTATGCTGGCTACTGTATTCTTGAGACTCCTTTCTGTATCAGCAGCTTTTACCACTGCCCTGACATATTTTAGAACAATGGCAAATTGTTTAATCGCTTATTCCTGGTGCAGGGCCAAAGAACAGTGGTGTATGCTGAGGGGTCCTTTTTTTTCTTTGTACAGAGTATATCAGATAACAGTGCTTTCACCTTGCCCTTGGACAGAATAAGATTATGTAAATATTTAGCACTGAAAAATAAACGGTAATGTCAAATTAACAAATTTTTGTACTACAGTGGCACTGGAAGAAGCCCAAGTTCCATCTATCCGTCTGCAGCATCAGCAGCAGGGAAAACAGACTTTCAGGGCTATCTGGGCAACAGCACAGGGAAGCTACAGTGTTAAATATATAATACAATTTAATGTCTCAACTGGACAATGTGATAACAAAACTGTTTTTCTAATGTTTTTCTAACAGTCTTTTGTCCTTACTCTCTGTTTTGGTGGCTCCAGTTTGAGAACTACAAATAGAGCAGGGTGGAGGCAAAAGGGAATAATCCAAGTGTCAGGGAGTCTTAACCATGAATAAAAAAAGAGAAAAAAAAAAAGAGAGACTTCAAAGCAGAAACAGGTTACTAGACCTTGAACCACAGCTGTTAGGAGAACTATTACAAGTCTGTCAAGTAGCAATTAGACTACTTTGCAAGAATATTAGAAGCACGTATCTTCACTTCTGAGAAGGATCTGAAAAGGGGAAATCAGAGAAAATTTCTAGCTTACGGAGTACTCTCTACTGCACTTCAGTTACCTATTTCCTGTTTATTTCCCACTTGAAAAATCACATCCCAGAAACATAATGTAATTTTTAAAAACTTGCATTTATGACCATTCCATTTAAGATGTTTTGTTGAAAAAACACAAAAAACAAATGGAATGCTGTAAACAGATTTAAGTCAGCCACAAAAAACATTCTGACAGATGTTAGCATCTGTGAACATGGATCTTTCATGACAGTCCTTTCCAATCTGGGCTCTTTTCAAATAAGAAGACCTCCAGGTTTTTTTTGTTGTTGTTTATTTCAATATGCTTTATAAAATTTAAGCTAGGTTTTCCATACCAGAAGGGTGACTTTTCAATATATTAGTCCACCTACTTGGAACACTAGTTGCAGCACTTGACACTCAACTTTTAGTTGTGCATGCTGCCAGACAGGTTAACCCATTGACTAGATTTGTGTTAAGATAAACAGCAAAGAGCATTAGATGAAGAAAAAGAGGAAAAAAGGAAATCCAACTTTGAAATGAATTACTTTTACAGGATTACCACTTGCCAATAACACTGTTTTACACAGAATTACGTAGGAAGAGACTACTCAGAAACTTGCAACAACTTGCTAGAGCATAATGAATCTCAGCAACTGACTATCATGTTTCTGGGGGCCTGCTCAGAAAGAGAAATGTGACTTTCCCCACACTTCTATTTCTTCCAGCCACTCAAACAAATCCTCGGCTCTTCTAAATATTTTGCTCCCCAAGGGTCCTGCTTGCATCGTAGCAAGCCTTTCCACTTCTCTAAGCTCTGGCAAACTGAAAACAAAATAAAGAGCAAAACCGCAAGAACTATTGATGACTAGTGTGTAGAGGCAGATCACATTATTTTTTAAAGTAAATGTACTGTCTTTCTTTTGTTCTTGGAATAGAAAGTTATAGCAGGCTAGAGTGCTAACGTTCAGGTAGGAAGTAGATCAAAACATATGCCAAGAGAAGCAAATGGAAAATTTCTCTAGTCACCCACAAAGATTTAAAAATGCGGATTCACAGCTATAGCTAGCATTGTTTTATATTAGCACTAGTTAGCTTTTCCTTCTTAATAGACAACACCTTTTTCTGTCCAGCCTCCTCACCCAAATCTTTTGAGCGCGCTGGCCAGTTTAACTGCCTAATAGTCCTAAAAATGCGTCTATTTTAGTTTCACCAAGTACGACACAACCAGCCCTGTCCTTTAAGGCATAAAACTGACCAGCTCTATTTTTTACTGAACTCACGTGGCCCGCTCAAAACAAACAGATACTGGCAAGAGCAAAATCCAAATTATACGCTGCTTCATCCCAGGAACACAAAGTACAAGGCCGACACAGTGAGTCAGACACCTCAGCGCCAGTGAGCTCCTCAGGTTGACAGGAGTCTCTTTGGGATCCTCGTACGTGTAAGACAGGCCTTTTTCAAAAAGAGTCAGAATAATTGGGTTTAAACAAACACGTGTTGTGTCGTTAGCAAAAGTATCTCTCTCATCAGAGGGGAAAAGGCAGCAAAAAGTATGCCACGAATGCTGGAAATGGGCAGACAGTCACGGCGAGTCATATTTTCTTCTCGCACCCCCCATACCCCCCCGAAACTCCTTCAGCATGAAAAGTCAATTTGCAAGAGCAGTTAATTACAGGGGGAAAGGCAAATGATTCAACAATAATGCAGGGAACGTGGGACCAGTTTATGTATGACAGAAGCCGGAGAACTTCTCAGTCTCTGTAATGATTTCTCGGCGTCCTCAGAAAATGCTTTAGATACTTCAGCTAAACAGACTTATACCCATCAGACATATCCATTTTTCTATCAGTAAAAAGCCGTATTCTATATGAGTATTTATGAACAATAAAAGCTAGGTGCATACATGCATATTCCTATTTTTTATACTTTACCCATGTTAGTTTTAACCAATTAAATGAACCATTTCCTTACAATGAAAATAGAGGTTTCTCCCACAGTTTGCCAGTCTTTTTCTAGAAACTGGATGCCTTGAACAAAATCCATCACTTCCCCTGCTCCACATTTAATTTCATGCGTCTTTTCAGTTTACTGTGTTTTTTATGCTTCCCTGTGGCAACAACATGTAGGTTATTGTGGAGTGCTACAAAGGAAGACACACAATAAAACAGCCTGTCTAAAATACAAATCAATTAACTATTCATCTACCTTGATATCTAATTAGAAACTTTTGTTTACAAAACAATGAATTATCTAACTCATCTTGCCTAGGTGCATACATGCATTACCGTAATTTCTATGCTTTACCCATGTTAGTTTTAACCAATTAAATGAACCATTTCCTTACAATGAAAATAGAGGTTTCTCCCACAGTTTGCCAGTCTTTTTCTAGAAACTGGATGCCTTGAACAAAATCCATCACTTCCCCTGCTCCACATTTAATTTCATGCGTCTTTTCAGTTTACTGTGTTTTTTATGCTTCCCTGTGGCAACAACATGTAGGTTATTGTGGAGTGCTACAAAGGAAGACACACAATAAAACAGCCTGTCTAAAATACAAATCAATTAACTATTCATCTACCTTGATATCTAATTAGAAACTTTTGTTTACAAAACAATGAATTATCTAACTCATCTTGCCTCATAAAATACAAACGTTGCTTCCATGGCAGTTTTACTTTAGAAAAAGACGTTTACAAAGAAAAAAAGAGGTTTTTTTTAATTACAAAAGAATGAGCCATCAGTTGGTTCAAAGGACTGCCAGAGGGTGTTGGACCCTTTTGCTCACTATCAGGTGACAGACACAAACATTTTTGATAGAGGAGAAAAGTCTCATGTGGATGCTTATCAGCCGTGGAAATAGCAGCCGATAAAGCAGTAAGAGGTGTTTTCTGTTCCTCAGTCTTTAAAAGTGTTCCTTCTCTTCTTTGCAAACGAGAAAGTGGCTTGATTTTTCTCTTCAGGATGCAAAAGACAGTCTGATAGCTGTGAACGACAATCACTGAGCTCTTTTCTGAGCCAGGACATCTATAAAATTTGAGGAACTTCCAAGAGGCCAGTTTAACAACTGCACGTGAGAATACCCAGCTACAGCATGCACTCAGAAGCAATGGACTCTCATTTTTAATTTTATTTCTATTTCAAGTTTGACATAAGAAGTGCAATCTGAGATTTCTGTTTGCTTTCACCCCATTCCTGTGAAGGGTGTGGGCTCAGGCAGGTTAGCTACCTCAAATTGTGTGATTGCAAGTTACATATACTTTTGGTTAAAAGTTGGAAAGGAACTATGGAGACGGTGTTATCATTTGAACTCTGCTAGAACTGATGTTGTTAAAAATCAGCTTGAATAATAGACTGTCAGCTGCCCTGACTTTTGATCAAATGTAGCCCTCTGGAAGAAAATCTACACGGAGGAATACTGTCCTCTAAATCACGTATTGATGGGGGGCTGATAAAGAACTTTTCCTCTCACTTTTAAAAAAATAGATATTATAGCAAGAATGAATTAAATATAAAGCAATGTGTTCACACAAGATGTACCAATTACTTTTCAAAAAATGATGCAAGTTAAGGTCAATATAACTATTCTATGTAAAGTAGCTTTTAAAAAATACTGGGGACAAGGCTGTTGATAATTACTTTCCTGTGGGTGATGACCGAGCTTGCATTTTAGGAAAGAACGATCTTCTTCAACTCCTCCTGGAGGAATTTTGTTGATCAATGAGTGCTGTAAATTATCCAGTGGCTTACAAAGTAGCAAGAATTGGGAGAATTCCAGTATTTCAAAAGCTCAGGAAGAAGGCCCTGTGAGCATGCTACTAGCCACCAGCAGGGTGGCTTAGAGGAACTCAAATTCTTCAAACCTTTGAAGAATGCCTTCAAAGCCTACTGCAAATTACATCTGGAGAGTTCTCAATGGGACCTTTTAAACTAATTGCACATCTCCATTCGGGTCCTAAACTCTGCAGGAAGATAGATCTCCTAATGTCCCGAAAGGCTGAACTTAGAAGCTTTATATAAGCTCTGCCACTGTAACTCACTTTAATAAGCTTCCTGAGTGAAAACAAAATCGAATTTATCTTAGCTTTTAAAATCTTAAGCCAGCATGAACCAAAAGTTAGTGCAAAACCAAAGGAAGGAAATTCAATAATAGACACAGTGATCCCAGACCCAGAGTTGCTGAGAAAGACTTTGAAATCAGTCTTTGGTCTCAAATCTTGAGGATCATAAAAGGAGAAGAAAAGGACTCAACAGTTCAGTACTGGTCAGAAGGTAAAACTGTGTCTGGCATATCTTGATTCCCTACACTGAAAACAGACCAGTGTTAGGATGCAAAGACTGAAACAGAAGAGGTTAAAACCACTGGTCTAAAGCTGTATGCTCCATGGGGTTTGCGTATAAGATTTCTGCATTGGTGTTAATGTTTTGACACCGGATCACTTTTTACTGCAGAGGAGCTGAACTGCTGTGACCTCCAGATTTCCAGAAGTCAACAGGAGCTTTTTCTGGTGGCTTCACAATGGAAGTTTGCATGTGTACACCTATGTTTGTCTAATAGCATCTGTGCAAAATCCCATTTTAGAAAAGTCTTTCATTTCTCCATCTCTCTATGTATTTCTCTCTTGTTTGAAAAGACCACTCTATGAGCATAACTTACTAGCAGAGCATACTGGAGACTGAAATAGGTAAATGGGAAGTAACAGTTATTCTGTGAAACTTAAGGAACAGTATAAGATGTCAATGAGCATCACTGGTTTTAAATTAACTTCCCATTAATTCGTTTTCAATCTTCCTGTCATCTGTTGATGGCATGAACTATAGACAGATCCTTCCCTCCTCTGGTGTCACGGTTTAACCTCGGCAGGAATACTTCTGTGTCACACTATACCTATTAAAAAACTACACCACTTCCATCAAGAGCCCTGCGCCTTGCTGACCATGCTTATTCCCTGCGAGCTGATGACTAAGACTGACGTTTCCGAACTCCCTCCTCTTCGGTTTCTCATATATCACAGCCTCAACAGGAAAATTCCCATGCGTCTTACTACTCACCTAACATTTGGTGGATCTGAATTTATGATGGGTGTTGCACAAAGAGGCTTGTTTCCTTGAACGTGGCTTCTGTAACCTTCTCTTGCAGGCAAACAGTACACCCTTTGGATAACGACTCGTACCTGCGCTTCTCTCCATCCCACTGCGCCCTGGCTTTCCACCATTTCAAGGAGAGAATCATTAACAGCACTCTGTGCTAAGGGATGCTGTTTCGAATCACAGTTGTTATGGATTTGTGGAGCGCAAGCAACCTGGTGAAGGAAAACCCAATAACAGAAGCATTTCATGGGACCTTGAAACAATGTAATGCTAAAGACTAAAACTTTAGCGTGAAAAATCACTGCAAGAAGTGCAAAATCAGTTTCAAAATACTTACTGCACCTAAACTAACTTACAGACTAATGGCCAGTATTTACTGTGGATTTTTAATGAACACTCAAGAGAGTTGAGCACACAGTGCTCTCCTGTATTTAACTGGTGCTCTGGGCTGAGCTAACTCAATCCATGAGAGATGAGGGTGACACCAGCAGGAAAACAGAATTGATATTAGTATTTATGATTCTTCCCTTTGAATAGAGTTTCATTTTTACTTCTTTGATGTTCTTTCCTTCCTCTTTTCCTTCCTCTTCTAAAAGAGGGGTAAAATCCATCTTGAATGCTTCCAGACTTTCAGATTAAGTTGAAAATGAACACGTGTCTAGTTTTATAGAACAGTAAGTTAGTCCTCAGACTTACGCATTTCAATGTAAAATGTTTCAATGTAAAAGAATTAGGTGATTAATGAAAAGTATAAAACTTTAAAAGTACAAACCTACATTTATTCTTTCACTACTTCCAAAACATATTTTATAAATAAAACCTTCCAAACTTTCAAAATAAATTTTATGAATAAAATTATGCTTCATTTTGCCTTAATCTAAATGAGCAATTTCATTAATTTTAATTTTAAAATAAATTTCTTTTAGTAATAATTGTATGCAAGTATAGACTAACATGGTCTATATTATATATAGGCTCCTTCCCAGCACGAGGCCAAATTTCTGTTTTCACAATGAAACCCGTTTTTATAAAAAGCTGGGTGCCAAGAAAGGTTTTCAGAGTATTACAGACTGTGCCATAAGTATCATCCACCAGTAGAGAAGGAGAATTTGCAGTATTTAAAAGAAAATTGTGGTACAACACTACCCCTTGTCTACAAAGGGGTTGCAATAAAACTTGTCTACTGAGTTTTAAATGAAGTGGTTTTGTTTGTTAGGAACCATGAGGGGAACAAGTAAATTGTTCTGGTTTTTTGAATACCACAGTAGAAGCTTTTTACAAGGTAGAGTTGAAGCAAGAAAGGAGATTAGGATTTATGGCACTTTTTCATTCCCAGGCCTATAATGGGAATTATATATAAAGCAAATACAAAATGTTGACTCTCAGTGCTGTTCATCAAACTTGTAGCGCCAAAATTCTCAAATATTAAGAATGATTTTGGGTGGCCAATATAAAGCCTTTACAAGAGCCTTACTTTCAGAAAGTGCTGGCACAGACTATCAGAAAACCAGATCCCTTAAAATACCTCAGCTTGTACAACCACAGCTAGAGACATGCACAGTCAGTAGTCATTTTAATATAAACAAAGTCAAAATAGGAAAGCAAACAAATTGCAGGGGTGGGAAAGGGGGGTGGTGTTACCAATTGATGCTTTAAAGAAAGGGTAGGATCGAATAGGAAATGAGTTAAGAAATAGGAGTGGGAAAAGGGAATGTTTATTTAAAATAGTATCTTGAATGAGTTAGCAGAAAACAGATTTTATTCCAAATAAAGCTTAGCTATTCAGCTATAAAGTGTAAGAGAAAAATCAATGAAAAACCAAGCTACAATTACTACTTAGCACAGTAGTGCGACTTCAGCAAAATAACCTCACAGCAGTTCAGCATGTGGATGGGCCAAAAGCCTCCGCTAAAAAAATATTATTAAAATAAACACTGCATATTATTCAGCCTTGGCTAAATGAAAGGGGAAACTGAACAGGTCAGTAATTTAGAATTTTTGGTTTTGTTATGATTTCCAAACATCTGCTCACCAACTTCTTACCAAGTGCTAAACTGTGAACCAAATAGACCTTACCTGATTATCTGAAGATTTCTGGTGTAACTCATCATCAAGGTCGTCTAGTCTGAACATCTGTGCCAAAGATATAATATTCTTCCTAATAAGCATCTTTGTAAGACCGTATGTCTTCTCTCTTGTTTCTGAATGTTCACTGAGTAGCACCTTCTGACTAAAATATGTATTCATGATAACAGGAACATCTGCATTTTTGAGAAGCAGTTTTTGCCTGGAAAAAAATAATTTAAGTTGCATCAAATCCATTACAAGTTAAACTACCGATAAGCACGATTTTAAAACGTGTGTTGTGTTGTATTTCTCTCCCCTTTTTTCTATAATTACCACTAAAATACTCAAAGGTGTGTTACCCAAATTGCAAATAAATGACCCCATAGATACCTTCAGCTTGGATCAGCCCTATTAGCTCAGGCATAGCCCTGGGCGAGTGGAGCTCCACTGCATCCAGGGACAACTTACACCTGGAAGCTGGCTGAGCTGACAAGCCCCATGAACCCCATCTGGCTTCACACAAACGCTATTTGGTGTCTCCACGTTGTCAGCGCAGAATCAAGAGCACCAGGAACCCCTGCATACAGTTACTGAGTTAAAAGCCATGAATGAAAGATTATTAATCCTGCTCTGTGTTAATTCAGAGCGCTGGCTCTGCTGGACCCAGCCTGGCCCTTGCAGACCAGGACATCCCTCTCAGTGCTTCCCACCAACTCGAATTCATTCTCACTGCAGCCAGCAGCAAGCTGTTCCTTCCGCTCTTTCTCCTCTCTTTTTCCAAAAGCAAAACCTTATGCTTTCCTACAATATGCCACATATTATTTTGCCTGTGTGTTTGCTGCTGTCATAAACGTGCTCTCCAAGACCCGGTTTTGGTTTCTAGTGACAATGTAAATTCCCAAACAGCTTCACATGCAACAATTTCTCACCCAGCAGATTAAGGTAATGGTTGCAGAATCTCTAAACACACAGTAATTTAATGCCAAAGCATGTCTCAATGTTGGGATTTTTTCATATGCTAGTATCACAATCATACATTCAGAAATACGCTTTTTATACGCACAGGATACAAATCTAATGAAGTCAGCTAACAAAAACAATCAGTAATCTCATTTTCTAGAGACCATCAAAACAGGAATAAAATTCACTTAGTGACTTTATTGCAGGCTGTGTTTTTCTACTATTAGATTTGTATCGCTTGGGAGTAAAACAAGGCCTCCTGCCTTGGCAGCAAAGCTGAGCTGACCTGAGTTCAGAAGCAACTTCAGGACTTCAGTCTCCAGGCTGCTCAACAGTCCCATTATGGAGATGAAGGAAGTTTTCACATCTATGACATTATTTCTCAAAATGCTACCATACAAAGTTAAAAAACCAAACCAAATCAAAACAAACCCCACTCAAAAAATACTTATTTCTGATCGCAGCCCATAATACTTATTTCTGATCTCGGTCGATACAAGATCTTGACCATGGTTTGTTTTATAACAGATTCCTTCATTCTCTACAGAGTGGATAGCTAAATGGAAATTAATGCATAGATATTTTCAAAAGAATAGGAAGAGTTGCAGCAAGTTATTAAATATAATCCCCAGTTTTTTATAATTAGGAAAATGATGCAACAGGAAGATGATCTCTGCCTTTTACAAAAAAGTATACATTTAAAGCTAAGCTTGCAACTTAAAACTATGAATCATACACATAAATTATAAAAAAGATGTATTGCTTCTATCTGTGAACACTCACAGAAGTTATGATTTGAAATAGAAACTTTGTGATAAGTTACAGCATAAAACTAAGTAATGAACTTCGCCATGATGCCTTACTGCCATCTGTAAACTCTTCAGATCTAAGTGAGTGGTAGAGTTCATCCCTAAGGGACACTCAGTCCCTTGCCTGCAGGTGAATTTGCTAACAAAGGTCCCAGTTAAGAAGAGCAGGACAGTAGCTCACAAGGCTGCCAAATTGACATTGCCTGATAATTTTCTGCATTACAGGATTAAAACTGAGGAATTAGCTTGGTCAGCAAACCAAAACATCTCTGATCTTATGAGATTTTTAAACTGTCACTACCTCCTTTTTCCTGAAGAACAAAAATGTATATAAAGTTTGCTACAGATCTCAGAACAGTTTGGGCTGTCTTTATATGCAGATGTGGAATGAAAATTTTAGCACCTACTTTCTTGAGACGTCTGTGTTCAGACCCAAAGTAAACAGGAAATCTCTCTGAACACGAGACTGTTATGTCACTAATGTCAGAAGAATGCTTGCTTGATCTAAATCATCTCATTCTCTAAAAAAATACTGACGTTAGTAGCAAATCATTCGCAGGAACTCTGAGGTTTATGGTTTTATTTTTATTTTCCTGTGCAGATATGTGATCAGTTTGTTTTTTTTTTTTTAAAGGCAGGTAGGTTTTACTGATACCCAAATTACATGTACCATGGTTTTGCTATGCCTATGCATTCCATGCCTCGAGTACTTTTATAACCACCAAGAGCTTTCTCAGCTCAGTTTTCATCATATCTTTACACGGGTAATGCATAAATTAATGGCTACTAGGCACTTCCACAGAGCAAAAAAGGGACACACATACACTTTCAGGAGAAGCCCCCCCGGTTTCTTACCTGCAATTAGTTCACTAAAACCACTTTCCTTAACAAAGCATTTATTTTAGACTGCATAGGTATCCACAGACTTAGCAGTAACTCTTCAGCTAGGTCAGAGGAATAATCACAGCAGTCTACTTAAATCTTCCCTATTTCTCAATGGACGGATTCCTCCCAATAGGAAATGAAAAGGACCAGCAGTCAATAGAAATAATAAATAATTGAAATGAAAGAAATAAGAAACAAGTTTGTAGTAAGCTCACTATTTTGTATACAGGTGGATGGCTAAATAGAAATATTTTACATTTATCTATACTTTCAGTATGAAGAACAGAATATTAATATAAAATTAATTATTTGCATGAAAACTCAGTCCTTTTCCAGAAATTCTTCCTGGTATTGCTCAGCTCAAACAAGCTCTGCAGGATGGCAGTTTTGATCATCATCATGGCAGAAAACTCTGCACTGCCATTGTATATTGCTTATACTGTTCTCTTTGCAACAAAGGCAACCATGTTAGAAACACACACATGCCTTAATTCTTTTTGTCTGCTTGAAAGATACAGACTAGGGCAAAGAGAGACTATGAAGCTGAAACGGGGGGGAGGGGGGGGGAATCACTTCCCCAAGCAATCCCTGCAGCCCTGAGTTGCATGTATTGACCCTGAGACACCATAACTGATCACCTCAACCTTCTGTATCTGTTCCAGCTGCGGATTCTCTACAGCCAGGAGTAGCCCTACTCTGCAGGATACAGAGTACACTCTGTAGCATCCTCTTAACAGATAAAGTGTTAAATGGGCGTTTCAAGTCTTCTGTGACCTCTCTTAAATTTATTCTTTTCTATCTGCTTCATTATATTTAAAAGCTTATTTTCAAAGAATGAGAGGCATCATCTCATTCAGCAAATCACACAGAGACAATGGAAAGAAAATAGAGTTCACTACAAACCCAACCCTCTCTTGTACTCTCTGATTTCTTCTTGCTCAGCAAAGTATATTTAAATGATGGATTAGTAGTCGACTTCCTTAATAACTGCCTTTAGAGGAAAGGTCGTTTGTAATGACCTGAAGTAGAGACTGTGAACTTTTTATACTACAGGGCATTTTTTTCCTGGTATGTAGACAATCAGCAATTGCCGTAACTGGTCACATGCTAAAGGAACATGAGGCAATAATGTTATTTTTTTTCTTTTCCAGCAGCAGCTTGCTTCTCTCTCAAAGGATGTAGCTTGCTTCTTCTCTTCCTCCCTCCTATGATGAAATGGCTATCTGGCAGAGTAGAAGCAGGAGATGTCCTTGCCTACTTCTCCATTAATCGTGGTCTATCGCCATTCGAGATACGAAACGCTGCAGAAACTTACAGCACGGCATGGTATAAGGTAGCCTAAGTTTCAACTTGAGGCAGGGTCTTAATCCTGCTGCTGAATAGTCAGCAGCTTTGCACTGTGGTCTGCCCCACGCAGCCCATCCACAGGCTCAGCCAGCAAGTTGTGACTCTATGGCAGCAGCTAGCTCACAAACCACACGCTTCCGCTCAGTTCTGCTGACATCAAACGGCAGTGCTGGTTCATGAACTCAAGATGACTCTGGATCACTTTAAATTAGAGAACATATTTTTTTGTTTGCTCTCCCTGGGTATTTTATTGGGCTTTTTTTCCTTGTCTTTCACAAAGTATAAAACGCCTAGAGCGGTTTTTGAAGAGTACACTGCATTAACTGAACACTCTTAACATTTCAACGACCTACAACATGCACTGTAATTATGAAACAGGCTAATTTCAAGTCTCACAACAATGATTTCTGCATAAAGAACGTTTAATGCCCAAGTGGAACAGCAGTAGTACATGCAGGGTAAGAGCATGCCAGAGCCTTATTCTGCTGCCCGGGAGTGCACGGAATCGTTCCCCACAGGAACACCATACAGGGCCCATCCCTAACTTCCTAGGAATTGCTTATTTTGTCCAATGCGGAGGAAGTTGCTCATGATGCCTCTTACTTGGGGTTGAGTGCCATTTGCAGTGTTTTACCCGTGAAAAATTGTAACGTGTCCAAGAAATGCCTGAGCACCACAATAACGATAATAATTTAAAAAACAAACAAACAAAATTCCCAAGTCCAGACAGATCTCTGCCCACGTACCACCCAAGGACAATAACTATCTTCCCAATATGGAGCCCAAATCGAAAAGCCATTTGGAACAGACCTACCTTCTGCCATGCCTAGAGATTGCCTAAACACAGAATTTTCATCCATGAGTGAGTAATCTCACCACTCACATGTGAGCCTCCATCAGCTTCATTTACCATCGCTTGAATGATCTGTATGAATACTGTGTTTGCGAGCTCACACTTCTATAATGCAAAATTTCTCCCCCTGCCTCAACCTCAAAGACAGAAAACAAAAATCAGCTGGTATCTCTTTCTTTGAAATTATCTTATTCAAAGCAACAGATTATTGTGGGACAAGTTCTCAAGGCTGACCGTACTCTTTTCTCCATGAAGAAATAGTATTAACCATCTAGACCAATGTCCAAGAGTCATATATGTCACATATACAACTCTCATCTGTGGCAGGTTTCCAAAGGAGTGTAGCTTCAGCACCTCAGAATAGCAGCTCTGCAGAAGATAAAACAATAAAAAGCTACTCAAGCTATGTCTAAAATGTCTACTTCTAGAATCTGATGCATTTTATTTATGAACAGCTAGACATTTGTTTTGTTTCCCTATTGGAAAAATATTTTGTTTGAGGACTTATTCCATGAATAACACACAGAGAAAAGAATACATAACTATTAAATGTATATATTGTTATAACCCAATCTGTTACCATTTGTCACTCAACCTTAAGTGAAAAGCAAACTCTAAGGAAATTAGGAGAACAATAAAAGTAATGAGAAAAAAAAAAATCTTCTCTATTGTAGCATAAGTTCTTTCTGCAAAATAATATTGTACTTTTCAACAAAATTACTTGTCAACCTAGAGAAATCACTCCAGCAAGAAATTACTGCACACAAAGCCAACATTTTTATCACTATATCACTTTACTAATTTCAAAGTAATCGTATAAACTAACCACTGGCTTGCCACAGTACTGCCTTTTGAAATGTGACACCCTGTAGCATGAAAAAAAGTTGTATGGAAATTTTCACATTTAAGAAGAGCTCTGCTATAAAAAGCTTGTGGTTAACATTATGCACTACTCTGTCACACGCCCAGTGCTCTCACCTCTGCAGGGAGGTGCACCGTGTGCTAACTGAAGAGGATGTACAGGTCTTCTGATGTAGGAAAGCACAGATGGATATCAAAGCAAATCTCATCCACCTCCAGGAAATTACTGTAATACCAGGCTTTACCAAGACCGGAAAGTAGGGAAGTTTCTCAAAGCTCTCCAGCCACTTGCTTTGGCGACGAAGAAAGCACCTGAAATTTCTAGCATTCTGGACCACAATTTATCATGACAGAGCTTAACCTTTGGCACCACCAAACATAAAATACCACTCACAGGCTGCGCTTACGCACCAACTGGCAGGAAAACAATCTCTTGAGATCATTGGGCAAATACTTTTGAGAGAATTTGCTAAAAATCTACTCCAACTGTGATGCTGGGATTTTTCTACTACCTAGTGCATAAGTTGGGCACAAAGCAATTTTTAAAAGATTTAAAGCTCTATTGGTAAAAAAACTGCATGCAATAAAGCATTAAATGAGAAAGTTGCTTTAATAACAAAACAAAAACACTCCCCCACACACAGTATGAGGGTGTTACAAGTAACTGGGGAGATATAAATATCGTGGTTATGTTTTCATAATCAAGATGTTATGAAAGAATTCCAATCTGTGTGTTTACCCCATATATCAACTTGTGTCTGACCAGCCACGAGCTCATTACTCAGATGATTTCTTCTCTCTGCTCCCAGTGCTAAACTGCACGTAGAGTTTGAGGTGGCTGAGGGAGGATGGCTGGAGCCACCAGAAAGTCTAGGGATGTATCAGAGGGATTCTGAAAGGCGAAAAAAGGGAAGCAAGCAAACTGCAAAGTGACATCATATTAAAACTCGTGGTGAATGTTAGAGATAACAAAAATGGCTGTACTGATGTGAGATCAGAGGCCCACCTACCCCATACTCTAGGTTACAGCAGCAAACAACAGATGTTTGAGGAAGACTACGAAAAAAACTGCAAGCATCTAGTGAAAGTTCTCCAGAACGCTCTCCTCTAATAACTTCTAAAAACTTTCAGCTTAGGGACTTCCTAAGGCAGAAGTAGTGTCTTCGTAGTTAACAGTCCTTGGTAGACTTTTCTTCCAGGAACTTATGTGCCTGCTTTTTGACCATTTGTACATTTACAGCATCCACAACATCCTGCAGCATCCACAGTGCTCTATAGTCTTAACTACATGCATGTGAGAAACCACTTCCTTTTATTTGTTCTGATCTGTCACCTAGTGGTTACATTGCTGCCCCCCAGTTCTTGCTTTTAAGAGGCAGTGAACAATCATCCTTCTCGATGCACTTCCTAATACAGACCTCATCACATCCTCTCCCAGCCACTGTTTTTTCAAGGTGAAGAGCCCTAGTCACTGTAGTCATTTCTCACAGGGAAGCTGCTCCATACCTCTCCTTGTCACTCTTTGATATTTTTCTACTTCTGCTACCTATTTTTGATTTGGGGGACTGAAATTCCAACCTAAAAATGCACCATGAATTTCTACAGTGACATCATGATGTTTCCAACTCCATTTCTAATAAGTCTTACCATTCTATATGTTTTTCTGATCATTAGATGAAAACTAAGCTGAGACATTAATGAAGCTATCAGAACACTAAAATTGCATTCCTGGATAGTAACAATCCAGAGTCCATCATTTTATATGTGCACTTTGCATTTACCTACCATTTCCTAGTAAGAGAGTTCAAATCCTTCCTCCAGCCCCAGTTCTAGAGCACTCTATAGGAGGATGAACATGTTCCCCTGTCCATAGGATTGTGAGGACCACAGTTTGCCATTGAAGAGGAAGGAAACCTGCACAGTATTCTGTTATACAGAAGGTGTCCAATTCTTTATTTCCTTCCTAGGCACCTTGACACAATGGAGATTTGAGGCAACGGGTTACACCAACAACTCCTCTGCCTGTGGTGGAAAGGCAAGGAGTGTGGTCACTCTGCCACCGTTACACAGCATCACCACTCCTGAGGTATCAGGAGAAGCTGCTTCTCAGGCCAGAAGAGCTCTGCAATATCCATCCAAGCAGCTGAGGGCCATGTGTTACAGTGAAGAACTTGATCTCAGAAATTTCTGACCAAGGTATGGAGAGTTAGGGTATTTGGTTGGTTGGTTCAAGTTTGGAGGATTATTGGAGAAACTTTAACAAATAAATTCCATTTTAAAACACATTGCTCAACCTTTTGTAGAGACTATTAAGAACACTAGCTTTTTCTCCCATAGAGGTTTGGCATTTGCTATTGGCAAGGACTCTTTATGAGTCTTGCATACATGTTCACAAGTGTCTCCACATGCACAGTAGCAAGAACAAATACCTATCCCTGAGCAAACCCTAGTATTCAGAAAGACAGCTTAATATATGCATATGCTTGATTTTATTTAAGTATTTTATTATTAAACTGAATATTAAAAAAAAAACAACACAACCACAAAACAACCAAAAAACTCCCACCAGACTTGTTCTTGTACTCCTCTCCTTGTTCTGGTACTCATCTCTGGGCATTTCCTATTGTTTCTTGGCCAGGACATGAAGCAAGACCAAATTCTGGTTTGGCCTGGTGAGGTCACTTCTTACAGAGACAAATCCAGTGCTATCGGCACATTAGTACAGGGAGAGTAGCTGAAAGTAGCAGTGGTTCTTTCTGGGTTCTCTGGTAACACAAAGGGGATCACAAAAGGTAGCGAGAGCTTGCTCGGTGCCACAGAGCGCAACAGCAAAGCAGAAGACTCCCTGTGAGCTGGTCAAACTCTGCTTCAGCAAGAAGGTGGGCAGCAGCCTGGAGGTCTCAATGAACAGCGCCAGGCAAAGGGAAGTGGCTGGACCCCTGGCACAGAGAGCTGCCATCCAGAGCTCCAGAGGTCCTTAGGCAGGTTTTAGACCAAGTTTACCTGCACTGTGGTCCGTTTCAGCTTTACTGAGCTGAGAAAAATCAATTTTTTTCACTGTATTTGCTGCTACCATTGATAAATGTGTTAACAGAGGTAAAGGCAGTGTGGATAAGCCATGTACCACAGAAATCTGTTTTAGGCAAAGTCCTGCCTACAGTAATCCACCCACCAGAGTCATCAGTGAAAAGACAGCAACGCTAGCGGCCAGAGTGGGAACTTTTTTACTGAAACATCCTGGTGTAGACACAGCCTGAGTGAAACTTCCAGCCTGCCATGGAAACACTGCTCTTCTGTGATAAACAAAACCCCTTTCTTCTTTTCAGGGTGGAAAACAGCCCTCAATAGTGTATGTACTTTAAAGTTATCACTCACAGGAATTACCTTCAGAGCTTCATTTTGCTTCTATGTAATAGTACATATCTTCTCCATTAAATCGCAATAGATGGATTCTGTGGCATTGCTCTCTCACAGTCGAAACAAGGAAAAGCCCTCTGAGAAATAACATTTAAATCCAACATTCTCCTTATCGTTGTCTTTTTTTTCTTTTTTGAATCAAGAGCAATCTTAATATTCCTGCATTACTTTAAAGACATAATTGTACAGAACAAGCAAAAACTTCTAATTCTAATATTGAAATCTTAAACTGGTGGTCTCCAGGTCATTGCTTAACTTTTGGTTTGCTTTATTTCACTAAACATTTGCAATGACAATTAGCCACAGATCACATCTGGGAGAATTTTCATACTAGAATGAAATTTTCATACTTTTCATACTAAGAATATCACACTATTCTTACATGCCAGAATTTCTTTTTCAGATTCATGTAAGAGAGCTGGTGACTCAGCAGAGCAGACTCAATAATGCAATGAGATAGATGAACCCCTGGATTGCTTTTTTGTGATCCCATTAGCCTTCAGAGGCTACATAGCTTCAGCACGTTCTAGGTTTACTTTTCCATTTCAAAGAATATTTATTTCTAGAAGGAAACAGTCTTTTCTGCTTCAGATAGAAAAAAATTACAGAGGTATAGTGGAAAGATGAAAGCCCTTACTATTTAAAAAAAAAAAGTACACACAGCTCTGCTTCTATGTTTCTTTAAAATACTTACCAACCCAATAAGCCAAGTTTACTTACCACAATTCTCTGTGTTGCACAGTCATATGAATACAGCTCCTTGAAACTAATTATAAGCCAAGTTGAAAGAAAGGGGAAAATACCAGGCAAATCATTACAGAAATAAAACCTAAGAACAACTTTTTCGGAATGAGATCTGTATTTTCCTAGAGGACCTAAGAAAACAGAATTGCAACCTGATTCATTGCTTGAAGCACTATCATAAACATAGTACAACTCCTACAAGCCTGATACAAACACACCCACCAAAACAGGAGGCCATCAATAACCTTTAAAAACCAGGAAGAGTGCTGGCAGCAATGAGGTTGTGACATATGGTCACGCATGAAGGGCCGGTTCTTGGACAAACCACCTCAGCTAAAGAGCTCTGCAGAAGCAACACACTTCCACGGGAAAGGAACATTTTGGAGTATGCGTATCTCTCACTATTGCACTCAGCCCTCCCCTGCCAAAAAGAGCAGAAACAAAGCCTTTGACGTTGTGGGAAGACACCTGTGAAAACACAGATTTTGGAGAAAACCAGAGAGAGACTGAAGGGGGAAGGTGTGCCATCATGGAAATCTTGGCCCTGGCAAAGCAAAAAACCCTGAAGTTTAAAGTGAGAATGACATTCCAAGAACAATAGCAAAATTAGCCAGTACAGAGAAATGTTTATACAATAAAGGGTGAAACAACTCCCCTACACACACATTTCCCAAGCAAACAACTGTAAGCTAATCAGGGGCTTAAACATATCCCGTACTGTTTAACAAAGGATGGCATCCCTATTCTCAGGCCTGGAAGCTGCATACCAAGTTTCAGGAGCAGGGATTTTGCAGCCAGATTTGAAAACCTGAGAAATATGAACCTAAAGGAGGACTGCTGACTGACTTCTTATAAAGGAATCTTCATGCATTTTGTTTTGCTTTTCTATACTTTTCACTCTATATGTACCTTCACTAAAATAACAGCAAATACAATATCACTGTACAATATGCCAGGCTCACTGTTACTACGTACACAGGATCAAACCGGCCCCTGTTTTTGAGTTGAGTCACGCGCTATCACAGGCAAAAACAGGAGAAAAAAATCTTTGACAAAACGATCAGGCTCCAGCAAAACTACCTGCCATTCTTCCTGACTACTCCCACTACAACTGAAGTACTATTGGTAAGAAACCACCTTCTAACTCCAACAGAAATATGTTTGTGCCAGCTAATTCTCATCCCTATGTAAGCCGAAATTCTTCATTTTTTTCCACTCTGGTGGCAAGACCCTCCCTGTTTGCTTATTTATTTTATTTTTTATTTAAAAGAGTGTCTCCTTCTTGTTCAGCCAGGCCAAAGGCTGGCTCCTCTTAGTCTCCTTTCCCAAGGAGCACACCCTGGTCTGCAGCCACCCTGCTAGGCCTAGCATTGCTCCTCCTGATGCTGGCACTCTGCAAGGGAGGAGAGCGCTTCACACTCGTATTCATGTGCAATTCAAGATGAACCTAAATAGAAATTATTCTCTTGGTCAACTGCATCACTAAACAGGATGTGGAAAAAACATATATAAATGCAATAATACTAGCGCATTCTTGCTTTAAGTTGTGCAAGTAAATATATTTAGGATATTGTATTTTAACACATATTTATACACCTGTTTTTTTTTAAGCAAAGCTACTTGTGTTCTGTATTTTCCTCTTTATCAGTTGCTTAAAAAAAAAAAAAGCATACCTGAAACCAGTGCAAAACTGCCTAGTACAAATACTGTTCAAAGAAGAGTCTTTGGGCTGATTTCCTGTATGTAAATGTGCTCAGCTGAAAAAATGTCCAGGGCACGATTCCCGGACTACGATACAGGAAAAAAGAGGAGTTCCCTGGCTTAGTTAACATCAGAGGGAAGACACAAGGGACTCATCAAGGGAAAAGAGGCCATTCTGTGACTCTAGCATGTGCGTGCACATACACACAAAAGTGCATGCACATGTGTGCGCGCTCCCTTCCTTTCCCTGCCTTGCCCCTGCCCCGGCGGGGCGGGTGAGCTGGCGCAACATCCCCTCAAGGGAACAGCTCTTGAAAGATCTGATACGGCATTTTTACATTCAACTGACTGCATGCAACATTCCTTTCAAAAAAAATATTATCTGTTTGCTTGCTTGAAGCGTCACAAAGATAATATTCATGTCTATGACCCTGACTGTCTCTGGTCAAGAGGCAGAGAGATTGTGCAGACTGCGTTGCTTTCCAGCACCCCTGGGACGCCCGCCAGAGAACAGCGCTGCCATCTCAGAGGAGAGGGTCAGATCCCTCAGCCTTTGGCTAATGCTGTTAGCAGTCCCTCTGGCTAACTGCTGAGAAGGTGCAGGGCATGCACAGGAGACTTGCCTTCCACAGCCTTACATCTGTGATACTGAGGTACACAGCAAAAACACCAGTGTCCTAAATTTGGGGAGAGGATGAAGACGATTATTTTTTTCTTTAGAGAACCTTACCCCCAGATCACTTGTCTTTCCATTTCTTCTTTATCATTGTTGTCCTCTGAATTCCTGCACCACCACTGTCTTTAAGTATCTGCCAAAACATTCATATCTGTTTTCTACATTGGGGTTACATGTACATGTGGGCTGAAAATCTTTTAAGACTCTCAATTTAAACACAGCTTTATCGTTCAGATATTGTTTGGGTAACGAGCTATACAGAACCAAACAGCATTAGAGAATCTCATTTCAAAGCCTGATTCAACTACAGGAGCACTCATTTTAAAGTGAATCTACATGTACATGTGGGCTGAAAATCTTTTAAAGACTCTCATTTAAACACAGCTTTATCGTTCAGATATTGTTTGGGTAACGAGCTATACAGAACCAAACAGCATTAGAGAATCTCATTTCAAAGCCTGATTCAACTACAGGAGCACTCATTTTAAAGTGAATCTAACTTACTGTCCTTCCCAAAAACTTGCTTAAGGGCATTTTAAAAGAAATGTTGCCAAGTGCAGAAATGCAACCTCTGGCCTTGGAAGTCCTTGAACTGAAGTTTGCTGAAGGCTGGCAAGTTAATCCGGGGAAGAATCTGTCTGTGTTTGCCCAGACCTTTTATTCTCCCACCGATGTGCACTCCTGGAGATAGGGTACCTAGATAGGCAGAACTACTATCTCATCTGATAGGGCTGGTCATCACACCCACCACATTTTGCCTCCATGCCAATAAAGGCATAGCCTAACAGAAAAGCAGATCGTGAAAAGCAGTTAAGCTTTGTGTGCATTTTTAGTATGTCTCAAGCTCATCCTGTCATGACAGTATTCAGTATAATACCTTTTGCTGCCACAGACCATGACCACAACCGATCGCGTAACGACAGTAATACACGTATGTCTACATGGCTACGTATATGAGTACACAAATCCCTAATTTTATAAACTCATCACAGAGCACATGAAAGGCTTGAGATGCAAGCAGATTTCACTTTATTTTACTCTAAACTTGTTCTGGGACTGCCACTTTTATTTAAGTCTACTCTGTAAAGGTTAAAAAAAAAAAGTTTTGAAAAAATTCAAGACCCTAATAAACCCAAGAGTTTCTGCCCAATAGAGACCACCAAAATACGTACCACCCACAATAGCTCTCCATAAATGTAAACCCTCCTAACCCAAACCCTCCCCCTTTTACTTCAGAAGGTAGCTAGCCTTTACAGGGTGCCCTGAAGGTCTGGCTGTTTCTTATCAGGAGAGCACAGGCTAGTTTAGAAAGCCTCTTGAAGTCATCCAGGGAGTTTCTCTTCCGTGCTGTCAGAGAGGGTATCTGGCTTAAGGACACACACTAAACACAACTGTGGCAGCTTAGCAGTCATTTGTACGGACTTTTCCAAGCTATGTTTTTCAGGTTCTTAAATCACCAAAAGGTCTAACAGGCCATCAAACAATTTTTGAAATGTGGTAAAATTACACGTCCATTACAAAATATGTGCATATGTGCAAGGTTGGGTTACTTCTGCTTATATAATGTAGCCTCATAGAGACCACTTGCATTTTAATAACATTGTAATGGTAAAGAGGTCCACATGAAGGGCAAAAACAGTTCCAACTTTTTGAGTAGGCATAGACAGGAAAAAAGGCTGTGCCAGACCAGAAAACACAGCAAAAGAATATTGAAAATTAGTAATTTATGCAGCAGAATGAATGGCTGGTAAAATTTTAAATAAACACTTTGCCCCTGTGCTCACTTGTATCATCTCTGAGGCTGAGCCTTCACCACGCTTCCATCTCACCTAGGCTTGGGCTGTATCAAGCATGCTACACTTTCAGAAAGGGTAATAGTATCTTTTCGCTACCATAACAGACTCAGACATACAGAGAACAATGCAGGTGAGAAGATTAAAAAAAAACCATCCATCTAAACACAGACTCAGTATTGAAAGCTGCTTTCTTTTTTTGTTTTGTTCTTGCTTTTTTCCTTTCTTCCCAGAACGACTCTTGCCAGCTGTTTTGCTGTCTCTCGGTATTCCAACAATGAGCGAACATCACCCTGTGGTGCCAGATCTCAAAGGCAGATTCATGATTAACAGCGTTACAATTAAGCACCAGCTGAACAGGCGCAGCCACAAAACCAGACTCTGCGGCTGAGAACTCACGGTCCCACTCCGGATCCCCCTGAGCACTGAAATCTTCCCATTCTTCCCCTCTGAGCCAGGGGAAGGGATGGCACTTCCAGAAAGAACAGAACACAGAGTCACCCTTGGATGACAAAAAGGGTTTCGACATTGAGACCTATGAGCACTGCCCGGTTCCCCAGTCAAAGGATGTAATTCAGCTCTATCCTGATACATGCACAGGAAACCTGTGCACGGGAAATGCAGGTCAGACGGAGACCTGCAGGACAAGGACCGCAGGTACGCGTAGCCACAGTATCTCCTGCTCAATATGAAAAATATTCCAGAGGCCAGCGCATTCTTCAAATAGTTTTTTGAAATAATTATTACCATTTAGATCAGTATAATTTACAATAAATAAAGTAAATAAATAAAATAAATAAATTCCCCTGCTATGTCCCTTAGCGTCACCTATTTACCTTGAAAAATCAATTCCGCTAGTTTTACTTTCAGTGCTCCTTGCTGCCAGATTACGGTTGCTACAGGGCACACATTATTTGATAAAAGCAATTCTATCTACTGGCATATACATATGTGTTTGTTTTATGCTATGGAAATATCTCTATGCTTTTCACAGAAACTGGATATAAAAGTTACACATGGAAAAAACAGTACCTGCAGATGCCCTCCTCCCAAACTGTAAACATAGCAAGAGACTTCCAATGTTTGTTTGAAAACACTTGCCCTAAGTGATAATCCTGCTGGAAAAAAGGAAGTAATTTTGATTACTCTCTGCCTTCAGGTGGCTCATTAAAACACCTCCTATAAAAGAAGAGGATATGGGACTCTCCTGAGAACTTTATGCTTAGGCTAACCATCTTTGGGGAAGGATCCTGGCAGCAGCAGAGTGTAAACTCAATTTCTTGTTTTAATTTTGAATTTAATTTGTCAGCAAAACCAAGGTCATAAAGAAGGCAAATTTTGACAAATTGCAACTGCCATGAGCTCTGCTAAGAGCAGGATGTAACATGAATGTAATTTTTCAAGAGAACAAATTATAATCATCGCATCCGAACAAAAAATGCTTACGTTAATAAGTTTATTCTATAGTTTGCCAACTCTTCAGGCTGGGTGCTAAGGAGAATTTGCTAACAGGAATCTCACTTCTCACATTCACATGATAAAGTGATCTGCAGCACATCTACTACATGTCAGCAGTACAAGATGACAGTTGTCCTGTCGGGTTTTTTGGATTACAATTAGCCCTTTCTTTCTCTATAGCTATAATACCTTAAATCTGGGCGCATCTGTAAACAGAAAGAGGTAATATAAACAAAGCATCAGTCTTTCCAAATACAGCCTTAGAAGCCTTGCTCACCCAAGTAATTTGAGCCAAGAAAGATAAATGGTTGCTTATAAAAACAGTAATTTATTTGTATATCTAAAATAAAATACAACACGTGTACTAGGTATATGGTAAGAATGTTTGCTGCTCACTTCAGCTACAGTATACTCATAAAATTAAACCTTTAAAATATACTATGTCACATGAATGGGCAGAGCGGCACAGTCTGCAGGGAAATGTAGAGTATTACATTAGACACTAAGATATCAGTAAATAGCTGGAGACGTTCCAAGCCTAAAACATTTATCAGACATTTAAGACTGGGATTTGTCTAGCTAACCTTACGCACCAGTCCCCTAGCCTCTCTTTACAGTTGATGAGCAGAAACAAACAACTTCAGAATGACGTTCATTTGATGTCCTTAAGAGGAGAGGAGATGCACTCCAGAAACGCCAATTTCCTTCTCTCTGTTTCCTACAGAAGGATTAGGGGCCCATACTTGCCCCGCCATACCACAGGTGCCTTGAGTTGTATGCTGCCTGCCGTGCTGCTCAGACAGGGCCCGCACAGCGTAGAGGCAATCTGTAACCTGGCAATTCCCTTGCCAAAGCAGGAGAGGTGAGTTCTGCA
Organism: Aptenodytes forsteri; assembly: GCF_000699145.1. Taxonomy (NCBI): domain Eukaryota; kingdom Metazoa; phylum Chordata; class Aves; order Sphenisciformes; family Spheniscidae; genus Aptenodytes; species Aptenodytes forsteri. Next base: position 877,279 of record NW_008796043.1, read on the forward strand.
GAGGTGAGGTCTGCAGAGGTTCTTACAGCATCAGCTGCTCTCAGCACCACAAGCTCCATCATCATATCACAGGAGGCTTCACTCGGTTGTGAGAAATCATAATGAAACCTTACTACAAACTGTTCCCTGCCTCCTGTAAGTAAATGGACCTCTTGCCCAAGAGGGAGATCTTCCCACACCTCTGTCTCCTTGATGCTGGGAAGAGGGAGGTCTTCTCATCCACCTACTTTTGTGAATAGAGAGATACAGCTAAGAGAAGAGATCTCCATTCCTATTTCTGCTTTCTTTTACTTTTCAACCATGATAACACTGTAGTAGAATTGTATGAAAATTGAACTAAATCACTCACAGAGAAACCACACAGGTTTTTCCATGTCCCTGAAAGCCAAATCAGATGTCACACATCAAGGAAAACACCCACTGAGAAACTAGCATGGTATCACGCAGAAGAATTACACTCCACGTTCTCCTACGTATCTCCAAACTGTGGGAGCTAAACTGACAAACGGTTGCACAAACAGGAATAACATTAGTGCTTAGCACAGCCCCGCGCAGAAAAAGCGCAAGTGACTCTGAAGAAGCTAACAGCACAGCAGATATAGCGAGGTTATAGTCATGGCCATACAGCCAGGAACTGTAATACATCCACGAACATATGGTGTGCTGTAACCAGTTCATTCTCTTCTAGACGCAGCTGCAGTGGCTGACCAGGATACCTACCCCTCACAGCTATTCAGCACCGCCAGGACTTTACCACCCCTATCGCAGAGCTCTAATCCTTTCAGCGCAAAGCCAGCCACGTTAGCACAAACTGCCTTAAATCATCAGTTTCCACTCAGCTCTCAGATCTCACACGACTGAACATGAAGGACTTTCAGACATTCATCTCCACTATCTGCTGGCATGGGGCAATGATCTCCAGCAAGACGGCAGGTGCAGACTTGCTGCAGCTGAAACCGGTCGCCTCGCTTTCTTTCTGCCTTCTGCCTCTCTGCTGCTCTAGGATATGCTTGATCCTGCTGAGCCAATTTAATGCAGTAGAACAACAAAAACTCATACTCTTCTCCCCTCCCCATCTTTTTTTTTTTTAATTCTCTGATTAGTTTTCCACTGGTTTAGTGATATGAATCACAAGCACTCAAGCCTTGCAAGAGGATACGATGCTGCAAGCATCTGCAATGGCTAAACTTTACCCTATATCAATACTTTACATAAGTCAGAGATATAAATTATACTGGAAAAGGGTAAAAAGGATACTTCTGTATTTGTTCAGGATGAGCAATTCATTTGTCAGTTTTTTTCACTGTCAATCCACATGAGAGTGGTAACTGTACATGCAGCTTGCAGCATGCTTTCTGAACACTTCAAGCAGACACGACTCCTGTCGTGCTTCTGGGCTACGGTTTATCATCTTGTTTTTTTCTGCTTAATGCAGTTATTTCTTTGAGAGGACAGAACAGAGTGAATGGGTATAAGCCAGAGAAATAAACAGGAGCCAAAATCCCTCACTGTCTACAACAAAAACACGTCACTAGCAACCACAAAGGATATTAAAATCAACAGATAAAGGTCAGAGAAAGCAAAAGATAAGGTACTGCGTACATTAATATCTCAAAGATGCTATTACAAGGTTAATCAGTTATGCTGGCAAGATTTAGGTTTGAGTTATTTGGTGCCTAAGAAACAAAATAAAAATAATTTATTTTTACTTTATAAAAAAATGTAAGTCAGCCACAAAATTACTACTTTACACAACAAAATCAATAAAATGCAGTAAAATCTAAGTCTTAGAGGCATAGCTATCCCTAGGGATTTTTAAACTAGTATGGCTATACACATTACAGGTAAGGGTGCTTTGCCTTAATTCAGCCCCAGGTTCCACCACTGCGCTGCCTTTTTTACAACCACGGGAAGCCAAACAGAGAGGCTGCATCAGAGTTTAGCTGCTCCAATGCAGAAAAGAAACCCAAATTTTTAACACAGATAAGCCCTGTGCTGGCTGATGGCAAATAGAAGACTGCTTGGTTTACTACATTTTTGCCCTCATTTAGTTGCCTAGAACAGGGTCTTTCCTTGTCTGCTTTCGGGAATGCTACCGTGAACTAGAGGTTTCTTTACTTTTTCGTCTGACAAAAATCAGGATTTGTATTATGACTGTTTCTGCAATTTCTCTTCATTTTAGATCTTACTGTATTTGTATGACTGAAACGTAAAGACGTGAAGAAAATAACAGCTGCCTGTTTCACGAAGGGGTTGGCTCCACATTCTCACTGACTGTTCAACACGAGGGTGGCTGATTCTTGAACTGAGGGGGAATTATTTAGGTTCATGCCATTACAACGCACCAAAGAAGAAAAGTAATTGGCGGTATTTGTTCAGACGATCTTATTTTTGAAATTGCAGCTTTCACAGAATTAAATGTTGAGAAAGATATGCAGGCACAAACCAAAACACAATGCTTTTCCCATGGCCTGCCTGCACTGTTGGCAGTGTTCGCTCTTGAGCCCGCTCAACTTAGCAAGGAGATAAGTCACAAAGACAGGGTTAAGTCTAAGTCTTCAGCCGGACACATCAAAGGGAAAGTTACCGTGAGTATAACATAAGTCATATTTTAGTATTTAAGGGCCCAGTATACAGCTTAAGGAGAATCTTAACTCCACCTTTATCAAACTATTACCTCTGCTATGTATTAGTCACACAGCAAGAGTCTTAATCGCCCAGACATTATGCCAACTCTTTCCTCCCCGTTGAAACCAACCACACAAATTTAAAATGCCTATTTTCAACAAAAGTCTACTGAAATGCACACTAGAGATATTAGTTGCCAAATGTTAAGCATAAAGTTTCACATTTCACTAATTACACAGTTATATGGCTCCATGAGTCTGTTAGTATCGGTGTGTCTTTGCGATATCAATCCCTCCCTACCCAGCCTTCAAGAGAAACGCCTTCATCAGTTCATTGATTTGTTGTTTGTAGATGTATGTGGGTGTATTGGCCTCTATCAGACGAAGAAAGTGCGTAAGGAAATTGAGGTGAAGCTAAACTGAAATAAAGACCTTCACATTTAGGACTGAAAACACTTACTAGATCCAACACTTTCACTTAACTCACTGTAATAAAAAATGCTGCAGTGCAGCTCAGGAACTGCATTTCCAAAGTGCAATAATCTTGTATTGCAGCCATTCACTTTGCAACAATGTTTTAAGAAGGTAATGGACCAATTTGGTTTTTTTTGCTCACCAGTGTTACTGCTCCACTGTAGCTAATAACCCACAGAAAATCAGGGAACAAGAGGTTGTTTCAAGCTAGTCCTGCAGATTTTAAGAGGGCAATCATGCTTAGTGTAGATTCAAAACAGAAAGGAGAACATCAGTGACTTCTCTGAGCCTCTGCTAAACAGACAGATTTGCTGAACCAATTGAACATTCTTCTAAGCACGTAGCTTCAGTCCTCAGAACAAGAATGAGCTACTGGCATGACGACTGGAAACCCAGCATGGGTAGCTCTGTGTCTAAGAATGCAGGATGTCTCCTCTACTGAAAAAGGCATTTTATAAAATTGAAACTGTTACTGCATCAACATCTAAAGATGCAGGTGGTAAGCCAGCTGAAAGCAATACCTAGTTCTTTAACAGTATCTTTTCCTCGAAGATTTTAGAGGATTGCACAAAAATTAAAAAGCTCACACAACAGTTTTAATAAACAAGTGTCTTATAACTCCTGCTTTAATTAAAGTATTTCTCCCTTTATCCCATGAAATGAGAAATGAAGGTAGAGAGGATGGTAACTTGTCTAAAGCAACACAGAAAAGGAAGCTCTGGCTTCACAATACCCTCACCCCATGGTCCACCCCCCACCCCTCATTTAGGCTGACATGTCTGTGGGTTGTGCTGCAAATCAGATCAAGAACTCATCCAACTTGAAAAACAAAGTAAATGAAAACCCCTGCCTTCAAAAAAAGAAAGAAAAAAAAGAAAATCGTATAGCTGGAGCAGTCCCCTTGGTCAGATCCAGGTCACGGCAGAGCCCCGTCATTGTTACGCTGGCAGAAGTGAGGTGTGCCACAGTGCAGGAGCAGGAACAAGCCGAACAGTCAGAGGAGGCCAGAACAGCCGGGGCAAGGGTGTACCACAGGCCTCGGCCTCAGGGTCAGAGCGCCTGGCTCCCAGTGAAATCCTCTAACGTATCATCCTCTACCTCATACTCTTTACTGCCTTAAAAACCCCCACACCAATGAATACATTCAAAAGCCAACTTCCAAAGGAAACATGCTCTTCAAGGCTTATGCTAATTGCGATTTGTTCCTCTGCAGTTGCGGTAGACAGCCAGGAACTGCCCGTGCGTGCGATAGCTGCTTCCATCATTGTTCTTCTAATGTAACCTAGTTCCTGTCAAAAATTAAGCACCAAACAGCCCCAATCCCAAGCTAGCAAAAGTCAAAGAAGTAAGGTAGCACAAACACTAAAACTGCAATCTAAATACTTTTCTCACTGTTCTGCCTTATCTCACGTCAGTGTAAGTCATTCACAATTTATCCAGAGTTAATTTCAGTCTTTTTACAGCAAGGATTTACACTCTCTTTTCTTTAAAATAGAGCTTGTTATAAGGAAGCTTGTCATTACACCCGAGGCAGTGCTCCGAACCTTTCAGCAACTCCTTTCAAGTGCCTTGTGACCGACAGAGAAGTTGTAGATATTTATTCTATGGTAAAATGTGAGTAATCATGGCAAGAGCTTGATGGCCTCACAGCAGATCATGTTCAGTCTCTTTGGTTAACAAAAAAAAAAAAAAAAAGGCAACAGAAACCTTTGCCACAGAACTGCCATCATTTCTGATACCAGTGTTTTGACACCAGCCTGGCAGAGATGTGTAAGCAAATCCCTGCTGTTTGCTCTAATCATCACAGACAGCTCCTTGCAGGTAGCCAGCTCAGAATTAGCCAGTTACAGACCTGTGAGGTATAATAAAAATAAACAGTCCCAATCATAATACGGAGTATAGAAAACAAAGCCAGAGAAAGAAAGAAGAAAAATGATGCATGTCAAACCACAAAAGAATGAAGTAGGTGAAGCATTCTACTGCTAATGCGTTACAAAAGTGTAAGGGGATGGTGCTGTCCAGAGAAATGCTTCTCGACTCCTCTTCCACGTGAGAGGCAGGAAAAACTGCTTACAAGAAATCTAGAAATCGAGATGCTACGTTTCAAATAGTAAAATATTATAAAATTGAAACTGACAGGACTTGCATAGAAATGGTTCTGCTCATCATGGAGATGCTCCTTTAAATCACCTACAGAATAGACTGCACACAGATGTACACAGTATGTTACCTCAATGTCTAACAGAATCCCATTTACTCTTTTGTTTGAAAGTTTTTTATTTTAATTTGTGAAACCAAAAATCCCCAAATGCAAGGAGGCCAACTGAGCCTACGGGCAAGAAGTTACCTTCCCCACTTACCCGGAATTACCACTAGTACAGCTCTGGTAATGGTAGAGATAGAAGCAAAATGGGTGCTAGGGCTTTTAAACATTATTTTTTTTAATAAAAGCTGAATCCTCTCCTTACTATATCCCTTACCACTGCTAATGTAAAGAGAGCTGAACTACCAATTAATGGTAAATCCTAAATTGTCCAGGCGGAGACAAAACCTCCTTTCATTATGGGAAGTCAGAAATGGTTAGAAATTAGTGTGGACTGACAAGGTGTATTATCTGGATCGTAAGGAGATCAAAGTAGCTGGAGTTCTTCATATCAGCTAAAACCTGAGCTTTGTGGGGGATATTCATCTTTGGCATACACATCTTTGAGTCAGCAAATTGCCTTCATTTGATTTTCAAAAAAACTGTCAGGGTTTATCTGCTGAAGAATCCCCTTTTTAATTTAACACAAGGAATTGAGAGGTAATTACATTATGTTTACACATTTATAAATGGTGGGTTGCCTTTTGTTAAGGTACTGGATGGCTTAATCCTTCCTTAATCTAATCAAACAAGTTGGCAATAAATAAAGCACAAAGGGATGCAGCAGCCCAAGGGAGAAGTTGCAAGGAAAACAAAGCAAGCTTCAGATTGCTCCTCAAAGCAACAATCGAGGGCAGGCAAAAGGCAATCAGTGAACTCCAGTGGAAACAGGGGAGTAAAGGGTGCAAGACAAATACTTCTGCTTTATATTCAAAGTTGCAATAGTATAACTTACATTGTTGTCATTAAGTCCATATATAGTGATCACATATATTTCCACTAAGATAATTACCCCACATACAGGTATGGTCATTTGTCCTTCTAAGCTTTCACTCAAAGGTTTAACACAATAATTCATGATAACGCGATGCCTCAAGCTCCAGTATCAGGCAGTGAGACACCTACAAAATATTTGGATTAAAAAAAATGCCTTTTTTTTATTTTTTAATGGTCTGAGAGCACATAGTTATCATTGGAATCGATCTTACACCTCCAGTAGCGTTTGGTATCCTTTTGGAGCCAAGTGTTCAATAAGTGCTGAAAAAATTCCAAAACGTTTGGGGGGGGGGGGGGGGGAGGGAAAAAACCCCTCCTCTACTGGTTCGGGGGAC
>NW_008796043.1:884074-896767 GCF_000699145.1 Aptenodytes forsteri
CAAAAGGCAAAAGGTTAGCTGAAAAAATTCCAAAAGGGTGGGGGGGGGGGGGGTGGAGGGTGGAGGGTAAAATCCCTCTCTCACTAGTATGAGGGAAAAAAAGACAGAACAGTGAAATCGTTCAAGTAGCTTCATATTGCAAATGTTTCAGTTTGGGCTACTGACAGTTCATTACACAAACCTTTCCATCAGCTTCCTAGCAGAAGGACTTACTAAATGTAAAGACGCTTTAAGCCTTGGAGAAAAGATACAAGAACAGGTTTTTCTCAAGCTGCCTTCAAGGTGAAGGAATAAACCATGGCACTGCACACCTCACAAGCAACATAGCACGCCTCTATCACAGAGTCCAAGTTTTCAGGGGAGAATAGGAAAGTGCTATGTTGCAAGAGGGATTTCTGTTCTGGAAACGAAGAGCCTGGTTTCCCCAAACCGTCAGCCAGAAGCATCAGGACTGGGCAAACCCCGACCTCTCTCTGAGCAAGCACCCTCGATGCTGCTGAGGTTGGCACATATTAGCCCCATATTGGGGCTTGCTAAAGCTGGTAAGGATTTCAGATTCTTTTTTTCCCCTCAGCAGAAAGCACATACAGCCAAAGCGAGCTTTGACAACTGTCATTTCTGAGCTTTTCTACTTAAAACCAAGCTGAGCATGTACTTCACGTATTATTTTTTCAGACAAAACTCCTGAGAGAGCAGACCAAGCTAAAATGCAACACTTTGTAAATCAGAAAGGTTTATCTTTACTTGGAATTGGGTCAATTACAATGGTTTAAAGCTATTTCTTCATTTCACTGTCATCCAGCCACCAGCTTTGAACTTCTTTGTTCAAAACAAAGATGTTAAGGAAGGGAGCTCCTTTCACGGTAACAGTGAAAAATCCAGCAAGAGCAAAAATTGCCAAGCATGTGCTTGGCTGGTAGCAGGCAACAGGAACTTTAATCGTATAACAGATAAGTATTCGCTTTTAAAAATTTAAATGAAAAATTAATTTAAACATGGATTCAGTGTTATAATCCTTGCTCACGCAAGATTCCCAGAAATGTGATGATGTTTTGCTTTAATGGTAACCATCAAACAAACAAAAATTCCGAGATTCTGTGATCAGCCTACGCAGACTCTTTTTTTAACTATATTTTACTATTTTGTGATTAAACCTTTCCCTCTAAGTCTTGATCTTTGTGATGCGCTTTTATTTCTACTTAAACTCAGATACAGTTTCCCAAACACAAGATAAAAATTCAGCTTTCCAACAACCAGAAACAAAATCTGTCTGTTGGAATACAACCTCCTAAATCACTTATTTAAAAGTATATGGCCACAAAGAAAAACAAGCGGTGATTGAATTCCTTTCTTCTTTACTTAGTTGTTACAAAGTGGAGAAATTTATTTCTTCACTGAAATTTTAACATTTTGGCAGAAAACAAGCATTTTTTTGTGTACACAAGGAACACGTTGCTTCTAAGGTAAGAAACGGTGGTAAAAATTATTTACAGTCTCCATTTTACCTAGACTCTAGTAACCGGAGTGCTGAGTCATAAATTAAACTGGTGCTCTGACCTTTAAGGACCAACTGAGATCATAATAAACACATCTCATATTTTCAGTTGAGTCCAAGCAGCAAGAAGCCCCACAGCTCTTTGAAAAGTCTCAGGAGATGCAGTTTCTTAAAGCATGCATAAAATCAGTTAGCATTCAAAGTAACCAAAAACACATGAAGAAGAGAACAGACTTAATTTACTTAGAATTTTCACTCTTCCCCCCGCTCTTATATATACTCCAAATTAGAAAAGAACTGATACTGAAAATTAACCATGCATATGGAGAACCACCAAAACCATGCAAAACAACCTGAGAGTAGGGTAGACCAGACAGTACAATAGTTATGTGCAGCCATGCAAGACCTGGAATTTAATTTTTGTTCGGGGAAACCAGGGAGATTTCTTACCCCAAACCAATCATTTTAGTGATGTATGTGCCCTGAAGGTATCCTTGAACGTAAAAAATTATGAGGACAGAGAAATTAGGAACTACCTTGCTTCACCAAACTTGCATATGGAAACTTTTTCCCATTGTGTGTCATACTGCTGATTTTCTCCTCTCAGCTCCATCTTCCCTCAGCCCAAACAAAACTAACCTCTTTCTCCAGAAGTCCCTCAAACCCACTACAAACCTTCTAAGATCTGAGTGTGTGAACAAGTGCTGTATCTATATTGAGGCTCAATATACTTGTACAGGGGCCTGTGTTCATGCATGCCTTTCAACCTCTTATTTGTCAACATGAACTTGCACTTCTTTGTCTTTACCAGTTCAGTTACCAACGTTGTATTTCACTATACATAGTTACATCAGTATAAGTATGCTTATTATTCTAATGCAATTTATTCTTAAAGAGGGTGTACTACAAGCTACAGTCTTCACAAGCGTAAGTCTGCTATACTACTAAACAACATATTTTATAACAAGGCCTTCTTTTTTGGCTTGGTTGATGTTAAGCCATGTTAAAAGGTTACTACTCCACCTGCGTGTAATCCAGCTGTAACAGATTACAGGCAACTTCCAGTCAAAAGGACACAAGTAAATTCAGAAAAGAAGATACAAAATGTTTTCTTGAAACCCTTTCTGCATCCAGAAAAAACTTCTTAGTGTAGACAAAAGCATAAGGCTAGATGATTCAGCTAAGCGTATCTAAGGGCTAGTTAAACCTAAAAAGGGGAGGGAGGGCCCAGACCTGCACCCTACTTGTCTGTGAGCTGGTTCAGTTCGCCAATCCAGGAGAACACTGGCGCAGAGCTCGTGAATGGAAGCTGCTCCCAGAAGGGTGTGATGTGTGCTGGAGACAGCACAGGCGAAATGGCAAGAGCACATGCTCCACCTCGGGGCAGCAGCCAGGGCTCTGCTCAGGAATGGAGTTAAACAGCACCGTAAAAGAATCCAGTTTCAAAGACAAAAAAAAGTGTCCAAGCAGATGTCACAGCACAAGATGAACATCAATGTAGCTCATTTTAGGTGCTTCTCGTTGCCCCTAGTTAAGTCACCAGCTAGACCTTAACAGATCTTTAAGACAGAAATGATAACAAGTATCAAATACTTCAAGCATTAATAGTAATAACAAGAACAGGAACAAAACAATAAACATCAAATACTGTCACAGCTCTCTGTTTTACTAAACGCAAAATGTTATTTATGTTATGTAATTAAGTTATAAAGCACTTTCACTCTTGCTTGTGAATAAGAAATTTCAGTCTAGGATCTCTGCAGTTCGAAATGCTTCTCAATGGCTTTAGCAAGTTCACCAAGAAGGTTCACTATTGTATCACGTGTTGAACCATGTGCTGTCCCTGGCATGGTATGTAAATGAACTCAGTCACCTCCTTGGGTTTTCCCCTTTCTTTTCCCTGATCTTTAACGAGGATATCGAGCTCACAGGGAGTAGCAGGCAGGAGTTTGCTCTGTACTTTCACAGTGGGAGAGAAGCCAAAATACAGACACAATGACTGGATTCAGCTTTTTCAGGCAAACACAGCAGAACGGCATACATCCTCCTCCGGGAAGAACGCTTTCCACCACCACTTTAACAGGAAACCTAGCTCAAAACCAAGGGTGGGCTATCCCCTCATTCACTTTTCACACCTAGCTATTAAACCTATTCTCCCACAAGAAAGGCTTTCCTGTTAGAGAAGCTTCAAAAATTGCTTAAGAGCAAAAACCCAGTTGTTTTGGTTTGTTATGATGATTTCATGCAGTAATATTCTGAATTATTACATGTGGTCTTAAGTATTTTGCTTTTACATTGAAGAGTTTGGTAAAAACATGGTTAATGGCAGATGCTCAGAAAATAATAGAGAAAGAAAATGAATGCAGCATTAGCCAGTAAAACATACTTTTACATGTGAAAATATCTCAAAGTTCACAGTGTATTCATTTTCTGCTTTAAAATGTATCGCATTTGACACAGACCGTACATGCTAAATTCCAGTTTTCTTTATGTTCTACCTACCCTGTCCTTCATTAGTCTCTCTTTAGCTGCTTACAACACAAATTACTTGGTCTGAGCTGAAGTTCTCTTTCCTCTCAAATCCAAAGCGAATTTCTCTGGCTAGTTGGCAGTAAATAAATTTAGATGTGTTCTATATTCTCACATTCCATATGAACAAATACATCTTAAGGACAAGTCTGCACATGCCTCTAGAAAGAAGCACAAGATTCAGAGCTCATAAAAAAGTAGCCAGAAGCATCTTTAAGTCTCTCTCAATGTGTTGCTGCTCTTGGGACCTACAGCAGCCTCTGACATAGCTCAACCAAACTCCCTAAGAAAAGGGGATTTCCTCCCCGCCTCTGTTTCTGGCCTTCCCTCAAACCTAGTAGGTCAGTGTTTCACTAACATTAATTTTATTTACTACTAATCCAGTGAAACTGCGAAGCACCGTTATTTTCATTTTTTTTACGTCAAATCAAGGCTCACAACAGATAACTTGCTGGAGGTTTTATGGGAAGCCTGTGGCATAAGCCAAATGAAATCAGAACGTAAAGAGTATTTTGAATACAAAGTCTGTTTTTCCTCATCTAGTAGTCTTTGATTATGCTCCTTCCTTATATTACAAGACATTCAAGTGTGTGTCGGGTCAAAAGCCAGCAGAGAAGGGGATGAGATTTTGACCACATGACTGGCATACGTCCAGCTGTACAACACAGACTACCATGACACGGTGGTAGCATACGAGGTCACGGCATATGATCCTCCTCTGTCCCTGGACGCACTGTGAACCCAGGAAGGCTTTGGCAGAGTTGAGGTTACACGCACTGTCTTAAATTTAGGTTTGCCTAAAGAGAAAACTCTGACCCCATGCTGTCACAGTTAGGTATCCGGGCCAGCTGGCATCTCCTTTCTTGACCTCAAAATCAGGTTTATAGTATCTTAAAAGTTTTTACATATATTTGCTAGACCATGGAATTGTCCATTTGCAACGTTATATTGTTAAGAAATTTGAGGTTATCGCCCAAAATCTTCGTTCCAGGCCACTAACTCTTCCTTACCAGTTCAGAGACGTTACAGAAAAGGTGTTATCGATTCAGATAGCAATTATTTCCATGCAGGTTAAAACAAAACAAAACAAAACAAGTATGTTTAAGACAAAAGGGACATTCTTCCTGATAGAAACTAGTAGTCCTTGGTTGGAAAAGAATAAAATTGCATTTTATTACTCTTTCTCAAAACAGGGAGAGGATTAATCAAGATAATATTTGCTGATGTTTATATATTGAAACAAAGGGAAATAAAAATACAAGAAGATATATTACATGACTAAGATAGGAAGTAACTTGCTACATAGCAGAATTACTGGAGCCACATCCCAGCCATAAGAAACATGGATACAAACACAGAGATTATTTCAAATGAGGTTACTAGCGTTTCACTGTTGGGGAAATAGGGGAAGCGAAGAAGGAAGGAAAACTAAAAACACTGTTTGTTTTGAAGATACTATATTTTGACCAGTCTGAGGGAAGGCTGTCAAAAGAGGAAAGTTGTATATCCTGATAATAATTGACTCCATGAATACCCCCTTACAGATGAGCAGATTTTGATCGTGTTTGTTTTTACATGAGGCAAAAACTAATTTGCTGCTCATATTGCCCTAGTTTGAAGTTGCTTCTATAAAAACAAATATGACACAATGAAAAACTGCTAAAAGATTCACTGAGCTACGGAATGTCCTTCCTGCTCACCCTGGCTCACTTTTCACTTCGAAACGTAAAAGGAATGTCACGCATTTCTAAACTATGTCTGGGAGCGAGGCCTCAAGTATCATGATTAAAAACACTCAAGTTCTTCACTATACCAATAAAAATGCTACGTGACTTGTATTCAAGCGCAAGCTCAGATGTTTCCAAATACAGACGGTATCCATCACATGAAGGAAGAACGTTAATTACTGTATTTGACATCTTTCTTGGGAACTGCACCCCTCCTCACTGAGCAGAACAAAGTCTCTGGCATACTAGAAGTTGCCAAGACTTTCTATATCTCTGTCCTCAACGCAATGCGTATTCTCTATGGAAAGAGGAAAACAGGAAAAGGAAAAATTCGTAAAGCAACCATCCGTTCTGCATGGTACACCAATTGTTTTCTCAGCCCAGTTTTTATTACCTAAGCTTACTGCAACCCTGTCTCCAGGCATTTATATATTGACATACATATTGACCGCTCAGTTTTTCATTTGTGTACAATAAATGTTTGTAAAAACCTGCTACTTGCAAGTTGGCTATTTGCAGCTTCTATTCAGAAGAGCAAGCTGTAACAGCGTGCTAAAAGATGCCCAAACCTGACTGGGTCTGACTGACCTGTTTCTCTGGCCTGCTTATACCTCCCGGCTCTAACCTGGCCCTGTAAAGGAACAAGGTAGAAGTCTGCACGAGCCTGCTTACTTCCGCTGGAAGGAAACCTCGGCACCTGAGCTGGATGCTGGGGAGTCTGCAATTGCTGGGTGAGTGCACTTTATTCTATCTAGGTGATACCTCTATCCTATCACTTCACCAAAATTAATCCTGAAAGAACCAGAAATTCTTTATTTACAGGGTAAAGGACCACCATCTTGCATTCCTTAGCTAACATATACAAGTTTCTTCTAGGTGTCCATGTCATGGTAAGCTCTGAACTTGTTCCTCTATAAAAAGTTACAGCATTTAGGACTGGTTTCCCCACTTCTGTTTGCTGTACCATCAAGTATATGGTACGGCACACGGTCAGCGATTTCCAGGGTAGCCATGGGAATGAAAACTCACCTCTTTTCAAGTTAATATGTACCAGCTACAAGGGGACAATATTAGTATTTTAGCACAGGTTGAGAGACTCCAGAAGAGAAAGGATGCAGTAGGACAAGGTCCAGAACTTTGTGAACTGCAACGATGGCTACTCAGTCACCATCACCAGACTGAGCCAACATCCAGATATTTAAAAGCTGAACATCCACTTTTTTTTCCTCGTCTTCTTCTTAGTGTTAAAAAAGCAGCTTATTGTCCGGGCTTTATCTGTTTACGACTGTGCAACTGTGTATATGTATGACAATAGGAATTCTCAGAGCAAGCCAAACTGAGAAAGATGGATTGGTGTGATGTCTGGTCATCCGTGGGTGTGTCCACCCCAGTCCTGAAATTCAGATCAGTGGTGTGCTTTTGAAGCAAATCTCTCAATCTTCCCTGTACTTTGGTTTGGATTGTGGAGCAGCCTTCTGAGCTCACAAAACGGATTCTTTTTGGATGAAACTAAACCTGAAGATGTGCTCCAATTGCTAAAAGTCATTTGGTCCACCATGACCAGCCTACAGCCTGTCTTGAGTAAAAACCCACAATGCATATAGCAGGACTGAATCTCCCATACCAATTTTTACTCCATAGAGCTGCTCCTACCGCATCACATTACTTGCCAGTACATACATTTTTGTGTCAAACCCACGTTCCTGTTCCTTGGCAAGTTTGTCTTCTATACACACGATCCCACCTGCATCCTTTGATAGCTTCGTTATTTCCGAAGGATGTATTACTGTGGAAGGCCAGGAACACAGAAAGACAGACAAATTTTCCCAGCTACACAGCAGCACAGACGTTTTGAAATGGACTCTGGAATCAATGGCACAGGAAGGAAATCACCAAACTGTGATGTTCATGGTACCCAGCAGTGCTAGGCACACAGATGGTCAGATTTTGGTATGCACTGAAGCTGCATGCTTCACAAAGCTCTCAATGTGAATATGTGTTAATAATGAAGCCCTTATCAGCCTACAACCAGCAATGTTGCCCCAAGTCTTCTTGACAGCTGCAAATGTATTCATTTTTTGACATATTGATTACCAGGGCCACAACAGACATATGGGAATCCCAAAGCAGACCGACATCACGTTTGACTCACTGCTACCTTGGAAGAAGCAAACCTTGATTTAGTTTAAGTTTTAAATGATAGTTTGTGACCCAACTTCTAATTTTGATTACACCGTGGAATCATGATGATAATCAAAAGAAAATAAAGGGAAAAAATTATTACTCAAAGAGAAGACTTAAAATGAGGAGAACTGGAAAGATGACTGAAGAGGCTTACTAGGAGTTGAGATGAGGCTGAGAGAGCTGGAGACCCTCATGAAATAAAGGTAAGCTATTTTTTCCTTAACCACCTATTCCATCTTTCTATCCTCAGTCTCTTTAGATTATTTATTGCTACAAACAAAATGTGACTGATTTCTAGTCACTGCTTCAAACTGCTTATAAGTATCAGTCTACATTCTTGAAATTTATCATTCATATATCCAGACTCACACATACATGTCTCTACTGTGCATATTCTTTAAAATTTCTCACAAAGGGTTCCTCTAATCTTTACTAAAACAATTGGATTGGCTTAATTGCACTACTTAGGAGTCTCAAATTCTGACTTAATTTTTAAAGTGTCTTATTTTTTACCACCGTAATCTCATCTTTACATAGAAATCAATGTATGATCCACCTTACCCAGCAAACAGTAAAGTAATATGCAGTTCTTGAAATGAGTTGTTCTGAACACCAACAGAGACTACTATGGACAAACAGAGCAAGAGACAATTAATGGTAACGCTATCACGTAAGTGATGATAATGATAAAGCAGCTGAATACTCAAGGTTTACCGTTAATCTGGCTCGTTTTGGGAACCCACTATAATCACAAAGAAATAGGTTGTCATGATGACTCTAAGTGAAGGTACAAGAACGGTGTAGGAAATTCCTCAGGTAAAAATGATTTAAGACAATGACACAATAACAAAAAGTAGTATGACAACTGAAGCGTAGACATGAATCGCTGAGATTTCACACAGCTACCAAGACTAGTAGCAAAACATATCAAATAGTGGAGAGATCAGAAAGCTATGCAGGAACAGGTAGCACGAGGAGACCAAGATATCTGAGAAGGCACAAACGTACACTGCCACAAGCAGAAATCTCTTTGCAGGGTATGTCTGTATTAAAGACGGGAACCAGACTGTGAAGTATGATATTACTAGAAAGGACTCCTGGATTCTACTAGGACAGATTCAATTACAAAAAGCTGACCGTAAAATGAGTAGATGTTCTTACTACACTGATACATGTCGTACCAACATGTTTCCTGGAAAGCTGGACAACATTCATGCATAATTTTTTTTTTTTAAAGTTTGGGGACAGAATCTTTGCAAAAAGGTACATTCTGTGCCTCATCCAAACTAGAAAAAGGTAAAGCAGCAACGGATTGTAGAAGGGGTTATCTGGAGTCAGGCAATCTAGTTGAGGCATGTCGACCCAGGTCGGATGACACATCTATCTAAAGGGGGCACAAGCAAGACTATTAGTTCATGGCTTTTGGCCTGAATTTACTGACAGGTGGCTAGAAATAATGTAAGGCCTATATTATTTTTCCCAGTACAGTGGTGGGTGCCAGGACACAACCAAAGAAAAGATGCTTGTGCAACTCTTAAAAGAGATTATGCAGCTGCTATAAAATCTTGGAGAGAACTGGCAGATACGGGTAGGAGAACAGCTTTCTCTTGGAGATGGGTGGCTGGCAAGGTTAGAGTCATTAGTAAAAGTGGATTTGATTGGGAAATTGTGACATACGTGCAACCTACAGTTATTTCTGTCCGCAAAAATCATCAGCAGCTCACATGCAAGGACTGTATTTCCATTAAAATTACTAAGACTGGGACTTTTTCACAGTGGTGAGCTAATAAATGAGCTCGCTGCACATCGTGGAAACAGCCTTGTCTTATGTTCCTGTACTTCCTTCATAGAAGTATCCTTTTTCTCTTTGTTGTTGTCGGATGAGGACCCTGCTGGACACGTACCATCACCCAGTCCCAGGGCAAAAACGGAGAAGAGCAGTTAACTACAAGAGGGAAATGTACTTTCTCAGGGAAGCTGCACATCAGTTATTCTCAAGCCAGATGCTGTAGGGTTGCTGTAAGAGGTGTGGGTTTCATTTTGGTTTGGTTTTTTTGTGTGCAAAATGTGCTGGTTCATGCTATTAAAAAATTACTGGCATTGTGGTTAGAAGCAGTCTGCAGATCATTCATTGTTACATAGTTCACTAGTAAGATGTAAAAAAGGGGTCCGAACTATTCTATATGCAGAGGTACAGAGCTGTGAATGAAGAACAGCTGATATAAAATTTTAGAAATTAGAAGCAAGTATAAAAGAGTTTTTATAAATTTGTATTCCATTTATGATACTCTGTGGGACAGTGCATACATTGGAGATCATCCCACAGTACTCAGTGCTTGTTCAACAGAAAAACAATACGCACACACAAGAATATGTTCAAAAAAAATGTACTGAATATAAAAAAAAAAAATTGAACTTTGTCCCTACAATCTAATCACCAAAATTATATTTTGAGAGGCGGTACTGCTCAAAATGACTCCTCCGCTCACTCTAGTTTCTGGCTAACACTAGCAGAAAACAGTATAGGGCACTTTCTGTTCAGAAAGAAAGAAAGAAAATGCACAGGCAATTACATGTGAAGTGACTGCTAAAACCAAGGGAGGACGAAACCCAAGCACCAAGCTTTTACAATGATCGCGTAATAGCAGCAATCAAATACCTGGCTACGCTTCAGGTCCAACAATTGAAGCTGCAGTCCCACCTCAGCAGAAGTGAGAAATACATGCACGTAGGTGCCAACTGAGTTTCAGTCTCAAATACTTTAGTATCTCCTACCCTGAAGGACATTTTGCACTGCAGTGGTGGTAAAAGCCTTCCTTGCATGAACTCCTTAAGGCTCCTTTACAACAACCCGTTTACTGGGGAAACAGAGAAGTGTCTGTATTTTAGCAAAACAACCTGTCTTCCAAGTTCTAAAAATAGAAAAGAAAAAAAAATATTAAAAGTGTCTGTCATTTTGAAACCACTCGCAAGCATTTCATCCTAAGCAACACAGCCTCCCCCCTTGCTAAAAATAAAACAGTACATTACAGCAACATTTTTTGCTGGCTTCAGCCAAGGACTCGAAAACCTCCCCTCAGCCCAGCCGGGGCCGTAAGCTGTGAGTCAGCACTTCTCAGCATTTCTGGAAATTCCTCAGCAGAGCATCCACCCTTAGCAGGAAGCTGCCTGTCCACTTTAGCCGGTACCAGGAAACAGGCGGGCCGTCACGGGCCTCACCTGAGCTGGGGGCACAGCTCAAGAAAACTTCACCGAAACTACCACACGCTCCCTGTCCCCCCAGCTTCCTGCCCCCAGAATACACTGCCTGGGGAATAAGCTCAGCTCACTCCTCGGTCAGCAGACAAATACAACTTCATGCAGTGCTGATGAATAGGAAAATACAAGTTTAATAAAAAAAATAAAAATCATGTCAGACAAGGACGCTGGCAAGGCTCTACAGTGCCATTTAAAACGTATGGGCTCTCCTACCCTGAACCCAGAGGCAGCTCCGCTCCATCAGCCCCAGGCAGGATACGTCCCCTGCCTGCGTAAGTCTGAATTCTTAAAAACCAGAGCCGTGCCCCACCAGGTAAAGAGGGGGTTCCCCAATAGGGTGCAGAGAAAGCAATTGCTTTCCCCTCTCAAGATGACGAAGAAGCCGCGGGTTTAGGGCATTGCCATGCCCTAAAGTTGGGAGTGAGTTGAAGGGAGACATGACCGCAGCTCCCTCCCTCCCTCCAGCAGTCCTTGCTTTACACAGAATATCTTACAATGTGCATACAATGGAGCCTCACGATGGGAGAAGGATGCACGCCTGCCTGGGAGACACCCCAAATCTGCCTGCGTCTGTACAGGCTACGGTGTTGTCAGGTATCTTGCCCCCACTGAAGCACAAACCAGAAGTCCCCACGGCAGCTCTCAGTGCTCGATACTCCCAAATGTGTATAACCACCGAGGTGGAGACGCTGCTCTTGAAACTGAGATGTAACATGCACTCGGGTCTGTCTTTAGATATAAAGCAGTTATTTCACAAGTACTGCCTGTGGTGAGCACAGTTCCTACATTACCCAGCTCAGACTGAGCATCTACTCTTGTTTTGCTTTAAACACACACTGTGACAGGGACATTAAAGAGAGAGAGAGAGAGTTAAGGGAATAGGAAGTACTTTGTGAACAAGAGTAATTGCATGTTCTAACCTCTCCAGCTTACATCATACGCATTATCCAACAACCACAAATCAAGAAGCAAACCAAATTTAAAGACATTAATTTTCAGCACAAAACGTATGTTAAAACTAACAGAACTTACAAGACAAATGTTGACTGTTTTCCTGCTTGTTTCTTGCTTTCATACATGTGGCTATTCTCCCAGAAAAATCTTGTTTTTTTTTTTTTAAATTAACATTTGTATAAAGGAAGCTGCCTAAAGTCGGGTAAAAAAAAAAAAAAAAAAAAAAAAAATGTTTTTCTCAACTGTTTTTAAATACAGAGCAATGAGATTAAAGTGAGGCAGATAGCCAAATACCTCAGCCATCACAGTCATTAATAGACGCGTTTAACATTCGTGCAGCTTTCGAATGCAGAACATCTGGTTCCAATTCCCAATCTGGCTTTTAATAAAAGTGCCTCCCCCACAATACTTTTATTATAAAGTGTTCTTTTCCTCTTCGCGCGCTCTCTCCCCCTCTTTTTTTTCATTTTAGGTTTTTTTCTTTTTGGAAGTGTCCTCCTCCTCCTCCTCCTCCTCCTCCTCCTCCTCCTTCCCTCTCCCATCAGC
>NW_008796043.1:896911-981928 GCF_000699145.1 Aptenodytes forsteri
GCTGCCGCCTGCCCTGAGTCACCCCCCAAGCTCCTCGCTGTTAAAGTCAGAGGCGGCAACGGCAGCCACCGACTTTTCGGGCCTGCAAAAACAGCGTTTATTTAAGAGACTGCATATCGTTCCTGCTGTTTACTTGCTTTCCCCACAAATACAGAGCTTAAATACCCCAGCCAGGTGTCCTTACGTGGGCTCAAGCCACTGCAGAGCTGCTCCACGTACCCCTTCTTCTTGCCCTTAAATAGGAGTTTCTGCTTTGGATAAACTTCAGGTCCCTGGTAGGTTTAAATCAGCTTAGACACTGACTTCTATGATTCTTTCATTTTACTTCTCATTTCTTCACACGAAGGCACACTGCAGAAGGGTGCCAAGGAAAACGGTGACACGCTGTTGCGGGGCAGTTTGTTTTTTAACTTTTAAGACATTACTGAGAGATCATGATGTGATAAGGATACCTAGGCAGGCGGCCTCCATCAAACACAGCTCTGGAACACGGGTCTTCTCAGTTTTTTCTCTTTTCATACAATATCTACCTTCTAACGCATGACAAAATGAGACAGATGGGGTGGGATTCCAACTCTGCACATCTCTCTAATTTCATTTATCAGAACACATTAACAATAAATGGCATTATTTCATTCTACTCTTAAACTGTTAGCTAAAATTATACAAGAGAGATTCTCGGTTGTGTTGCAGTCAGTGAGTTTACTCCTTTCAATATGTTTAGTCCAGTTAGTCTGATATTTTTGGGACATAAATTTTTAAAATTCTATGAAACATCCTACCTGGAAAAAAAAAATCTCCTCATATTTTAATAAACAACTGTATCAAAGACAGTGAAGTGTAAAAAGAAACAGTAGTTGTTACCAGATCCATGATGAAGCTGAAGGAGAGTACACCAAGGGAGCAGGGAGGGAGGTTAGGGAATATGAAAAAAAGGGAATATAGAAAACCCTTCATTTCTAGAGGACGTGAAGAAAGAGCTCTTCAGGAAACGCTTTTCCATTTCATGTGTCTCTAATCATATAACAAAAAGTTTAAAATACATAATTTCATCACTCCAAAACCAACAAAACCCTAATGTGTGGATGTTAGTTTAATCATTATTTTCCAGGGAATACAAAGGAAGCCAAAACTCATCTTGAACAGCTAAGGAGTATGACTGGTCATAGTAAAGTGTTCGCATATATCACTTTCCTCCCAAATATTTACATAATAAATACAAATTTCTCAATGTTGACTGACCACAATGAAAAAATAAAGATCTGGAAACAATATGCAAGACGGCTGCATCATTTTCAATATTATTCGTAATTAATCAGCTATGTGCTGTTAGGTTTATTCTATCTGTTCAGCTGTAGTCCTCCACATCAAGATCCAGATGGCTCCAAAACCTGCAGGTGGTCTGTCAGTCCCAGTTCCCCAGCTTCTCACTCCATTCACGGCAATTTAAGAAATAAAAAATGTTTGCGTTTTCTCCTAATGTAGGGACTTGTTACTAAAAGGTCAAACAAATATGTCTACCCTCTGACCAACCTCATGCTATCTATGACTTTTTTAAGGAAACTGTCTCTCTTAAGAACCGCATGGTAAGTAAACACATTGCTTTCCTGGTAAGAAGCCTGCAAGCGTTGGCTACACCAGCTGGCCACATCTGACCAGCTAGACAACCCAAAACCACCTTTTTGCCCTCTTCTTTAGAGGTCACAAATATTCAATATATGTGTATGACCACCGAGGTGGAGACGCTGCTCTTGAAACAAATTGGCATTGTTGGAAAACGTGACAAGAAGACTCATTAATTTTATTTTATAAAACTTGATGGAGACCCGGAAAAGCACTAGTCAGCTTCCTGCAGCCACTGCAGCCAGTGGCTACTGAAAAAAACAGCTGACCTGTGCTTTTATACATACATATATAAATTTAACTGAAGTTCACAGATGTCAACAGACAGCCATCAGTATACATGACTATTAAAAATAGTACCTTTTTTTTTTCATGTTTTGCAACAAAATGAGAGAAAAGGAAAGGCAAGAAGTTTCTATAACTGAAAAACAGAAGTAGGAGGAAAAATAAGGCAAATATTCTATTGCCTGAATATAAAAAAAGTAGTGGCTCGGTAGAACTGGCCGATTTTCTAAGCTAAAAGGCAAAGAAACTGAAATATGTCCTCAGTACCTTCTAAAATGTTAGCACAAGCTAAGGTGGCCTGCAGCCACTGAAGAATACTAAACGTTTTTTGGTTCTTGACATTTTTTCTCCATTTTCTATTTTATATTATATGCAGAGAGAGACATACACAGGGGTTTTTCCGCTATATATTAGGGATTTAAAAGTTCTCCCTTTTTTCTCCAGAAGTTATTTTTTTTAAAATAAACATCACCTTATCAAAATGTAAATACATGCAAATCATACTGGGTCACTTCTGAAAAGCAGACTTTAGAATTTCTGAAAGATGAACATTTTTAAATGTTTGACCATTTAATCCCTAGTATTGAAGTCTGGATGGGGATTAGAATGGACACAGTGCACACAAGTGATGAGAACCTGGGTGTGTTCTCAGCTTCCCCGAAGCTTAAATTCATTCTCCTCGCCTGTGTTTTAGCTGCTTATTCATTCTATTATTCTTTCACCACCAGGAATAACGTTGGAATGCCAAAAGCATGAATGAAGTCACAGTGAGAACTTCCGTCTATGCATGGTACACAGAATTAAGCTTCAGGTGTGTTTCAGGAGGCCGCCTCAAGAACCTGTGGCTCACGAGCCTTGTACCAAGCACACACTGCCATACAGTTATGGCCAACTTTCTCCTGGCAAAACCTGGCAGCGATTTGATCTCCATCCATTGACCTCCACAGATGAAGTAAACACTAGATTGGAAATTCAGCCTCAGAAGACTACAGATACTTTAATGAAAAGATTATTTTTCACCAAAAGAGTAACACAGTGTGATACATATTTGCTACCAATTGGCAGAAACACAGCAGTTTAACTTGACTTCTAGAGGGAGAAGCATCTTCCTTTTCTTGAACTTATAGAAAAGGGATTCATTCAGGAGTAACAAGGTTTCGAAAACAATGGGTGCACAGAGAAGAAGAGATCAGAAAATTGAGTAATACCCAGAGATCAGTACGAAAAATATGTCGACTCTCTTCTCCTGGTTACTTTTCCATACCTTTCTTGCTCACACTGCCATTTGAGTGGATAACTCTTTTTCTCCGAGACTAAAATTTCAGTTGCTAACAGTGTGCCCTGTAACACCTGAAATACTTTTAACTGCAAAGGATCAGAAGCAGGGAGAAAAACCCCTTAATTTCATAGGTTCACTTTTACATCTGGTAAGCAAAACAGCCCAGACAGCAGCTGCTAATGATGCACAGCCCTGTTTACACAGGGCTAAGAGCAGAGTCCCCTGGGAACCAAAACTCCCCCTGAGGTTTTGGAAGGCCATACTGGGAGAAGGTGGCAATTTCTTCACAGCTCCTCACCTCTGTGCACAACCTACACAAACTCTGTTTTCAAGTCTGTCCGTACTTTTGTGAATTACGCTCCCTCCTCTTCCCTCTGGTTTTTCTTTTCATGCGTCTCTGTTTTCTGCTGCTGGCTGGACCTGGCAGTGGAAGTGCTGAACAACAGGAGCGGGTCCAGCCCTGTTGCTGACTCAGATCTGAGAGCCTGTGCTCATCAGATTTCGCTGCAGCATTCCAGATTTCGGTACCCAAAAAAATTCAGATACTTATCTAAACCAAACTTCCTGAGGGTGAACTATCCCTAGCACTAAGACACTTTGAGGGCCAATACACGCTTGAGCAAGAGCCCATCAGCATGCAGAAGACAGCATGCCAACTGTGCTTAAAGCAATACCTACCTACAGAACTTCAACTCAGCCTGACTAGGTAAATTACCAAGTTAATTGCCTTGGTATTCATATTTACATTCAAAAAAAAGGATATGCAGATCTGAGGTCAAATCATTAAGCTGTTCCATTAAAAACTTTGTTTTAGGCAAACGGACTTCAGAAAATTTCTTTTGTAATGTAAAATGGAACCATCTGTACATAAATTTTGGGAGGTATTTTGATGTTAGGTTTATTGATGTAATTATGCTGTTACTAAGCTGTTTACTGTTTCAGGCTCATAATAGCTATGAGGGCTTGTTAGCAATACTCTGAAATCACAGGGAAGTCTCTTTCCCTTTGGTTTGGAAAGAGAAAGCAAAAATTCTAAATGTCTTTATTTCCACATTTTGTATTTGCACGTAGCATCTACTTCCTTTAATGTGGAAATTTTATGATCAGGAAGCTTTTGCCTCGATCTGTTTAGCTTTACTGCTTGGCCAGCCATATTATTATTATTATCATAACAGTATGAGACGACATTATTTAGCAGTGTTTAAAGAAAAAAAAGTCCAATGGATACTCTCAAGACGAAGTATTTCTTCATATTCACTTTATTCTTAAAGCAATAAGACGACTGATACTGCAATTACTACAAAAAGAAATAATTATAAAAAGTACGGTGGTAATAACCCACCGTATCTTAAACTGTTTCCTCTTTGGAGCTGGAGATTATTGGTTTTCCAGTTTCAATTTTGAAAAGGAAGTCTCCCACGCAGCTCAGCAAAACAGATTTCTCAAAAGAAAGCTTTCACTGGCTTGTCATTCGATTTGGAGAGACAGACTATAGCAGATTTTGCCAGACAAACTGCTCAAAACCCCAACCCGTTTCTGAAGCCTGTCTTTACTCTTTTGTAATACTAAAAAGCCATTATCCAGGGTTCCCGTGGACAACTGCTGGACCATTTGCACAACAGAGTGGTAGGCAGAGTATCCATACAGCAACAGATTTTGCTACTCAGCAAACAATCTTTGTTTAACAGAGACCGAAGCAGTACCAGAAGCCTTCGGTGTATATTTAATGCAGTGAGTAGCATCCCCAAGAAATGCACCGGTCAGGAAGGAGACACACACACACAACTTTACAGATTGATTATTTAAACTCCTAGAAATTGGACAGCATTAGGCACCTAAACTCTGCCTGCCTTCCTTATGAAAAACAACAAATAACTAGATAAGAAGTCCAACAAAAATTGTCATCTGTGTTGCAAATAAAGTTAAGTAGGGAGGGTGGGGGATTACAAGGTAATGTCATCCTATTTGCTCTCTGCTTACCGTAACGTACATCAAGAATTTGTATTTTTTGCCCCATTTGACCTCCTAAATGGATGAAATACATTACATCTTGTCAGAGAGGCTTGGTAAGGAACACAGAATAAGAGGTGAACCCAGTAATTAAATATGTTGAAAGGTTCTATGATAAGTTAAAATCAATGATGGATTTACCACAGCAGAATCAAGAGACGAGAGTCAAGAGGGAAGGAATGGGATAACAGAAACCAAGAACTTGTGTACTTTCCCTCGAGGGTTGAGAATTAGCATTAGACAGAATAAAATGTTAAAAATCACAAGACACAAAAGTCTTAGGGACAATTTGAAGTAGTTAAAAAGATGCAAGGAGTTAGGTGAAATATGAAAAGAAAAGAAAAACATCCCCACCAAACCCACGAACAGGTCTGTTAGGCTTTCAACAGGTTAAAAGCCTGTCATAGTCAGGAGGTAGCTCTTAACAAAACCCATGGCATGCAGGGAAGTTCTCAGTTTCTCCCCTGGCAAGCTCACTTCAAAGCAGAGTTTGTAAACACCTTGGGGGGGAGCCCAGAAAATTACAGCGAGTTTCAGAAACATTTACAAGTGCTTTGCAGAAATGAAACTTCAGTTAACGAGATCAGTTTTGTTCCCCGGGTGGAGAATGGTTCGCCAGTACACAAGGTCAATGACAACCAGTACGGAGAAGTCTTTAAGAGTGTTAAACTAAATGGCACACGGCCTTCTTCAGCATTATGATGGAGCAAGTTGTGTAAACAGCGTGGTGACAGCCTCATGCACATCGCTACATTCAGAACAGATCGTGTACCGAGTTGTTAAAAGTAGTGCAAAAGTAATGGCGCACAGAACTAAACAAATCCCCCTTTTACAGACCCTCACTTCACAGATACAAAACTTTGACGCCAGAAAAAGTTCTGGACAAACAAGCGCTGAGGCTGCCTCAGAGAGATCAGTCACCCGAGACCAGTTTTACCTGGGCTTCTGCTGACAACATTGCCACCTTCCGCAGCCGGCGGGAAGGGCAGGGCCGCGGGCGCTGCCGGCGGCGGGAGGCACCGAGCCCGGCTGGCGTACCTGCAACCGAGGGACTCTGCCAGCCTTCCACCGCACCTGGGAATTACTATGGAAACGATATTTAGAAAAGTGTTTTCCCACCACTGCGCTGTGTAAAATGATTCCTGTTGGCAGGGATTTCTCGAAGAGAAACCTATGTCTTTATATAATGCTCACAACGCTACCTGAAACGCTCCCACCCTGCGAGGTTCAGCCCCGGCCCGTGCCCCGCTGCATGCCTGTTCAGTTGGGTCTTCGGTGCCACTGCAAGACCACACTGTAAACCATATTGCTCAACACCCCTAACTTAAAATATTTCATTTTCAAAGCAAATGATTTCATTGATTCAGCGCACAGCACAGTCCCAAGAACAACTGGTCTGGTACAAGGGAGGGACAACGAGCACAGCACACAGAAGGGAAATACAATAAAGGGAAAGCATTCTTCACCACACAGTAAAATAAAGATAGTATTGAATGCATTGCCAGCGTGACTGCTCCTGTCACTTCCAAAATAGCTTAGGACGCTGAGGAAAGCCAAAGCAGACGGTAAGGGGAGGAGAGTACCGCTCTCTCGATGCCCAGACTCGAGGACCTCTCATTCCAGACTCCAGCCCTAACGCATTTGATTACGATCATGCCCAGTTTCAGTCAAGAGCAATAACAAACCACACGTGCTACTCTGGCTTCTACGTTTTCACAATGTAGGATTTACACATGTCAATATATGCATTTTATGTAAGTTTTAACATCTGATGAGGTTATACAGTAAGGCTGGATTTTGTCTTGCTAGCTTGCAGGGAGCATTTTCCTCCGGATTGTCCACAATACATGTATAGTTAATAAAGCAGTAGCATTATGATAGCAGTTAAATAAACAAACTACAACTAATAATAAAATTAATACATTAACTAATAGATTTAGTCCACATTCTGGATGGAAAATGGCTCTACCCAGCCATAGCCAAAGTACATCAACACAGCTGACAGCATGGGATAGGAAATTACTTTTCAAGAAAAGCTTCAGAAAAATCAACACTGCAACCAAGTAATACCTATATTAATTTAGAAAATGGGTGCTGAGAGTTTAATCTAAATAGACATAGAGGGGCTTTACATGTAAGAGTTACACACATTTCCAAATCTCAGACCTCTTCCATGAAGGCAATCTTGAATGTGTAGGGTTTGCCTTAGAACAAGATTCATGATCACAGGTAAGGATCCTGACCAATTAACAACTGAAAGACACATGAAGACAATACTTTTATATGTAGTCTAATCTAAAAAATAAATAGATATAAAAGTTGTTTGGGGTTTTTTTTGCCCTGAAAAGGTATCATTTATATTTAGGTTGTGGAAATAATTTCCCCCCCTTGTTTTCTCCTCTAAGCTGAGCTGGTGCTAAGGGCAGTTTCAGGGTAACCAGTAAACCTAATGGGATTCCATTCCTTCCTGAGCAGCAGTCCTCAAAAATCGGGAAATTACAGCCATATCTGAAGTGACCAGCAACCAAAGGCAATTCTCAAGGCTTAGGTGGACTGTTCTAGAAGTTGATAATGTGGTATGTTGATGTTTGTTTTTAAAATGGGTTTGGTTTTGAGTATAGCCAGCAAACGGCTCCCTGCTATACAGCAAGATTGGAAAGTGAACTCTTAGAGTCAAATACCTCCCAGCAAAATTAAACAATCACCTCATGCACAACTTCTCAAACCGCAAGCTATGAGTGTCAGCCAAAGAAGGCTGCAAAAGACAAAGAAAATACTGGGCAGCTTGTTTATTTTTGTGAGAGAGATGGAAAGTAAGAAATATTTGGGAAGGTAATAAAGAACTATCCTATTCTATATAAAAAGTTTTCAAATAGTTTGAAGAACAACTATGATATACATACACTGTAAATCTGGGCTCCTTTAGGCCTACAAACCCTGTAAGTTCCAGCAACAGCCCATATCAATAAAATTTATCTCTTCCTCAATCTGTACATTCACAATGCATAAAATAGTACCAGCCCTATTAAATTAATATTTATGACAAGCTCAGGGAGCCAGAAGACAAGCAGTACTTGCTAAGGCACAAATGCAATGTACAAGTCTCACATAGTTGCATTGCCCACGTTTCTCAAAAATGAACCTCAACTCAGAGAAGTGATTTGTTTCCGGGAAACACAAAAGGCAGACGTGCTGTGCCATGCTGGGAAGACAAATGAAAACACAAATACAATCATAGAATCATAGAATCATTAAGGTTGGAAAAGACCTCTAAGATCATCGAGTCCAACCGTCAACCCAACACCACCATGCCAAATCAATGCAATTTATGGTTTTATACTGAATCTAAAGTGTTCTCAAGTTCAGTGCTTTCAGTGTCTTGTAGCACGCAGCATTCTAGTAGATATTCTGCCAGGTTTTTTCAGACTAGTTAAGTTATGATCTACAATGTCTGTCCCAACAATACTTCAGAGATAGCAAAAGGGGGTATTTCTTCACAGCCTCAGTTCAAATTACAAGGTATTAGCTGAAGATGCTGACAGACTTGGGTTTGCACTAATAGATGTGCTGTGAACAGCAGCAGCAGCTTCTAGGTGGACATGCAGTCCTCTCTTTTACACCAGCCAAGGACCATGGAGACTGACTGTGGACAATGATTCCCAGGAAGACGATGCAAAGCCCATCATCACGATTGGCTCTACAACAAACTCGCACCACTTACTAAAAATATAAAAATCCAAGACTTAAGAAAGGGGGAGATAAAGAACCATCAAAACCAGAAATATCCACAGAAATGTTCACTAGGCTTCTTAACTCTTTTATCAAGGAGAGAGACAGCAGATATCATTTCAGGAGTCCAAAGAGGTTAAAGAGAGGAAAAAAACAAAAACAAAAAAAATACACAAAAACCCCCTTCCCACATACCGCCAAGTATGATTTTTTTGGAGCCACATCAGTGATTTGGCTTTCAAAACACACAGTGAATCCCTCAAAGGTAAAATTAATTGTTGTACACCACTTCTAACGTCATGGATACTGTTCTTATACTTCTGCTGGGAGAAACTTGGTCTGCCAGAAGGCCGTACTGGGACAGTAACAAGAATAATACTTTTTCAAGACATCTCAGGAAGCTGTCAAAGGAGCTTACCACTCAGGGAGAAGTAATACATTGCAATCTGCATGGTTAATGTTGACTCAGAAGATTGGTAGGAAGAGAAGCTTCATCAAACACACAAAAGGCTGCACTGAATGTTTCACAGCTGAACTGTTTTATATACCAAAGTACGTTCTTGCTGCCAAAAATACATAAAACAACCATGGGCATTTTTTCCATGAGCTTTTACTGAAAGGAAAGCAATCTGCCTGGTAGAAGTAACAGCAAAATTCGTCCTCCCCCTCCCCCCCATGCCCCCGCCCTCCAGGATAGCAGAGATGTTTTAAATACTGCATTTTGGGTAGCAACATTCCAAATTCTTCAAATATTTGAAAGCAATGTTCCCCTCTTGAAATACTTGGGGTTTTAATTATTATTTCTGCTAGGAGTATAGTAATTAACTTTTGCTTACCTACATTTAAATATGACATTCAGGAGGAGGAGTCTGAGAAAGCATACCTTCATGTTGAAGGGAAACGCCAGACATGACAATTTGGTACACTCACACTTTATCCATCTCTTTGCCCATATAAAATTGCGTAAGGACACAAGCATGCTTAGCGTGAAAACCCACTGTGGTATAAAATATCCAGCATATTCAAAGCCCAACATAACTGCATACAGAACTGCATGTAAACATCTTAATGTAACTACACACCTAGCATTACAGTGGCAAATCACACCTGCTAAAGAGAGTGGCACTTGACTTTAAAATTGTTTCTCCATGATGAGCTACGGAAATACATTGTATTTCACAAAGTGAAAGTGCTGAACAGCAATCCAACAAGAAGAAATCATCATTTTTCAAAATGTAAATTTTAAAAAAGAATTAGCTGATTACTGATAATCTTAAACATTTAAACAAACCATTCACACAGTCAAAACTTGCTCTTTAGTGGTTAAACTACTGCAGGAATTTTGGCACACAGTCTTTTTACAAATTAAGTATTGTTTTACACGTCCCAAATGTGTTAGTCATAAACATTAGCAGAGGAATACAAATCACAACTTTTTAATAACCCTGCAGTAAATCTGAACTTGTTCATCTGAACTTATTTAGCTTGTTTTTCCTTCATGACTGGATAAAGCAGACTGCAGGATTTTGTGCAGTGCCAGGTCTTGGCTCCATCAGTTGCTCATTAAACAAGATCTGGAATTTAGCATTGGATTGAATGCACATGGGAACTCATGTGAAGCTGCTCGTATATCATTGATAGCTCCGTTGCTAACACAGAGTTTATCCAAGACCGTACATTTTTCGTTGACTCGAACAAAGCTGTTCGCCATCCCCTGTTTTTGACGTCAGTGGACAACTACCCACTAACAGTATCTGTCACTACAAAATGCTTGGAATTTCCTCACTTATAAAAGCTGGAAAGTTTCAAGTACAGACCTTTCATTAAAAAAAAAAAAGTACACACTATTAGATTTTCAGGATGAGAATATTTTGTGATTATTAGAATAGGACATTTTCATTCTCAATGAGTATTTTTTCCAGTAACTTAAGAATTCAAACGTAAACAGCATCACTGACTGTAAGGAATGGATGTTTAAAAACATAATTTTCCTCTTCTGTTCCTAAAAACCATGGACTCAAATGTATGCTGATTCCTCAACACGAAAGCACCGCAGTGAGGTGATTAAGGTTTTTCCCGTTAACTGGACACTACAATCATTCCAGTAGGATCAATGTTGGATGGTATCTAGTATTTAAGAAAAATGTAGAAAACCACCCCCCAACATAAACCAGTCTATTTACATTCACTGCCTCTTTTCTACACTTCCTTTATTCTTACAAGTGAAACAGCCCATATTGAAGAAAGTCATCCTGGTGGAGGCTCCCTCCGGAGCACAGAATTACCTTCCGAGTACAACACACAGTGTTGCTGCTCGCTCTAGGCGAGCTCTGTGCAGGCTGCCTGGGTAGCCCTCGCTGCTCGCGTGAGCCAGGAGCATAGCAACTGGCTGCACGTACCCAATGCAGCCATCCATCTGGACAGAGACATATTCTACCCCTGCTGGAGGTTTTTGTGCCAACAACAATGCATTTCAACCTTGATCTAAAAACCAAGCTGCTGCTTCGCAAACACCACTTGCTTCTGACCCCTCCGATTTGGCTGAAAGCAAACAAACATATCAACAAAACCCAGCACTTCATTGCTACAATACAGTGGAAAGTCCCCCTTTTCAGCATGTCAAGATACCATCAGCTATTAGCCCAGAGACAGACAGTCATGTTTAAAAATCCAGTTTGAATCTTCTACAGAACCCTGGATTTACTATCTTGAGGCTCCCATCTTCCCCAAACGTGTTTCCATTCTTTTCTCCATGGAAAACCCCTTTCATAGAGAGCAGTTCTTTCATCTTTGTTTTTCAGGGTAGTAATATTTTATGTATGACATTCATACAATACATCTATCTATGCCATAGTTATAAAAATAAACAAGTCTATCTCACTGTAAAAGTGTGATCATGTTACTACGTTTATTAGACATAGCCCATATCCGAAATACCAGGTATCTGTTGCTTCAGGTGGTTGTGACAAATCACAGAAATGGCATAAACAACTTGCTCTCCTCTTGGAATCAAAGCTTTGTAATTCTGTATTTTTCCAATTAGGTCATCCACCTATGAAGGAACATAATTATTTATTGATTTGACTACCAAGAAATGGTGTTATTTCCATTTTCTACATGCAAGGTGAACAAACACAAATAATACTAATGGCTTAATCTCTTTAGTTCTAGGGACATAAAATAGGATATACCTGAGCAGCTCTACAGATACAAGTTTCTCCCTTTACATGAGGGGATGGACAAAAAATCAGACTTTTAAAACTAGAAAAATAAGTAAAATCCTAAGGACTACTCTGTCAAAATGGATAAAGCAACAGAAGTAGTGAAGAAATTATATTAAAAGCTTGTTAGAGACAACTTTCAGTTCACAAAAAGTATATTCAAATAGTATATAACTGTTCTCAAAAGACAACTCATCTCTTTTGAAGTGATTGCACTAGGAAAGGTATATCCTAACAAAAAACATACAAGCACTTGCAAGAAACCTGCAGCTGCTTCAGCTTCTTCTGAAAGGAGTTTCAATTTTCACAACTGCATGATCTCTGAGAAGCAATTCCAAGCAGATGATATGATCTGATCTTTGGCTCCAAGACCATTCCCATATGTACTTTAGAAATAGTGCCCACACTGGCTTTACAGCTCTAAAGTTTTGTAGAATTTTATCTTCCGAGTGAGCCTCGTCCCTCTTATCAGGGTTCTCCCACTCTGCTATTGTATCATCTTCAAAGAAAGAATGTAAAGGCAGAGCTAACATCTTTCCGATGGGAGGGATCTGACTGGTGATCTTTTTTCCCCCTCTTTTCCATCCGTTTGAATATTTGTATGTGTATGTATATATATGTATATTTATAAATGCTTAGATTTCATCAAAGGAAGATGGTGAACATAGATCAGTTTTGTCCAACTGATCAATCAATCATTCAAAGAAGCTGCCTCTCTGAGGAACATACAAACACTTGCAAGAAACCTGCAGCTGCTTCAGCTTCTTCTGAAAGGAGTTTCAATTTTCACAACTGCATGATCTCTGAGAAGCAATTCCAAGCAGATGATATGATCTGATCTTTGGCTCCAAGACCATTCCCATATGTACTTTAGAAATAGTGCCCACACTGGCTTTACAGCTCTAAAGTTTTGTAGAATTTTATCTTCCGAGTGAGCCTCGTCCCTCTTATCAGGGTTCTCCCACTCTGCTATTGTATCATCTTCAAAGAAAGAATGTAAAGGCAGAGCTAACATCTTTCCGATGGGAGGGATCTGACTGGTGATCTTTTTTCCCCCTCTTTTCCATCCGTTTGAATATTTGTATGTGTATGTATATATATGTATATTTATAAATGCTTAGATTTCATCAAAGGAAGATGGTGAACATAGATCAGTTTTGTCCAACTGATCAATCAATCATTCAAAGAAGCTGCCTCTCTGAGGAGTAAGTAGAGAAACTGAATTTATGCAAAAGATGTTCCATACATGTCTAATTCGTATTTGTATTTTACCTTTATGGAACGAGAAAATTTTAAAGGATACAGATGCTTTCCTTCTTACAGAGCAGCAGTAGGTTGTTTCTGCACTTCATTAGTATATGAAGCCCAAGATCCTTCCTTCACATGATCTTTCTTGTGATAGGGAGGTATTCTGTAACAATGTTCTTAAATGCTTCCCTTGACTGGTGAGAGCAACAGTGATAAAAAGTCTCTATCTTCATCAAATGGAAGGCAAACCCTCTTTAACACCAGTCACACTAGTTCAAAACACATATTTCATGTTAGCTCCCTGTGTTGGTACTCTTATTGCTCACCAAGATTATGTAAGACCATGCAATGTAAGACAGTGTATTAAGTAAGACAATGCAAAAATCACAGTAACATATCCATTTATCGTAAGTCCTTGTTGCTGAGCCAACAAAACAGCCTATGGCATATCCAGGATAATTCTAAGGTAGAAGAATGCGTAAGTCCACAAAGCTAGATTGCTTCCCGTACATAAACTTGTTCAGGGCTTGGTTGCATATTTCTACAGCAACTTCCATCACTGGCCCACCTTAAAGGACTTGAGATACAAGGTTTCATCCTGTACTTCAGCTGATGTGTAGCAATGTTTTGTATGAGCTCTTCTTGGCAGTAAATAATTCAAACTCTTCTAAACCTCTTTCACTGAGGAGAGACCGAATCTAGTGTAATGCAAGTAGAAATGAAAAGTCCACATTAAACACTTTCACCAGGCACTGGAACACTTTCAAAGCTGAGTAATTATGATTCCCCGTGGTTTCATACGTTAAGAGAAACTAAAGAACAACTTTGAAGTTGCTTGTTGATGTCACAGAGTTAAGTGTTTTATACACTTACCATATTGAGTTCCTAAAATAAACTCTCTTTTTTTTTTTTTTTTTTTTTTTTTTTAAGCACCGAGAAGTTGCATAGGGAATAGCGGCTATCCAGCCAAGGATCCTGTCTTCTGCAGTGCGTAACGGCCAGTGCTTACAAGCAATGTAAGAACGGAACACAAAGTGGTTCTGTCCCTTTCATACCGTCCCAGCCCTCCAGTTACCAGCAGCATGCGAACTTCCTGAACTAGAGGTTTCATACCAGACCATCACATTCAATAGGTACGGATCGATCTCTGAGCCTGTCCAAATCAAATGTGATCTGTGGTTTATATTGCTATTGCCAACAACTGTATTAATATCAACTTACTTCTAGTAGTTTAACTTCAGAAATACATGAAAAACATTTCAAAGTTGTTAAATTTAATGGCAAGGAAAAGAATTCTAATCTGCACCATTTTCTTCAGGTTAATTTATCCTGAATATTCAACAGTAGGCATATCTATGAGCAGGAGACAGGAGTATCTGAAGGAAACTGTCTATCCTCAAGCCCTGCTGTGAGCCGAAAAATGAATCCTGAAGTCTCTAAAAATATCAACTCTTACCACTTTCTGCTATGCACGGTAAATTATTTCTATCATTTTTACAATTAAACAAACAAACAAAAAACCAGGTAAGTTGAAGCCATAAAACCACCACCAGTGGAACTGGGAAGCCTTTGTTCCCATTCTATCACGTTTTTGCAGTATCAAGCAGTCTTCACTTTTTGCTGGATATGTGTTTCTGCAAAGTGAATAAAGACTTAGTAATCGATTTAATTACACTCAGTAATAAGCTTTTCCTTTTCCAGCTGTTAAAAACACTTAATGATTCAGATTCAGTTTGTAAAAATTATGAGGTGTTCATTTAAAATCTTAATCCAAGAAATTGCGCAGGTACTGCAAAGACAACCAAAGGCAAGCCTACACAGGCAGGGGCAGGCAGGGCTGAGTTCTTTTGCCTGTTGTGTTCCCAGCTGGCCACACACAAACTAGCTCCAGCCCAAAACACGCAACCATTTTCATGTGATGTGTCCAAGTTAATAGGCTTTATGTAGATACAACACTTCAATAATACTTCTATATAGCCTCAAGATCAGAGCAGGCTCCCATCAGATGGCTCAGAGGCCAGACACGCTGGTTTGAAGATGTTAATCAGCCTATTGGGGTTGCTTTCCCTATAGCAAGTGACAATTCTCACATGAAATCCCTTTCATTCAAGACTGTAAATATGTACCTTAGGACACTAGACCCGAAGAAATCCATATCCAGTTATAAAGAAATCAGGGCTCAGTCCTGCAAATTCTTACTGTGACACAGAGCTCCTCTGAAAGTTGGTGGGACCACTCTCCTGAGCAATGTCCAGTTGATAAGATTCTTATAACCAGCCTCCTGTCAATATTTTATTTTTTAAATTAAATTGCTTGTATTCTAGTGCTGAAGTATCATGGGATTCTGTATGCAAACAAATACCAACAATACAAACACATCTCTAAACACAGCTTCCCAAAGTATTTATGCAAGTCTACTGCCAGAGACATTTCGCATACCAAGCTGTGCACTGAGTTCACAACACATACAAATACAGTTACAAAAGCAGTGTCTTAATTTTACAAAGGCTCCAGGATGATGCATTCAAATTTTGCTCATGAATAGTCACATACAGAAGCCAGCAGCCTGTGTGTCTGCATCTTACTTACTCACTCAGCTGCCTGGTCAGAAAGCAAAAAGCAAAGTCAGAACATAATTCTGGGGTGTTATTTTAAAGATATCGGGAAATTCTGCTCTCAGGACGTTACTTTACAGCAGCAGAAGCAGTCCACTAAAAAATCACCCCATCTCATCCCATTCCGCCTTACCATATGAGTATCTCAAAATACAGGATGATGATGCACAGTATGCCGTGTGTCCCAGTGCACGCAGGTCATTCAAGGATTGTCTCCCCTTGCATCTACTTATTTTTTTGT
Source organism: Aptenodytes forsteri (assembly GCF_000699145.1). NCBI lineage: Eukaryota > Metazoa > Chordata > Aves > Sphenisciformes > Spheniscidae > Aptenodytes > Aptenodytes forsteri. The sequence continues at coordinate 913,163 of NW_008796043.1, forward strand.
TCCCTTTTGCTTCTGACTGGTGATATCAATAAGATAGGTAAATATGCTTATTTCACCATGTCAGGGTTAGATTTAGTTAATTCATTCTTATACTTGTCACACATTTGAATCAACAGGAAAGCATTTTAACACAAACAGTATTTGTTTTTAATGACAGAAGTACAAATTCAATGCAGAGTAACAGAAACTACATTTCAGCATTCAAGAGTTCTCAAGTAAGAGTTTAACAGAATAGAAGCTTGGAAACGTGATAGAGGAAACTTCCATTAAGTGTACAAGCCCAATTTCCAATTAATGTAAACTGAAAGTGCCAAATAATAATCTAAAACAAAACCATCCCTCATCCTCCCCCCTCTCCGCCTCCAGTAGGTTTAGTTTAACAGTAACCAGCCCAACTTCTTTTGACTTCTGGTTGAGTAAACAAAGAGACGACTGACATTAACATAATTCCAAAACGATAGAAAACAGGACTAGAGAGGAGATATAATGCAGTTTTGCCACTATTGACTAATGTCTTTATAAAGTGCCTTGAGAGCCACATAGGTAAGGAGAGCAACTCTGACAACGCAGATATATCCCCTGCCCAAACATTCTGGTTTTATGAAATAACCTTTTGCTTACATGAGAAGTGCATCCTACTAAAATAAAAGCCAAAAGCAAATAAAAAGTGATATTTCTCGGAAGACAGACACCTATGAAGTTTTCTCAAGAAATCTCAGTTTACACATATATATAGGAATGAGTTTTATGTCCAGAACATCTTAGAATTTAAACAAATGAGAAGACCATACTAGTACAGTTACAGCCGCTTGTAGTCTGGAAAGGATCGTTATCAGTGCAGAGTTACATCTTCCCAGAGCAGACATGGAACAAGCTGGAGCAGTCTGGGACTTACGCATGCTAAGCATACTGACAGTAACCGTTCAGGAAAAGAAAAAAGGAGGGAAAAAAAAAAAGAAGATGAATCATACCCTAACTAAAACAGTTTTGCTGGTACAAAAATCTTTGTGTAGGTTAAGGTCTATACAGAAAGATACAGCAGCATAAATGCAATGCCTCGTGGTTTAAAAACAGCAGAGGAAACCTGAAGAGAAAAACGGAACTAAGATGGACGTTTGTAGGAGAGAGAAACAAGAAGAAAACAGGGGGAAACAAAGCAAATGTAAAGCATGAAAAGAAGCTTGCTGAAGGAGAAGGTAAACAAGAACAAACATTAGTACCTTAGGGGTAGAAGACAAAAAAAAAAAAGCAGTGACTTATGTCATATCAGACTAGGACTTAATTAATATTCAACTGTATTTCCCTCAGCTACCGATCTATTTACATCTAAACTATCAATAGTAGTATCTGTAGCCATAATAAAACACAGATTAAGTATCTTCCCTTAATTTTTGAATCGCCTCCAGAAAGAGTTAAACAACATTTTAGAAGGGAAAGGTTACAAACTGGGGAACCCAAAAAAGATCTGCAGCTATCAATAAAGATAAAAACCAGATATGGACCTTTGCAAAACAGGAAAAAGTATTTTGCGAAAGGATATGGTCAAACACTAGAGGCAGGATTCTACTGCAGCTGGAGGCTAAAACTCAGGTAATGAATGCTGAAATACATAAGAAAAAAAATATTTCCTCTTTTATAACTTGGGTGGAGAAGAGTGAAAAGAGTATTCCCACTTCAAAGTTCTCTTGAATTTTTATGAAGAGTAGACCTTCCAACCTACAGCCACCAACAACCAGCTGCTTTACTAGAAATCTCATCACTTTTTGCTACTCCTTAAAATCAGGAGAAAAATCCAATTCAGAAAAAAATCACAAATGTAGACCAAACACTTTGAAGAATTCCAGAAAGGGTTGCACTGAAGAGGGATTTGGGGAACTGAAAACAGTGACAGCAGCAGCAATGTGGAACTACCAAAAAGGTGTCTACCGATTCCTTAAGAATAGTGTGAATCTCTCATTTCTTGGTTTTTTCCCCCCATTTTTTTAGCTGCATGTTGTTTTTGCTGAATGCTATACAGTTAATACAGACTTTTCCACTGAAACATTATACCCATACTCACAGAAACAGATGAGCATTCCTGAACTACTTTGCTACCAGAAAGTATGCACTTTATTGGCCTTATCATTGATAAGACATTGCTCAGGCCTTTCTATCGCTCTAAACATGAAAATATTAAGTGAAAACAAAACTGAAGCCCTGAGCAACACTAGAGGCATTATGATACACATTTAGTTGTTATCTGAGCTATCATTAAGATATCTGTCAAAGTCTCTCCTGCTGCCAGAGACAGATGACCACAAGAGAGCCCTGCTCCCCCCCCTACCCCCCAAGGTCTTTCCTACAACAATGCAGACAGCATTCTACCAACCCCACTTTGTTCTGCAGTGCTACAGCAAGCGTGGCCAATTCTCCCTACTCACCATGGAGGGTAGATGTGGATGACATCCTGTGGCCTGCTCTTCAGGTGAGCTGCTGTCTCTCTTGCAAAGAGGACTTTGAGTATTGGTTCTCCTGCACTGATGACAGCATCCTCGGATGAAAGCATAGCAGAAGACTGTTCCAGCTGCTGGCAGATGGCAACTTGTATTGTACACTCCTCAAACATTTCTAAGATCTTCACAATTAAGACACCAGATTTATCTGGAAAGTAAATTAAAATTAAAAATAGAAATGCGAAGTCTGGATGAAGAGAAAGAAATTCTGGCACTCTGAAGATGTGCCATGCAGATGCAACTCTGCTCTCTGCAGATCTGTCTGACCGCAAAAAATCCACAAGTAGAATACATTGCACCACCAAAAGACTTAAGGTTAAGGTTTTCTGGTCATTTTTCTTTTCTTTATAGATACTATTAACTGTGGAGACAAAAGCCTACCTGCACTTCCTCCAAACACCTATTAAATCACAAACTCCTTACAAGAAGCCCTCTCCCATCACGTTTGAACTTTTTAATCTTGCAACTCATGCACTTTGTTCAGTCTTTTTTATTAGATACTGCACAAAATAAATTTATTTAAAAACAGAATAATCACACTGTGTTAAAAGTGAAGCTGTGTTTGCCGTCCTTGACCTTTCTCAAAGCAACAGTTGTCAGGGACCAAGTTAGACAAGTACCTGTTAGGTACAAAGCATCTAAAAGCTGATGATTCACATTTAGAGATGAATGTGGAGAAATAGGGAGCAAGACAGATGCACTGCCTAAAAATAATTATTGCAAAACTGATCATCCATTTTATCAGTAAGCAGTCAGGATACAGAAGGCTCTTGTTTTAAAGCAATATGAACAGATACCAGCATCCCCACAGTTCGATTCTAAGCACTTTTGTCTACGCTGAACAAGAAACAACTTTGCACTGAAATGAAATTACTTCTAGCTCCCTTTGCAGTCTGCACAGGGCAACGGCTACTCAGACAGACCTGGGTCCGTACTGTAAGATTATGTAAGATTTCTTCTCTTTCTCACCTAGCCCCACTCAGATTTGCACTCTGGTCACCGAGGGGAGAATTGTTGTTATCAACCTGCCAAATGCTACAAGCAGTTAGTGGGGAAAGATAGGGTGCCAGAGGACAGGGGCGGCAGAGCCCCAATTCTACCCATTTTGATTCACAAGTTGCGTTGGGAAAAAACACAGCATCCCAAGAAAAACACCTGATATAAATTATTGTCTTCCCACAGCAAAGAAGAAGCAGGGGAGGAACTGTGAACGTGATACTGGAACTTAACGGCAGAGCTGTACTAGTTATTTGTTTGTTTATTTTAAGGCCCATTTCACAATTGTGAATGCCTTTCCTTTGGAAAATAAATCAAAATATTTTAGTTTCAGTTTATGAGAAACTTCAAAAAAAATTAACCCAACCCTCAAGAAACCCAAACCAAAGAAACTGGGCCCTAAAACCCTTCAGGTTTATTAAATAAAGTTAAATTCTACAAAAAAAGGAAAATATTTTGTTCCTGTTTTGTATTCCCCAGTCTTTATTACATTTTATACTGAAACTGAAATAAAGTAATTTTGAAATATAAAACTGAAATGTTCTCAAAGCCACTTTTATGTGAACCAAATTTTCATCACATGCAACATGCTTCTGCAAAGTGTTCTGTTTCCCATGAACTGGTATTTTCCAGCAGGATAAAGGGTTCCACCAGAAAGTCCCCCATGTGATGTACATAAGCCATTTCTGCCCAAGCCATTACAGCTCGACCTCCTTTTCCAGATCCGAGAAGCAGGAGTAGGAGAACTGATCCTTTCTGCCAAGTCCTTTGAGATTGGTTGATGAAGAGAGATGATTGCCACCGCTGTTACTCCTCACCGCTGTCACCTTCTCAGGGAAAGCTGTAACATCGCAGTGCCACTCCAAATACTCATTGCACTGTGTTAAGGTCTGCTTATGTGCAAACTTCTGCTAAGTGTGAGCACGGACTAGTTTGCTATGCCTAAAGGCAAGGACTTAGAATATTCACACTTGAATTCTGTTTTGCCTGACTAGCTGCAGTTGTGGTCCTCTGTCAACCCCAAGTCATCTGGTACGCATAAACAAATTCTCCCAACCACAAAAATTCTCAGCCTTCAAAGTAACTGAGCATTTACCTCTCCCCTCCAGACATACTGCACAATTTGCATTTTCATCCACTTTAAAAACCAAGTCACAAAAAAAAATCAACTTCAATTTTGAAACACACCAACAGTTTATTTAAAAAAAAGAAAAAGTATTAAGACAGCTTGTGAGAGAGACTGTTCATCACTTCCAAACTATGCATTTCTTACGTGCAGAATTTTATCACAATTCTTACTGGTCAGCAGCGTATGTGTTACTCAGCTGATAAAGCAGGTTGAAGACAATGAATGACAACCTAATAACACTTTTCTTTTAAATACCTCTGACTATAAAAATACTAGGTAAATCAAGAACAATACCTATATGAAAGCTTCTAAAAGACACTGGAGGAAAAAACCCTACCAAGGTACCAGAGTCTCTTGCAAGGCAGTCTTAAAAGTTGGTGCAAACACTGGGAGCTGATACTAAATGAAGCCAAACACTTCTACGTTAAAAGCAGCACAATTTCAACAACTAGCCAAGTCTCACACTTGGCACACATGCACATTCTACAGAACCACAATCTATTTGTTTATTTAGATGCACAGAGATAGTTTAATTTAATTACTCAGAAATTATTATTACTGCTGATGATAGAATGCTCTCTCGAACAACATGGCAAAACACTTTAGAATCCTGGCACGTGATGAGACACCAAAGTTCAGAACGTAGCTTCGTTTTTAATTCATTTGGCTCTTGTATTGTTATGTCAATCAAAAAAAAATCAAACATATGTGACTGCACATTGAAGGGAGAATTTGTGGGTGATGAGATGGGCTGGATCACTGCAATTTCTACAGTTTCCAGAGAAGTTTACTTGTTTGTTCATCCGTGTGAAAAGCTTACTTTAAGGTTTTGCAATGTTCTCTTTCACCCTTGGATAATTCACAGAATTTCTCGCTTGCTGAAGTCCTCATTCACTTAATTTCACTTGCAAAGCAGAATTACAGCCCAAGAAATTGCTGCAATACCTAGTAATCTTAAACAAGGAAGAATACCTTGCAATAATATGTATTAAAAAAGGTGCAAGTAATAACTGTGCTGCAATCCTGCCCATTCCTACACTGCATATTCCTCCATTTCCCATTCTGCTGTCTAGAGCACTCATGATTTTCTTTCTTCAGGGTTAGTTTTTAACAAAATCAACGAGCTAATCCAGCTAATTGCAAAGCCACCAAAGCACACGAGCAGATACTAGGGAAAGGAAGGAAACGAAGGAACAAGTGATGGAAAGGGGGGAGATGGGGCAGGGAGGGACTAAGGGAAGATGATTCTTTTCAATGACAGCCCAACCAGGCTGGATTAAGCGTTTCAAACACTATCCAGTTACTTCTTTTCCCCTACGGTGCCCAGGCTGGACTGTCCTCAAGAAGCTCCTTCAGCACACAGGAAGGACAGGCAAGATGAAGTCACTAAATAGTACATTTACAAGAAGTACTAAATACATACATTCCACAACTCTTGGCCAGACTCTCTTTCATCTTGTTTGAGCCTCAGTGTCCACAATGGATAGGCACCACACTACGGTAATGAAAACATGGGTCAGAGCATACCTAGTGTTATCTTTCAAACACTGATTCTAGGCATAATGCTATATAGTGGAGGGACCTGGAAAGAGAAGGGGTAAGAACTGCAGGTACCTATGGAATGCTTATTTAAAAATCCTTCAGCTCGCTTACTTGAAGGTAACCTTTCTCTTCCCATTGAAAGACAAGTCCACATGCACACTCACAGAGAGTGAGCATGCAGCTGCCCGGATGTGTTTAAAAGTCTTCCACTCAAGCAGCAATTTGAGGACTGTTTAACAAAGCTCTTCTTTGGTGCCAGATGCCTCTGCAACCGTGCAATGCTTGAGGGAGATAAAGATGGAAACCCAGATAGCTGCCTGGTCAGTGTCAGACACAGGTGGATTTCTCAGCAAAGCCCTGGGCACTCTCAGCTCCTGGTGACAGAGGGCTGCTGCAGCTCGGCGGTCCTGGAACCCAGCCTAGCATGGACAGCTGCCCCTTCCAGCACCTCTCTGTAGCCTTCACACAGAGTCAGCTGGAAAATCAGAGAAAACATCCACTGACACAGACTCAAGGATCATTTGAAAGATCTGGCCCCATGAATAAAAACAGAGAGCTTATTCATCCCAGGGGCATGAAGTATAAATTCAATCCCTGATACACAAGGTTTGAGGTGCGATGAAGAGAGACAGAAAGGCACTGATAAATCTGGTTAAGTGTGAATTTTGAAGAAGTATTTGGGATGTACAACATGTCTCCTCTAAAGAGCACCATTTAAAAGGAGAGGAAATCAGCCACCAGGGCCTGTAATGCTCCCTCACTTCTAACAGAATTTTCCATACGAAGAAAAACCTTCACAAAGACAGGCAGCAATGTGCTGGCTACTAGTGATTCAAAAGGTTGGTCACAGAAGGGCCGGAGTACAAGAAAAATCAGGTACCAGTGATGAACTGGGTTAGTTTCCACCCGTAAAGGTCACATCAGCCCTTTGCAGAACACTGCTGTGGTAAGTGCCACCCACTGGAAGGCAACAGACAGAAATCATTGCTAGATGGACCATGATCAAACAAATTAATTCCTCCAGACCTCACAAGTTGTCCAGAATGAGTGAAACCAGCAAGAGAGACTGACTGGTGGGAGGAACAAGCCATTTAAGCAGGGAAGTATCTCTGGTGAAGCCTCTCTACGATTGACAAGAACCTCCCTCACCTCCCAGCCAAGAAACAAGAACCTCTGACAAAAGCCATCCAGCATCCCTGCCATGAGGGGGCTGGACAGGCAGATTCAGCACCACCCCACCAGCATACACAGGAGCCACATCTTCAGGCTCCTCAGATATAGATGAAGAAATCCTGATCCAAACCTAGGCAAATGGGACAACTTCTCAATGCTACAGTTAGCAGAACCTTTGAAATCACAGGGAAAGGTCTTTTTGGCAACAGTAGTAATGGAACAAACCTAGCAAAGACCTTGGGCATAATTTCCAAAAAAGCCTGATGCTTCACAACTGTGTGATCAAAATAGGTCTATATTGTATGCATGGGTTCAGAAAAACAACCACTAACTTCTTGATAGGAGAAAAAAAATTATTTAGAACTACTAAGAACCCAGACTCTAGTTCTGGTTCAGAAAGTCCCAGAGTCAGAGATCTTCGGGAGATTGTTGAGAGAATACTTTGGGGAAGTATCATCAAGTGTTAGCCCTGTTAAAATTGTTCCTAGGCATTTTGGTAGCTCTTGTCACTGCCAGAAATAGGATCCTAAGCTAGAGGAACTTTTGGTTTGACCACCTAGCAGATCTGCTCTTATGTCCATAGTTAATTATTTAATTCCAGGTGACCTCTGGGATGTCGGTCTCTCACTCCAATTTGCAACCCGGACATGAAGCAGCTCAGTTAATCCACAAAGATATTTCAAGCGCATGGGAGATGAGCAAACAAATTTCATGCTGAATGCATCAGTTTCCCTGGTTAGTTCCTTTCATTGCTGTTTATTATTTCAGTACACAGAGTGATGCTGCCCTTCAGTCATATACCATGTCATATACCATGACATCAAAACATGTTTTGACACAGTACTTTGCAGATGTTTTGCATTACTCTGAATTCTGGGAGGGTTAAAAGAAAAAGGAAAAAAAAAAAAAAAGAAAAAAGTGTTCCCCATTCCTTTGGAGATCACGGACTCTGAGATCTGGAGCCTTTTGAAAACTTCAGCATGACTCTACAGTCTCTGGCAGAGTAAAGGCCCTTAGTCTTCAGACCTTACAAAGTGGCTTCACAGCAGACCCCCACATCGACACCAAATGTACATGGTCACAGATGATGCACTGGCCATGCCAAGGGCAGCCTAGGAGGGAGGCTAGGAAGAAAGCCAGTCTGCTTTGACTCTTAACAACCAAAAAGCAGTTTGGAGAGAAGGAAAGGAAAAACATCGAGGAGCACAATTTAAAAAAAAAAAAAATGTTCAGACATTCTGGCTTCAGTGCCTGAAATACAACTCTAAAGTTTGTTTTAATAACTCCATAACTACCAATAAGGAAGACAAATGAGGAGAAAAATATAGAAATGATGATCTCTTGGGGACTGCATATTTTATGTTTCTCTTGCTACACAGTGACAGGAAGCTGAACACACTGCAGGGAGAGGATCCATGGGAGTTGATGTATGAAAATGCATCAGATGCCGACATCAGTAAGACTACACGCAGTTTCACCACACTCAGGTGAATTTTGCTAAAATGTTACTGTTCAAGCGTTCTAAAAGAGCACCTGTAGCCTTGAACAGAAAGCTCTCAAAGGGAACAAACTCTCTTTAGAATCAGTTGATAGAACTCCCGCAGCAAAGCGGTCCCTACGAGACCTACAAGGTGAGGAAAAGTGCTTCAGGACAACAAACTGGGGTATGCGACACGTCCCAGGTCCTGAAAAAGAAGCCGGGGCAGAGGGTAATCTACCACGTTCTGCGTGATTTGGATGTGTTAGCTGGGATAGCCAGTGCACCTCCATGCAGATCAGCTCAGCAGAAGTAACAACAGTAACACCACCACCACGACATCAGCAAGAGCAAACCAAAGGCAGGCTGGCTCTATGACAGTGGGTACTCCTGAATTTTTCAATTTTCCATTCTTCCATGAGAATTTTAAAACCTTGCCATGTTGAGGGAATGCATCTCACCCACAGGGCTGAAGGACGATATGCCCATCTGAATGCAACTGAATGTAACAATCATACATGACACAAGGTAGAAATAAATTTTGATGAAGGCCACAGTACCAATGCAGAAAACAGTGAACTACAAGCACACAGAACAGATCTTACAAACACAGAAAAAAACTGGAGTTTAGTAAAATGCCAAGCAGTGTACAGCTCTGCTCTACTGAGCATTCTGGGAAAAAAAAAACCAACAAACTCATATGCAAGCATGAAGAAGAGCAGAGTGGAAATTATTATTATTGTGGTAGTAAAAAGTCTCTACTAATAAAGAACACACACACCTACCAGTAAATATACATGTGGACTATCATACAAAGCAAGAATGACAAAATAACAGAGAAACTCCTCAGCCACAAGACTTACCCCATAAGTCACATGGATGAAAGAAACCAAGCAAGCAGGGCAAGGGCAAAAGGAAGAGTACTTCAACACCTTCCTTTTAAATCAATAAAAAAAAATGATACTCATGCCAGTAGAGCTTTCTGAAAAAACAAGAGAAACTCATAAGAAAACCCAAGGGATTGGGAGGAAGATGAGATTGCTTGAAGTCGTCTTAATCTTTGAAAAACTGCTAACAAATATTTGTTTTGTGCAAAAGCAGTCAGGACAACCTGTATTTGTTCTTACCAGCTAAACAGTCACAATGCACAATTCTTAATCTTAATGATATCTGAATGATATGGGAGAAGGACAGATGCTTTTAAGAAAAACAAATTACTGTTACTTTTGCTCAAAGAGATATCAAACAAATCATATATATGAACTGCAGTTTAGAAGCAAATCTGTACTGTACCTGACATACTTGACATTTCTAAAGCATAGCTGAAAAGTTAAAATATAATTTTACTTAACTGGCAAATTTGTTAGAAATATGAACTACAAGAAATACAGGTGTTACACTCAAGTAAAAATTCTACTGAACCTAGCTAAAAGCTTTTATAAAATAATGTTTCCCACTGAAAGTACAAAGAATCTTGGGCAATTAATGTTGGGAATAGTGCTTACTGCACTAAGAATGAAAGTCAATTTCTGCGTTTGGTTCTCATGGATGGATCAGATACGCATTATGGAAGTATGAAGTAAACAAAGAAAACCCCATTTTATGCCTTGTTTAATAAAGCAAACTAGCAACACACTTCCAAATTTGTCTCCCTCGGTTATTTTTTTCAAAGGCATTATTTCATCCCAACATCATTTAACTTTTAATTGTCTAATGTGGGTTCCAAAACTGCAGTTGCTAGACACCCTCCTGGGACAGCACTTACTGTCTGCAGTGGAAGAATAGCCAAGCCTACATTTTCTGGTTCAGGCCACAAAGTTTTACTTTCATTCTCAAGTGTAAAAAGTATAAAATGTCAAATCACAGGCATAAATCACAAGAAAAACATTCTTTTGCTTGGCATCCCATTACTGTTCTTCCTCCTCCCTCATGTAAAAGGTTGCAGGTGCAGGCATAACAAACTCGGCAAGCAGGTAGATACCAAGCAGACCCTTGCAATCCAACATCGACATTGAAAACCAGGTGGAGATTCCAACTTTTTTACAGCCTGTACAAAAACATCTGGTTGCTATTCTGATCTATACACGTTGTTATGCTTCCTGGGCTGGTAACTTCTGAAGCCATTCAAAAAGATTTTTCTCAAAAACACACCAAGTCTTGCAGGCATGATGGCTTCTTGCCACATCTATATTCATTTTAAAAAGGCTGCTGAATATGGCTGTGCTTTAAACATTACACATTCTTTATAAGAACATATGTAAGCTACTCAAAGTGACTGTGCATGCCATTATTGTTTCTCATAAGAAAACAAAAACAATACAAAGAATTCTTGTTTGAAAAAGACAAGTTTACATTTGATTTTTTCCTTCCCAATGCTGTAACAAGTTCAGAAAGTTGGCTAGCAAAAAAAAAAAAAAAAAGCAAACATGAATTTGGCCACTTGCCACGTCTCTAATTTATAGTATTAACTCCTAAGTAATAAAACAAACTATCAAGAACTAAGAAAATAAGCAACAACTGGCAAAGCTCAGACCTTCGTGTTTTTAGCAGAATTTTGCATGGTAAAAGGAAACCCTGTTAAGGACTACCCTTGTTTTCTTCATGCACGGAAATAAATTTTTGTGCAAGTCTCATGACATTCAAGCTGCTAAAATCCTTTCTTCCCATCACCTTAACTAGTCACTGAAACTGGAAGGCAGGGAGTGATTGTTTATGTCCTCTTCTGTAAGCCTTTCAGCCTTCCTGAAAATGTGGTGTTACGTGTGAAACCCTGTCCTCATCTCCAGGGCTTCACCCTCCTCCCCTCATGTGTGTGTTCCAATTGCCTCAGCAAACTGAAGAATTGTTGCCCCTTGAAGGTCACTTCCCCCTGACAGGAAGGAGCAGTTTGGAAGGAAACATCAATGGTTTGGGTTTATTATCAGTTTATTACTCAAATTCAATTGTAATCCAATCCCAAATCTTAATCTCAGGCCAACAAATACCAACTATCTTGTATCAGATTATAAATGCTAGAGAATAACATGTTTCTGCATTTTAGGTAAAGAACTGCTTTGATGATAACTGCAAGGAAAAGAAAAACAATAGAAAATAAAATGTATAGAAAGTAAAATTTCAGAAGTTACAGAAGGAATCTACATGAGTTTGCTTCAAATATCATTAGTCTCCTCTCCTATAGACAGGAAAGTTGTCTGAATGTAACTCAGAAAAGCACTATTTTTTCTTCTGCATCATGCAATCCCCATATAACCAGCAGATGTTGACAGGAAAAAGGTTTGGTTTTTTGTTGGGTTTTTTTTTTTCTCTCTCTCTCAACTGTCCAGATCTCCTCTTTGCCCAAACAGGAAACTTCACGGGGAAGTTGCAGCACTGCATACAGAAAAAAGCTTGCAAATGGTCTAAAAGCCCTTGCACATAGTACTCTCAAACCATCAGCTTGACTGATCGGAGACTTGCTGTTATGGGGACCGCACACCTCTTAGCCTCCCTTTTACATCTTGTGAAGAAAAAAATTCTGGATTTGTGGCGAAGAGCCTGACAGCCATCTCCGTTAGAACTAAACCACAGCAAGCATCCAACCAACACTGTGTAGCATGGGTTTCTCTCATGTAGCTTTGGTCTTCTCTCCTTTCAGGCCTCTGTCTGATATGGTTAGCTTGATTACAGAAGTGGAATTGCCAATCACCTTGCAAAAACACACATCCTTAGCGAGTGCCTATCCCAACACAGGGACAGGCTGCCAAATGCAATTTTGACCCAAAATTGTCAAAATAGAAAAAGCACAGAGATTTCTTCTACCCTGCGGAGTGAGTCAGCCAAAAGTGAGACCCCCATGCACTGTATAAAAACCAGAAAGTCCGTGTTGAAAGGAGGCGCTCTTTTTTGGGGTAGTGATTCATCCCAGTGACCAAGAGGCAGCCAAACCACAATGGTTACTTACAGAAAGGGATCAGGGGAGCAAACAGAAAGGAATTTTTAAAAAATAAACCCAAAACAAGGGGTTTTTGGATAACATGGACATTGACACAACATAAAAGTAAACAACAGCAAAACAAAGGCATAGAATTCTGTAACATGAAATGCCTAATGGGGGGAACAGCCCACACTTTTGGAAATGTTTTTCCTTAAATCTCAAATGGAAGGAGGACTTCAAACTGATCTCATTAGAAATTGCTCCCCTTTGCCTTTAGCAATGAACTTGTGGTCTGCATGTCTGTGGGTTATCCATAGACAGAGTGACAGCTCTCCCAGCAACTAAGTTACTTCAATCCTCTGCGTTAATCTTCAGGCTCCTTTGATAACTCATTTGAGTTTGTCACTTGAGAAGTTCTTTCCTCTACTTCTGTTGCTAAAGTCAGAAACAGGCCTGGAAACAGTGTGGTTTAGAAATATTACTGGACAAAACAGAGGTGAAACAAAATCCAAGAAGAATCTCAGATTAGTGAGACACCCTTAGTACGAACCTAAAAAGATGAAAGCTAAAAGTGGTATGCAATTGCTGTGCTGACACTTCACATTGCCAGACTAGAAGCTATTAGAAGGTTATCTAGTTACATTACTAAAATTTCAACCATTCTGACTGACATTTTCCAAACCAAACACCAATTTTATTTTGGTGACATGAAACAGTATGGCCATTCTAAGAACCGAACTATCAAAAACAAATTTTGCCCTAGATGAAAAAATATCCCCAAAATATTATCACAGCTATTTTAATGATTATTTTGTCATCCTCATGCTTTGGAATAAAGATTGGGAATTGGAAGTGAAATTTAGGCTGTGAAGTTGAAGTGTATTCCTAAATTATGGCATGTTGAGCATCTTTCAGAAATTTTAGCAAATGCTCACAGGGTAAATGGAACAGTAGTTTGTCCTAAAGAGTTCTAACTTGCCCAAGTTCTTGTAGATTTTCACCATGATGACAAAAGACATATCCCAGAAATGGCTCATCTTCTGCCAAAACTAAATTATCTTGAAGACACTCATCAGAATTTTTCAAATGTACTTTAGAATAGAGCAAGGTATTTTTCCATAGCCTTTTTCTCATAAAATGCTAACGAATTCTGACTCATTTTCTGAAAGAAAGAAAGAAGAATAATCAAAGAAAGGAATTCAGCCAGAGGCAGATGTTTAGCATGGAATATTTCAGCCTAGGAGTTCAGGTCTAGCAAAGTGGTGTGCAGCCAAACACAAGGTTTTGTAATGACATGTCAAGCTAGGACAAAAAGAATATTAGCAATGTTGCAGGTCTATTACTATAGAGAAAACTAAAAATTTTCATTTTATTAAAAAGACAGACCTATTCAGTATCAATTTCTGTTCCATATTTCAGAAAAAGCAAGAGGATGTCCTCATACCACATAAGAATGATAAAGTAACCTCCTATTCATTAGTAACTCAGGTAGAGGATAAACAACATGTAGAAGGCTTGATTGGTTTTAAGTCAGCACGCCTGTATAATTTTCAACATAGCAGTTCTGAAAAGAGTTGGCTAAAGACATTTCTGGTTCCCTGATGTTACTTTCTAGTGAGTCTTCAAATACTGGGGAAATTCCAGAAGACTGAAAGGATGATGATATTGTGCTAGTATTCAGGAAGGGCAAACAAAGTGACCTACAATAACTGGATACCAGCTAGCTTGACATCAGATCTAGGCAAAGTGACTGGAAAAATAAGTAAGGAATTAAGGTCAGAAATATAACGTGCCATTCCACAGGGGTGGCATTTTGAACACACAGCATGCAAGTGGCCATGGGATGTAAGCCCTCTAAAGCTCCAGTGAGAAACTGTGAGACTAGCTTTAGCCAACAGTTTGGGTGTGACTTAAAATCATGTCACCTTCTTATGAAAAAACAACCATTTTCACTATCAGTAATGTACCCTTTAATTGGTATGCAAAAAAAAAAATATTTCAGAGAACTAACTTTGTGAATTACAGTTAGAGCTTTTTACCAGTGGAGAATCATAACTGCGTAAGAGCAGTTCCAGCAGGATTTGAAAGTAAACACTCATGCTATTAAATGGTTTCATCAATGACATAAAAACAAGTTAAAAAAAATAATATAAGAAACTGCCTGGATATCACAAATTCAAGCAAATTTGTGACTAAAAGAGGACAGGCTTGACATACACAATGATCTGAACTGCATGGTTAGCTGGGCATACTCAAATGAAGCAGACCTGGATACAGCACAAATACTTCCCTGTGTTCAGGTAGAAGAAACAAAAACGGTAGCTGGAGAGTGGGAAACTGGATCTCAGAAAACAACAGCTACAGAAGTTATGAAATCATATTGGACAATCAATTCAACGTGAAGTCCCAGAATCACGCTGTGACCAAAGCCAAACCAGACTCAAACACTTATTACAGGCCTTGAACAAACAGGAGCCTGAGTAGTGAACTGGACCTGGCCAATGGTTTTGATGACACTAGAACTGGAAGAATACATAGAAAGCAGCTGTCCTTGTTCTTAAGACCATGCTGAAAAGTTTGAGAAGGTGCAGTAAAAAGCCATGCAAATCTCTTGAAGACTGGTAAAAATGCTTTAGAGAGCCTTAAAGAGCTCAGTCTGTTTAGTTTATGAAAATTGTGAGGCAGCATGATTTTGCTACGCAAGTGTCAGAGAGGCAAAAGGCCGCATACTGAAGAGCTCTTTAATCTAATGGAGAAAGGCTTTACAAGAAACAAAAGAGGGGAACTGAAGCCAGACAAACTCAGATTTGGAAGAAAATGCACTTTCAAAAATTTGGGAGTGGAATTAAGGACAAACTCTCAAGGCACTTGCCCTCATCTGCATGTTTTCAAATTAAGACCAGAGGACTTTCTGAAAAATAAATGGAAGTTAATATGTGCTCAGAAACAAGTTGTCGGCTTAATACAGAATAAATGTTTGAAATTTTGTAGCCTACAGTCACACACACACAAGTTGATAAAAAAACCCTAACCATTTCTTTACACTTAAACTCTATGAAACCATTATCTCTCAAGAAATACTACTGAAAGGTGGTACTATCAGTCACTTGTAACTAATTCGCATAACTCCCACCATTTCTTTTTAAGTGAAGTGCCCATTGTAGTTGTGCTTCACACTCATTTCATGGTTGTGTTCTGTTTGTCCATATTTGCTGTCATTCACAATTTCAGCACTTATCCATGAATATGGCTGACTTCAAACCAAAGAAAAATGAAGAAGGAAAGAGGAAAAGGTGGTTATAGAGAAACAACAAGAAACAAAAATCCATCTGCACACCCATAAATTAAACCCTGAATTGTCCTACAACCTGCTGGAAACACCATTTCCCCCGGTGATGGTGAAAATGAAAGAGCTGTAAACAGTCTAGATGGAGGCTATTTAAAACAAGTTCTTTACCCCTTACATTCAAACACTTTGATGACTGAGACGTTACAAACCATCATATTTAGCTGAAATGCAATATTAGCTCAGAAGACAATCAAGAGACCATTAAACCCAAGTCAGGCAAAAAACCACAAAGAATATAAACTTCAGTTGTACCCCTGTGTGGGCCATATATACACACATGTAAGTATATCCTTTCACACAGTAGTATATGTATAATGCTTCTTACCTGAGGGGATTTTAGCATCTGAAATACACTGATGCCTCCAAAAGCTAATGGCAGATCTTTCTCTGTTCTGCAGTCGACATAACCTCTCAGCTAGCCCGCCCCTGCAGAGAATAAATGAATGCTCAATTTTGCCAGGTATCAGTATTCAGTTTTGCCAAGTGACAAGCCATAGAACAGATGGAATATGTATGCTTTGACCCTTAGAGACAGAAACATAGAGTAAAATTACATTTTGCAGATTAGTTCTCCTAATTTTGATTTTCCAATGGATATACTCCCAATAAATCATACACTTAGGGTCAATACACACAATAAAACATTTTCACTATCTGGGTGTCCAAAATCTTCATGTTTTCAGTCCTGTCTCCAACACAAGGATTGTAATGAAAGGCTCCCAAATTTTCTTTGCACTTATGCACGTATCCTGATAGATACTACAGACAACTGCGAATTCAAAACAAACCAGTGTAACCACCAGTTATAACAGGTTGGTTTTTTTTTCCTCACAGATTTGTTTGTCTGTTGGCAAGGAGCTATCACAAAAATATTCTTTTACCCATACTTGACCCTATGATTCATTTCACAAGCTGGGTCAAGTGTGCAGTTTCAGTGGTCTGAACACTCTCCAAGCTGAAATTAATTTAGCATTCCCAAGGTAAGGAGCAGAGGAGTGGCATCTAGCACAAATACATTTAAGGTAACACTAAAGCAATTCCTACCCCTGGATTCAAAGTCAGAAGACGTAATTTCTCACTTTAAGAACAAAAAGACAAATGTGTTGGAAGCTGTCTTTGGGCTACTACAAAGAGCTTTGGACTACTATGGGAGTATTTGAGCATTCTTCTTTGGCTTCAAAGAAATTATTTGCATAAAAACCTACTTCGTTCTTTCCTTATAGTGTAAGTTTTTCCACAACAAGTACTATCCAGTATATCAATAAAGATTTCTACTAAGGTGAAAGGTGTCCTTGGGTTAAACTGGTTTAGGAATCAACAGAGATAACACACAACGACCTTATGATTATTTGTGCACGTGAATAGAATTTTTTTGGTTTAAAAAAAAAGCCAAATAGCTTGGTGAAGCTCACAATGCAAATGTGAAACTGGGAGGAACCTGTGGAAACCAAGAAGGAGCTAGAAAGGCTAAGCAGCACTTTTTATAGGCTGTAAAAATCTCTCTTTGGTTAGCAATTACTAAGCAATTTCACTTGCAGACAAGTCAACAGGTTATATGAAAAGTAGTTAGTGGCCTCAGCTGAATTTCTAATGAACAACTACATACTTTGCAAAATCATAACTATCACAAGAATTATTAGATGGCATGGCTAAACATCTTAGTAGTAAAGATCACAGAATGAATACTCTGAAAAACAAGAGCCACATTTGACCCAGAATGATCCATAAAAGTTTTGCAGCTTACATTACTGGATCTCTTCTACGGTTGGTGTGGTTCAGGCACGGAAGAAAGAAACTCAGACTCTTTCAGAGGAGGAAAAAATCCCCAAACCCCCAAAATAAAGAACCCACGCTTAACAAGCTATAAAACCTGCTATATTATGGAAGAAAAAAAAAAAAAAATTTAGGAAATCTTGGGCTCCAGTGAACTTCCAGGTAAGCTTAACAACCTTGTTTAATCCTGCTTTCAACATGGACTTTAAGACACAGGGGCAACTAATACAGAGAAGTGCAATGGAAGCTTTGGTACCAAGAGCAGCACAGTCAAGCACAGAACTTCACACAGGATAATTTACTCTGCTGATAACACTCTGGTCAGCCACATTTCCCCTGAAACCTGAGCACTCAAGCATTACCGCACCACAACACTTGTGGGCAAGACAACTCTACAAACTCCAGCAAACTGTCCGCACAGTTTCTCTTCTTGCCAGGGAACCATTCTCAGATGCTGTCGTAATTCAGCTTGGCTGTGTCAGGTAGATGCCAGCTCAGCTAGGCTTAGAAATGCAGCAGTTAAACGCATTTTGAGTTTGCTTGCTTAAATCTTGCATGCATGAGTCTGCAACTGAACCCTGTGGTTGGACTATAGCAATACACAGCTAGTAACTCAAAAACGTGTTTTGCTGAAAGAAAACTCTTCAACAGGAGTGTTCTAAAACCCTACTCCATTCCCTCCACAGACAACAGTCAAAGAAATGTATTTACTTTGTTCAAATAATGCTAGAAAGCTTAAGGTACCTGCACAGGAGAGCAGCTATTACTGGCTCACAGCCTCATTTCCCCCCCTTTCCCTGAACAGGGCTATGGTTGTGTCCAATCAATCAGTTCCTACTCTTCTGTAAGCCCACTGCTGTTTCACCTATGGCAGGAATGCCCTGTAGCATGAAGGAAAGCAAGTTCCTGGTTTCGTGGCTATTGCACACAACAGTAATACACCATTCCTGTTTCAGGCCTGATATGCCTACCAGGGAGGGTCTCACTGACACTTACAACTTCACTACTCATTTGCTAACCATGTCTGTATTAGGATAATAGTTGTCACAAAGGTCCATGAAAAGTAAAACTGTGCCTTGCCTTAGCAGCCTTCTGTGCTAATAAAAGTCACTGATATTTATTAATCATCATCCTTCCATTCACATTCCAAATGCAGTTAAAAATAGTTTAAACAGAAAACATCATAAAGCATTTTGCATCTGCTTGGTCACAGAATATAAAATATAACCAAGAATGCATTTATGAGAGGTTCTCAGCTGGTCATTGGAAATGTTTTTTTTATAATGTCTGTTTCATACATTGTGAAATTGGAAAATACAATTCAAGGACATGCCATGCACAAAAGGAATTTCTATGGCGAGAGAGTTGATAGTTTATGGTTTGTTTCTTTTAAAAGGTAGAAACAAAGAAATTTAAACACCACCCCAAAACCAGGAGAATCAACCTCCTTTTTAGCTCAAACATGTAAAACAAATAAAGAAAAAGGTGCTTTCTGTTACATATTCTAACAGATTTGATGACAATGGCATTTGAAAACCAGTAATTCCTTCTCATACAACAGGTGCCCATGCTGTTGAAAACGCTTGTGTATGTGCTGTGAGATACTGTGGACTATACAGAGTCACTCCTGGCCGTGCAGATGAGAGATAAGACAGAGTTACACAGAGCTTACACAAAGCAAAGCATGGTATTAAGCAGATGTCGGCTTCAGTATAAGAACTAACTCCATGTTTTGAAAAAAGCTAAATGGTTAAAATTACTATTATTTTATTCCTAATTTCACATCTGTGGATTGTTAAATACCTAATGAGCTTTTATATTCAGTCTTTGGTAGTTAACTGGGTTTACTGGGACTAACAATCTTTTTTTTTTGGCATAGATTCTATGATATGGAAGTAACTTTTTGTTTATTTTGGTAATACAAGGTAGAGATGAATAATACTCACTTTTCACTGTCCACACATTATGCCACTGAAAAATCCGCTAGCTTTCCTGGCTTTTCAGGCTGCAGAAACAGTTTGGCTTAATTTTGCCAGATGAGAGGTTTGTTGGCATCAAGGGTGGAGACTGGATTCTACAGTACCAGGTCTTGGTTAATCTGCAGTCTGTATTTATTTACGCATCTAGCCGCTTCAAGAAGTTTAGAAAAAGATATTCAGTTCCCTCTTTTGCACAAATCTAGCCCAATGCATTTAATTGTCCTCCGTGACGAACCCAACATCTGGGGTGTGTGTGTATATGTATATATATATAAAATTGGCAAATATATTTTGATTACTAATGTACGATTTCTGTAATCAAGGGAACTGACAAACTGTATTTAAATAACAAAACTGTAATTTGAGATGCATACTTTACTGACCAGCACTTCAAACTTGCCCCCAAAATGTTTTAATATGAGCAAATTGGACACATTTGGCAAATTGTTAATGCAAAGGCTGTTCAGTGAAGCCAAACTGCTCAGATACAATCTCCACTGCCCACAACCTTTTTGTTTTTAATCATGAAACTTTCAGTACAGCTATTTTGTTCCTTTAAATCCCTGAAGGCAGACAGATTTAACAAGCAGAAATCCATGTCCTATTTCTGTACTAAATCTGAGCTTGTTGAAACACTGTATTTAAAACAACACATTGCCATTACTGTCCATGTCCAACAATGAAAGACAGCTTTGATGACCATAAGAAAGCTCAGCATCTAGTACAAAAGCTCAGTTTCTGGTGGTTGCCCCTTTCCACAAACTTCAACAGCAAGACTGACGAGTATCACCAAAAGGTAACACTGAGCCTGATCTGTGACTCTCAAGCTGCTGGTCCCTAGTTTCCAACTCCAATGAGGCTAATAGGAAAAAAAAAAAAAGCAAGCAAGCATTAGTGAGTAGGCTGTGTTTTGAAAAGTAATTTTCAATCTTTCTCAAGTGCTGGAGATCTCTGTGTTTATTTATTAAGGTTTTCATTCAGCGGGGCACTTACCAAAAATAACCCCACATTCATCCAAGTTTACTCCTTTCTAGACTTCATTTGAATTTAAGAACAGTGAACACTTAAGCATCTTATTATTGAGTTGTCTCCTCATATACACAATACTCAGGACTCCATGTATTTCAAAACACTATAGGTTATACAAATATATATCCCCATCTCAGGAATGGGCAATTTCCTTGCTTCTCTCTTTTCAAAGCAAGGACAGAACTCCTCTCATATTTCCAAGTTAACTGGTGAAGTAACTGACTTCTGCAACACTCAGCTGTCCATTTCCACTCCATGGGGTGCTTGCTAAGGAATTAAAAAGGACCCCTAAGCATGCTGGCATTTAATTTGTCAACACTGCAAACCCATCAGCTATTATTAGCTAGTTTACAACTTGCAAAATAATAAGCAACACTGAACGCTGACAGTCACTACCAAGTGCTCCTTTAGCATACAAAATAGCATGGGTACATATGAAAGACGTGATTGAAGAATGTTGGCCACACAAGTGCAAGTGTCCTCTACAGAGGCCCACCTCCTCTCCAGCACAGAAGAGAAGCTGTTGACTTTGTGACATAACAAGGGATCAGAAAGAGTAATTTTAGCTTTACAGATCAGCCCTACTCAAGCTCTGACTCAACAACTAGATTTATAAACTTTCACCTTGGATGACCCACCATTACCATGACTGCTGGCATTATTCTTTTTGTTAAATGTGGGCTACTTTTCTGGAATCAAATCATAAACACAGCTTCTTTTCCTATGTGATAGAACAAGCAAAGACCAAAGTAGGCAGCAATAATTTTAAGTCCCTATAAAACTTGCCAAGTAATTACACTCTGCTAGAAGTTCTGGGGTCTTTCCCTCGGAAAGGAATCAGTGTTTCTCCCGACCCACAATTTCCATGTCAAGTCAACAGCATATTTGAGGTACACACCTAAAATGAAAGGAAAACGGAAGATCTGTACTGTAACACAAATGATAATTTCTAACACACAGTTATCAAGGGACAGTTGCATCTGCCAACACAAAAATATAGAGAAAAGACCTTCCACATTTATTTGAAAAAAATACAAGCTGAGTAGACAGGCAATGCAGTGATTTAGTAAACTGCACTGGATGCTGGATTTTCTTGCACACTAGTTGCTCACATTTCAATGCTCTGATCTATTGTACCCATCCAGAGAGGGGTTTTTTTTTTAACACTAGCCAAATCAACAAGGCAGACATACTGAAAGCCTCTTCTAGAGTCTTAAGGATTCAAGGATTTGGAGCCTCTCTTTTAAGAGTTCAATAAGCCAAAAGTCTTTTTGAGTCCGTGTAGTCTCTCACCACTCTTTTTTCAATCGTCCCACAAAGGAAGTCACCTCCATAAAACATATGTGGAACAAAGATACCATTTATGTGAGCCCCCATAGCACAGTGAGAGCCAGAGGTATCTTTCAGCAACTGCATTAGACAGAAGTGACCTTCTAGAGAATTTACAGTGTCTTCAGCTGTAAATTCCAACCAGCGTATACTAGAGACATCCTCAATACCACCTTTAACAATTAAACTTTTGCAAGTAGTGTCTGGACACTATACCACAATTACTCCTGCAAATCAAAAATAGTTCTTTGTCATAGACACCAAAGCTTCATCATTCTTGTGTAGTGAGATTTGGTTCCCAGGTCCTAGTTGCCTCGGACAGTACAGAGGAAGAGATGTAAGAGGAATTACAGTCGTAACTGCTGAGAACAGGGTGGGTGAGCACTTTCTACATGCCATATGGCCTCCAGTGAAAGATTTTAAGTAAAACTTTATAGGCAGTTCATTTTCCCATGCCTCTACTTAGCCAAGTTATCTCACAGAAAATATTTGAAATAATTTAGAAACATCTTTGGAAATAAGTAAGCTTTTGGGGCCTGCTCCTTTCATAGTTTTCAAAACATTGATCACCCCTTCTTACCAGCCACTGAAAAAAAAAAAAACACCCCACAGTTGAAAAGTTTACCACAGCTCTCTGGCTCTTCAGACTCCTTAACAGCAAAAAATTATTTCAGATTGTCCTACCTCTCTTACAGCAGAGGCTCTCAGCAGAAGTAAGATGATTTAATAAGAAGAGTCTTCCCAGAAATAAGTTATCCCTTTTTTGGCCGGTATAAAAAAAAATATTAAAAAAAATCAAGGGCCAGACTCACATGCACAATTTTTCATAGAATAGAGTAACAAAGTTAGGAGGAAGACTCTGCAGGAACCAGTTTTGATGGGGAAACAGCCATGCCCCATGAGATAAGGGAAGAGCCTTCCCTTCAGTTGGGAAGATTTTGGCTTGCCTGAGCAGAGATCTTGCATGGAAAAGCAAGCTCCATGGTTAAACAAACCAAAGGCACCAAAATGACTTCTCTCTGATGAGGAACAACTGTACCCTGCTAAACCATTCCAATCAGTAAAAT
Source organism: Aptenodytes forsteri (assembly GCF_000699145.1). Taxonomy (NCBI): domain Eukaryota; kingdom Metazoa; phylum Chordata; class Aves; order Sphenisciformes; family Spheniscidae; genus Aptenodytes; species Aptenodytes forsteri. Next base: position 936,411 of record NW_008796043.1, read on the forward strand.
ACATTACACGTGAAATTGGAGAAATCTGTCATTTTAAGGAAAGTGGTGGGGAGTTTTACTAAATGTGGCTTTTTTTCCTGTTAACACCAAATATCTGGCCCAGCGAAACCATCCACACTTTCTAAAAAAGAAAAGACATTTTAACTTTCAGTAAGTGCAAAATAATTTGCCCGTGTACATTGCCAGTGATTACAAGTGGTACATCTGTAGTGCAGCCATGATATTCTTCAGTTATACTCTCCTAATCCAACAAGAAATTCACTAGCAAGGAAAACTTAAACGAATAGTTAAAATCACCATAAGAACGTGATGGTCAAAAGGGCTAGTCTGTTGCTGTAACACCCTCATGCTACTTGTGGATGCATGTAAGAAAGAACAGACCCAATTTTAGAGTAAAAGCCTGCTTCATTTGTGCCAGCTTCTTCCTCCCTTGGCAATTTCCTTTATTTTCAGGACCTCAGTTGGCCTCATGTGACAACCGGGTTTCATTTTACTGCACGTAGTACCAGGACATTCTATAATTTTCTCCTCTTTTGCTAATAAAAGCTAATTTTAGCAGATCAGATCTGTAAGTGGTCTGGGTCTGCATACAAATAGATATAAGATAATTAAACAGAATTTCCCAAGATTTTATTTTACTATTAAACTAAAAACGGCCACTCAAGTATTAAAAAAACCAAACAAAAAGCTGAAGCAGCTATTCTTCACAACTAAAAGCTCTTGCAACGTGACAGATTTAGAGGTAGGGTTAAGAAGATATCTATTTCCTGCACTGAAACCCAGACTTTTCTTTTTTTTTCTGATGGAAATAAAATCTTACTAGAAAAAGCAAACAATTCATAAAACCTTTAAGAAAGGTTTACTTGTAGACGAGAAAAGCTGAGTGCGTGCATTTTGAGTTTTCTTCTTTATGAATACTGAATGAATCCAGTTGTTCGTTTAACCTATGCAACAAACTTTGAGACTTTCAATACTCTTCATTTCTCTCTTCTTTCACAAGGGAACGTTGAGAGACTTGGAACTAGTGCGGTTTAGACATTTTACCCTGTAGCATTAACATGAATTCCAAATCTAAAAAGAAGAGCTTCCTGAAAACTGTTATTTGCAGTATATACTCTCTCCCCTCAGGTTTGCAAATCACTTGCATTATTTTCCCATGCAGCGTTGACTCAAGCTGAGAAACTGAAACTTTATGGTGGAATAAAAGGGCAGGAACATCTAAACCCAACACCTCTTGACCTGACCACCAAGACAATTCACCTCAGTATCACCTCACTACTAGCACTTCCTTATCAACTCTCTTACTAGCTCATGAGTGCAGTACAATGACATTTATTTCTCAGTGTACCTGGGGAAATTATACTACTCCCACTCCATCCGTCGCCAATTTTGTTTAAATAAAGGAAGGCAGCTATACAAGATGGCATATAAAACCAATGTTTAAGGTGAGGATGTCCGGGAGCAGTGGTGTTGATGGCTGTGAATGAAAGAGATGATACTTTGCTACTGGCATGACAGACTGGCACCTCCTACAGCACTGCCTTTCAGGTTGCTTCAGAACCTGCCCAGGACTATCAACACCCCTGAAAGACAACCACCACCATACAGACTACCTGCTCTCCCCTGTGGACTGTGGTAGAAAGAAGAACAATCTTTACTTAGAACAATTTTGAAAACAAAAACTAACATTACAGGGGATACGTGAAGACATACGAGAATTTGGCAAAAGGGCACAGAATAGACCAGTCAGTAGGCATGGTGGGCAAGGAATTGCTTCTGTCACGCCTTTCTTGTCTGCAGATGGTAATCACTTTTCAAAACCACACTTAACTCCTAATAGAGGATGACTGCAACATGCCCCTTCAAATTTGGCTCATAAACAACATCGTATATTGTGCATGTTCTTTTGGGGACATAGATGGGTTTCTCATTTTATTTCCACTCAAAGGTGGTGAATTTACACTCAGATTTCTAACACTAGGATCAGCAGAATTTATTTTAATCATCCATAATCAGCTAAATTCTGAAGATTTCTGTTGGTTCGGTTACATCTTGATTTTTGTAGTGTATGATAATGACATCTGTAATAGGATCAAACAAACAATACCCTTTCCTCCCATCCAGGCAACTACCCATTTCCATTTTAGCACCAAGAGGATTCCAGGAGGAGAGGACAGTAGAAAGTAACTTATTTGAATTTTTCCACAGACCGTTAGGGCTCTTTTCTTTGGTTTTTTGTTTGGTTTTGGTTGGGGTTGGGGGGGGGGGGGGATGTTAAGGCATTTTCTTTGAGGTTGCATAGAAAAATGTAGCCACTGAGGTAATAGGAGCATAGCTGCAATCAGGTAATGCAAATACAAATGCAGATTGCAGTGTGCCTAAAGAATTTGGAAGAGACTGTTACATGCGGTATAAGATTTTTTCAGAAAATATAAGCTAAAATTTTTTGAAAACATTCTCTCTACTTCTGAAGATAGCTTTAGTCATCTCAAACAGCAAAGAGAGATGAAAATAGAAATAATTTCTATTTTCTTAAAAGTGGAAAAAAAACCATAGGAGGCCTATTCTACCTACATCAGGACTCTTCTATGAAGTAAGCATATTTAATACGGTCTGGATTTGGAGTAGAACCTCTCGCATAGGAATTCACATAGGAAGACAGCAGCTCTATCACCTGCACCATCTCCACTCAATCCATGCTTCCCTAGCCACCAGCCTGGAAAAAGAGAGCGTGGCTAAGCAGAGGCTCTTTTCCACCTACTGCGCAGTTCCAAATGGTCGGAGCGGGAGCCCGTGGGCCAGATCCAGCTTGCAGGATGATTTCCCCTGCTTGTTGCTTTTTCTGCTGTGGCGTCAATCTGCAGCAGAGGTGGGAAGGAAGGAGAAAGGAAAAGCCAACAACTGCTATGTAACTTTTAGCTATACAACCAGAAAGAAGAAGTTGTCACTTCATCAGTCAAGAAGCTGACAAACCTTTCCCCGAACTGGCCTTCAATCAACAGCACTGAAAACCTGAGCTTTCCTATCAAGGATGCACTCTCTTATATCCACTGTTAGCACACCAATGAAAATGTTCTCCATCAACAGCAAAAGGAAGGATGGGAAAGAGACACACATGGAATTAAAGCCCTGAACAGGAAGAGTGAAAAGATGACAATTACCCGGACAAGCAAAATAACTAGATAAACAAAACTCATAACTGAGGAATTTCCTGCCTGCTTCCCTGTTCCAAAAGGAACCCAAGGTGGAACCACAGGATGGAAGAGTGAAAAACCCTGCAAGCTCTGCTCCTGTGGCCACTCCGGACAGATTACATTCTATATCGTTGTGGTTTGTTTGGTTTGGTTTGTTTTTAAAGCTGTTTATTCTCTTATACACTTGTTTCACAGTATCTTTGCTGTAAAATATATTTTTGCACTAAGATTGTTGATAATAGAGGTCATCAAATGAAGCTGGTAGGTGCAGATTCAAGTCATGTTTAAGCTACAGAACTCCTAACCCTGGGATGTTATTGCAGCAGCCAGAAGTTTTTATGGCTTCAGAAAACTACTGGGCAAACTCATGGAAAGACAAACCCACTGAGGGTAACAAACAGCTCCTGAGCAGTAAACTGCTGAAAACTGGAAGTGCATCTGGGCAAAATACCACTATACACTTGTCCTGTTCTTATTTTAATTAAGATTAATTTAATTAATTAATTTTTAAATTAAAAACTTCTTTACTGAAAGAGTGGTTAAACATTGGAACAGGCTGCCCAGGGAAGTAGTTGAGTCACCATCCCTGGAAGTATTTAAAAGACGTGTAGATGCGGCACTTAGGGACATGATTTAGTGGGCATGGTGGTGTTGGGTTGATGGTTGGACTCGATGATCTTAGAGGTCTTTTCCAACCTTAATGATTCTATGATTCTATTACCTTCACACATACTTGCTTTTGGCCACTAACAGGCATTTTTGGGGGTTACAGCTTTGGTCTGACCTAGTATGGTTGTGTCTTTATGTTTTTAAAGTAACAAGAAATAAAGCTTGATTGCACAAGCAAAACACTTTTAAGTATAGAGATCCTCAGTAATTAGGACTTTCAAATCTGTTCCCTCAGTCAGCATTTTGAAAGAGCCAAGAACACTTTTAGAGAAAAATAAGGTATGTCTATTTAACCAAAATGAATATTTACTTTTTAAGTAATTGATTGATTGATTACTGTACATAGAATCAGCTGCAAAAATGTAAGAAAGAACCACATTGTTAAAAATACAATAGGTACCTATAGCAGCACCATTTGTAATTGTAGTCTCCATAGCTTGAGGCATACCTTCACATATACCATTTAAGTTAAAGCAACTTTCATTAATTCAATATTGGGAGTGACCATTTCTGCACTGTAATTAGCTAGAGAAATAGCGAATTGTGAACATCAGGCTTCCACTGCTCAGGCTGTTTTCTTTCAGCAGTTAGATATCTTTTTAATGTATTTAATTTAGTCACAGAGATTTAAATTTCAGATTAACAAATACATCCCACCTTTGCCTAAATACCACTCTGTCCTGCACTATTCAGCACTATTGCTCATCCACCCCTTTCCTACAGTATTTTGGATAATTTTACCCTGACAAATCTGGAGAGGACCAGAAAAAAAAATCAGAGGTACAGCATTTTTGCAGACTATCTGGAGAGGCACAAAGCAATGAAATGGTTACAAGGTAAAACAGAAGTATGTCCACTCACACATCTGTAAGGCACTGTAAAGCATTATTAGAAGTGCAAAAACCGTGTCAATTTGTACACGGGAGTTCAAGATCGAGAGCTTTCACCACAGATTTTAAAGCTGAACTGAGTTCTTTCTTGCTTTGTTTGATTGTTTACAGATAAATAACATTCTTTAAGTTTTTGGAATCTGCATCTCTAAAATGTTTATCCTTGAAATGCATTCCTACTCTTCTGTAAGTATTCTTTTACTTACAATTAAAAAAATAAAATCCTTAAGGCGGACAGCGCATTTACCTCAGTAGCTTCCTCTTCTTCGCGGACTCGGCGGGGGCTCGGGGGGGCTTGCACGCCCGCTTCCCGGGGGGGGGGAGCAGCATTTTTGCAGACTATCTGGAGAGGCACAAAGCAATGAAATGGTTACAAGGTAAAACAGAAGTATGTCCACTCACACATCTGTAAGGCACTGTAAAGCATTATTAGAAGTGCAAAAACCGTGTCAATTTGTACACGGGAGTTCAAGATCGAGAGCTTTCACCACAGATTTTAAAGCTGAACTGAGTTCTTTCTTGCTTTGTTTGATTGTTTACAGATAAATAACATTCTTTAAGTTTTTGGAATCTGCATCTCTAAAATGTTTATCCTTGAAATGCATTCCTACTCTTCTGTAAGTATTCTTTTACTTACAATTAAAAAAATAAAATCCTTAAGGCGGACAGCGCATTTACCTCAGTAGCTTCCTCTTCTTCGCGGACTCGGCGGGGGCTCGGGGGGCCTTGCCCGCCTGCTTCCCGGGGGTGCGGAGAAGGGCCTGCGCAGACCTCAGCCACTCGCTGGCCGGTCGTGCTGTAACATCCCCCGTGTCCACTCCTGACCTCGACCGTAATCTCTTAGTGGATCCTGGAGTAGTGGTCACCAGGCCCGTCTCTGCTTCTCCCACGCTGTCGTTATCGGATGAATACTCAGAAATTTCTGTCAAAGTTGTCTAAACAAATAAAAATATAAAGCTATTTAAGCAGAATGCTTATGAGATAGTACAGGTTTATGTAGGCAGTTATTTATGTTCCCTAGTAATCCATAAATTGAATGCCAATTTATTGATTAATATAACTTGGACAACTTCACTGTAAATGCACATTAATCTTTTGTAAGTCAACATGAGCTCCTGAATATAAGGACCATCTCTTGAGGGACAACCAGGATGCATAACATTTATTTTATCAAACAACTAGATCTGGAGAATTTATCAAAATGATAAGCCAATGCTTATCCCTATCAGGAGAAGTTTCCAGACAGGTGTCAGGATTAAATCGAGTTTTCAGGAAAGCAGAAAGAGGCTAATGAGTGACAGGGATCGTGACTGGCAGGAAAGCTGAGAGAAAGGGAGCTTTCTCATCGGGATTCAAGAAGTAGGAAGGCTGGCTTCCGTAGTCTGAATGGAGGGAAGAAACACATGCCTCTATTGAGAAACTGTAGCTGGCAAAAAGCATGTAACCTTTTGCTAACACAAGATTTTGACCACTAAAGCTGGCCTTCACCCATGTCCAGCAGGCCTATAGCTTCCCAGGAAGGTTTCAGAAGTTGAGCATAAGCTATCGGGACGCATCCAGGTAGCTCCAGGGAGGATCAATCACTGGTCAGCAGCCAGGGCCGTGAGCAAGCAGGGCTGGAGTTCAGACTCATAAAACCTCCGTGGAGCTCTTCTCCCAGAAACTCACAGGACATGCTGAACTCATCTCACTGAAGGAGGGACGAGAGGAGAGGATGAGAAGGCCCAAAAACAAGTCTGCAAAGAGACGTGGAAGGCTGAGGAGAGGGCTGGCAGGGAAAATTCACCTGCTTTGGCTCAGCTTGTTTTACTCTCCTCTAGGGCTCCCGCACAAGCAGGGCAAGGCAGCGGGGTTTGCACCCTAAGGTGAGCTCTGCACAGTTGTTATGTACATTATGCTCTCTTGACCCTGTATTTCTTAAAGTACTGAGTATTAAGCAAAAATACTTGGAAAGTGTCATTTTACCTAGTACAGAACAAAATGGTCTAAAACTCTGAAATAGGCAGAGACTAAGAAACATGAGCTGGGTTCAGTCTTCAGGAGCTAGTTGGAAAAAAACCCCAACACTCTGTGCAAGTTCTGGGGTGAGCATAGTAACAGTCCCATCACTGGGACCACCAGCACTAGCCCAACTCAAGGAGGCTTGCACAAAACCGTTCTGTAGAAGAGGCAAGTTAAGTAACTCAGCCTGATCCTTGAAAGAACCAAAACCCAATGCAAACATTAGGTTCACATTATCAACGGGGAACTGGAAAACCCCAAAGACTGACTTCGCTCCAGATCATGCTGCCCCGATCACAGAACAGGTCCTGAAAAAAATTAGCCTGTTCCTCTAGTCTAATGCAGTAAGCAGCTCTCCATACAGGTTGTTTGAAAACTGGCTCAGATAAAGACTTTAAAGATAAAAGAGGAAAGGAAGGGAAGTCACTGCATTCACTAATGCTGTTGTATGTTATTAATTAGTGTAATCATCTGAAACCAACATTTCTCGACTGTGAACAAAAATGAGTTCAGCTCTTGCCAGTTCTTTAATACATTCTTCACGTAAATGACGAGACACTGCGTTCATGTTCCGAGAGTTTACCTAAGTATTCTGGAAATTGGAAGGACCTTTTAAAGTTATCCAGAGAAGGAGAATAGCTAAAAGAATGTAATTAATATCAGCCTGTTTTAAACACAACACAGTCAACATTCGTCCCTTGGCAACAATATTTCTCTGAAAACAAACTCCTTCCACATTGGAAAAGAGCCAGAAATAAAAGGTTTCAAACAGTATGAAAGCAGTAAGCAAGCACTTCATTCTTAAAACACCATTCCGATGCACTCTTTTGCTTTAGGAATGCTTTAATTTTGCTCAAGTTGCTATGATATCCACTGCACCTAAAAAAACGATGCAAACCTGAAGTTCTTTGAGCAAGTAAAATGCAATTGAGGAAAGCCCTTGGGATGTGCTTCAAGTTAAGCACGTTTTAATCCCACTGACTGTTGTAAGAGTTAAGAAGCTTTCCTAAGTAAAAATTGTCTAATAAATCATTTAATTCTTCTGCTAATATTTATTATTGTATACTTGTTTAGACTTAGCTTCCCCAAGGAAACCGTACTTTGGGGTTTTTGTTTTTCGTTTGTTTGCTTGTTAGAGGTTGTTGTTGTTTTTTTTAATTGGTCTGTTGGAAATTTTTCTTAAAAGAGGAAGCTATAAAAACGGAGAAGAAAAACAAAGAACAAAACCTCAGCCTTCCAATTCCGTACATTATTTAACTGTAGCCACCGTCAGAAACACAGTCTGAGGAGAAAAATATTTTCAAAACACACATACATGATTTTTCAAGTATCCAGTAAACGAGCTGGCATGTCTACCAACATTATGGTGGTGGACAGCTGGCAAAAAAAAAAAAAAAAATCATTCAATTTCTTAGGTTCACTTTAAAACAATCATTGATAAATAGTGAAGAAATTGTTTATCGATTATCAGTATCTTAAACGTCATGAGGCTGAATTTTCAAGAGGGTTTTTTTTAAAATAATATCCCCAGTAATATCACTAAGAGTTTGTGAAGTGCGTCATTGCTAAGCACAGAGAAGTGTCAAATTAGAAGTAGTTGACTTTTCCACATTGCTTATTATTTCGAAACGCAGTCATTTTTGGTTATGATGGCTGAAGGTACAATGCTCCCCACTACACACAGGATCAGTTTCCCCACCTCAATCCCTTCCTCCAACCCCTGAGCCCAATCTAATCATCCCTATCCTGGGGTTTTCCATGACTGTCTCCCATATATCCCAATCACTCCAAATACTTGGTAGTAGACTGTTCACTAAGATTTACCTATCATTTCCAGCGATGGCCTTGCCACAACACCCTCTTTTATATCACACTAACCACTTTTCCATGTCCAAGGGATGAGTGGAAAAAAAATGCAGGGGCTGACTTCAATCTCTCTCTTACTAAAACGACAAACATGGCTCATTTTGTTCACTTTTAGAATAAACTGATTTGCTCTGTGACTGGTTTCATTTGAAAGGTTCTAAATGCTCCTCTTTTATGGCTCTTTCTTTTAAAGAAAAATTACTTTAGTATAAATGCACAGAATAGTGCCATTTTTTCTGATAAGATTTGGCTACAGGAAAACAAGGAAGTCAGTGAGTACTGTAGCTGAGCATCCAGGACTCTATATTTTAAAGATAAGCATGTTTAAAACAAAATGCATCAAAAAAGAGCTCTCAAGATGAATTAATTTATGATGTATTTTTGACAGCACTCACCAGTACTAGCTAACGTAGAGGATGGTACAAATGTAAAAATAGAAACCAGAATGAGAAACAGCAAATATCCCCCCCTGGCTAAACAGTTAAGATTGCTGAAGACTATATGATTACCTGTGTCAATTTGAAGTCATTAAAAAAAAAAAAATCACCAAAAAACTAACCACGGAAATGGTAAAATCCTGGCCTAAATTGTTCAAAGACAAAACTCTTGACTTCAGTGAAATGAAGATAGCATTCCATAAGCATGTAGATTTTGCACGCAGGCAGCACAGAAGATACCATGCTGTTACTTCTGTGACCAAGTACTCCCTCCCTCCCCCTCAAGAGATTTGCTTCAGCTGCCTGTTGCTTCACCTTGAACACCTTGTGAGTTCTTTGGGAGTACCTTTGCAATCTGCATTTGCCTCTAGAAGGTCTGAAAAAATTACCTTTTCACTTCAATAATGATGGAAGCAAGAAATATCTGTATTTGATTACTTTAATAAGCACTTGATATTTCTTATCAATAAAATAGCAGTGAGTTAATATGAGAAGTATTACATTTCCATTTGAAGTTTCCAGCATCAGCATAGAAAGCAGAACTGTACAAAACTTTCTGTACAAAAAGAAAGCTAACATATAAATCCTATTTTAAAAAAAAAAAATCTGTATTTTTAAAAAAAAGGTGCTCTCATACAGTGATTGCTAATTAGAGGCAAGGAGATGAGCAGCTGGGAGAGTTTCTCATCCCCCTTGGCTCTCCTCCCAAGATACATCACTCAGTGAAACTTTTCTGCGGAAAACTGTTAGTATATACACCCTACTTTTGTATTGGTTAAACACTTTCTCTTGTTCAGTCATCGTACATTCAGAAAATGTTGCAAATCTTTTCCACTTGGTATGAAGATACTTGGCAGATATCATGCTCAATAAAAGTTCACAGATGCTCTGAACAAGTTCATCAGCTGAAACCAAGATGCTTCAGTATGCTGCAGTATGTCCGAATCTCCTCTTACTGACAAAAAACGACTATCAAATTCTATATAGACACTGAAATAACTTTTTGCAGATGGAGGCCACTTAGTCTGTCATTTCCTTCCCTAAAAATAATAAATTTCTTCCCTCCTGTTATCTTACTACAGCTTAGCTCAAATGGCAGAAGAATTAATAGGGTTTCTCAGATGGCACCCTTAGGGAACCAGGCTTTCTCAAGGTCACAGAGCCAAGTCATGTCAGAAATGGAAATAGTATTTGAGAGTTTCAGACTTCGATCGCTGTACATACAGAGGAAAATTAATCTTGTGGCATTTCCTTTCCTACTTGTTCTTTCACATATCTTTGCCTCTAACTCTGGAAGCGTTTTCTATTATCCCCTGCCTGTTCTCTCATGGACTATCTTTTTCTCTTTTCCAATTCCCTTACTCTTTTCAGAATTAATTTGCATTTCTGCCCTTTCATGACAGCTCTCAAGATGGGTGGAAGCTGACTGGTATTAACAAACACACACAGTGAACTTAAGTGACTATCCTACCACCTCTCCTTTTATACAGTCTTCCTTTCTGATAAGCAATGCTACATTTGCACTACTGGTACTCTTTGTTGTCGTGTATGCAAAGGGATTCAAATGCAGCAAACTTCTACCCCAGGGAGTTAGTTACAGGTTGCAAGGAGATTTTATATCTTGCATGGTACTCTCCAAAAAACAGAGCGAGCAGAAAAGCCCCTGGATTTGCTACAATGAATATTCACAAGCATAAATCACCAGTGCAGTATGTCAAAGGCCCAGGCTATGCTAATGAATGCTTGAAGCTAACTCCACCAGAAGCTGGTTTACAGGATTATAGGGAGTAGGGTAAAGGTAAAAGACAAGAAGTTGCCCCTTAATTAATCAACACAAAATTAATTCAAGCATTGTGCGCACAGATAGTACAGGGTATTATTCAGCTCTATAAAGATAATTAAAGATATAAAGGACTTAAAGATCGCAGTTCTCTTCAAAGCTTTGTGTTTTCTGAAGCTTTAACTGAAGCACTGAAGTCTACGCCAAATATTTTCCTAGTATCTTGAGAAATAATTTGGTTCTTGGTAAGCTAGCTACTTTCACTCTAGAGAGATAAAATTCAGATATACCTTCATGCAAGAAACTTAATGATCAAGTGCAGAGCTAGGTGTGTGCCACTCTGTGGGTGACACCAAGCTTTCTTCTCACGGAATAACCACAGGAACAGCACGCGAAACGTACAAGATCAGGTAGCAGTGCGTGGGCAGAGATAACCGTATGACAAAAAAGAACAACAATGAAAGACATAAATCACTAATGAGATATTTTTGGACTTGCAAGCCCAAACTTACACAGCAGATTAACTGAAATTTTGTATCTGGAACAACCACCCAGTGTTATTACAGAGACAGCATATATTTAAAATGGATCTCAGATAATGCCTAGTTGTTTAGCCAAGCACAGCATTCCTCCTCAGCACATGCACTCAGACCATCTGATCTGTCCTAAATATTTACCAGTGGTGTTGGTTCAGCGCACTAGGAAATGACATGTCCTGCTCCACACACATTAGCATTTTGTGGCTGCCATTACAGGAAACAGAGCTGTACGCTTTTCAAGGGCACGAGAACGGCCACCTCGAGCACCTCTCTGGGACTCTCCAAGAGCAACTACCACTGAGCTGACAAAGGGTTTGCTTCTTTCTCCCTGCTCGGCCACCGCTAAACTTCAGCAACATCTCCCTTCTCACGGACGTGAGAATGAATTTTTGCTATCTCCTAGATGCCACCACCCCTAGGCTGGAATGCAGTAGTTATTAGCACACAAAATCATTTATGCCAAGTAGCAAAGAAGAATGCTGTATCTACTTGAATATGGAGGAGAAGTGTAGGCAGCAACACTGTAATTATTCAAAGCAGAATTTGGTCACAGACTGCACCCTCATCTCCTCTTAATGGTGTTTTGAGACATTTAAACAAGTGGTTAAGACTTCTCTTCTATGACTAATTAAAAAGGATTCATTGCATCCAGGAGCCCAGTGCTTCCTATCATAAAGGAAATGGATTCATGATTATCTCTGGAGGAAGGAGGCCAGCTACTAAACCTTAAGCACCACTGCTTACACTGCTGGGCTTCCCTTTGGAGAGCTCCCGGGGGAGTCTTCCCCATGTTTGACCCCATTTATTCTGCAAGCTCTGTCAAAAATTACAGCTGCATTAGCTACTGTCTTAAAAGGTTACCACAAGTATGATTCAATTCAAAGGAAAAATACCAATAGCTGTTATCAAAAGAAAAGCAAATGGGACAGTTTCAGAGATGCTTTCATAGACTGAAAGAGTTGAAAGGACTTTGATATAACTCTGCAGAAATCAATGGAACAATATGGCTGCTGGCACTGGGCTTCCTGCACGATTTCTGAAACCAAGAAAAGGTGTGGAGGGCAACACAGACAGGAAAACTCCCTCTTTACACTTCAAAGAGTGAGGAAGTTGAAGTACAGTACACAAGCCCACAAAATGGTGTTTTATATCACACATGAAATAACAATTAACGAAATAAATAACTTGTATCATCATTTATCAGCTCCCATATCTTGTGTAGATCATACTGCCTTGAAGTGGAAAATGAGGTGACGATTAGGATTACATGCAGTATGTTTGGCTGTGCATTCTTTTTCGTAAAGGAAGAGGTGCATGTTTTTGTTTGGTTTGAGCTCTCTCACACATAATCCTGTACACATACACCATTGGCAGGCAGTATCCTGCATGCAGCACTAATCATTTTAGAAAACAAGAATGGAAAAAATAATAGAATAAGATTTTGCACACACAACAAAAAATCAACATGAATATCTGATCTTTGAAAGAAAAACTTTGGGAGTGATTTAAATCACAACAAAAGACTTTTTATAGACCTCATGAAAAGATGGTATTTTACCAACTGTTTTTTTGTTTGGGGGTTTTTTTAAAGCCAGGTAAAGAATACACAAGTAATAAGGAAGATGAAATCAAAGCTGTAACTTCTAATCCTGAGCAGAAACCTCAGCTTTTACAAGGCAAACAGGTTTAGCAGGCTATACCTCTGGAGATACATCTACAAGCTGTTCCAGCCTGCCCCTCCCAGAACAGGTTGTTCTAAGGCATGGATCAGCCAACCGAAACAGGTGAGGCTGTCTTCTCAGCCCAAGTGCATTTTTATACAAAATAAGTCAGTAAAGCAAGAAGCACCGTGTTTATTTCTAAGCGTACTCTTTAGATGTGGAATTAAATAGTGATTCTGAGGGTAAGACGGAACAAAACTGCTGTCTGCTGGGCACAAGGGCAGGAAAGAATAGTAGGGGACAGGGAGCTATTAAGGTACAAAATGGGTACGAAGCAGAAGTTTACCCATTGGGATACTGATTTGTACCATATGGAGTGTAAGGAAAATGCTGCTGCAATCTTGGCATCTGTAGCATTTGTGCTGCAACTGCACCTCTTCAAAGCATCATTTTAGTAGTTCAATGAAGCTTTAGCATTAAGAAGTCAATCTATCAATTCCTAATTTTCTGCATTACTACTGATCTCTCCATCAGTCTGTGATCAGATGGAGAGACCCAACAATGCTGAAAAATGTCAATACAGACAACCTAAAAGTGCTTTTTCTGCCTTGTCTAATCTTTTTTCCATCACACAAGAACATCTTCAGTTTCTCCCAGAGAAAATGACTGGCTGTTAAAGATAATTTGGACCAATTTCTGCATACTGTTAGCCAACATTACATTCAAGTGAATTACTGTAACCCTTGCTCTCCATTCCTTCCTTAAAAAAGGGGGGGAGGGGGGAAGACGCCACTTCACGTGTTGCATCTTGCAAACTATTCAGGGACAGAACCAGGTCTCCTCTCATGCAACTGTGTATTATCCCACGCACTTGAGCTCTCATCTTGATAAGGATCCTCCAGATGACAGAGACCCAGGTTTTCAAATATAAATACCTGACTCTGATAGGGCACGCAGATAATTACATCGTTTCGCATAGAAGCCTCAACATTATGCACTGAAGTTTGGGCACACGAGAAAATTGTAGTCAGCTTATAATACCACTTAAACAGGGTTTAGTTCTTGACACAGAAATAGGTACTTTCATGTTTCCAAGGAACAGATGTTATCACATGGTTTGATAACCTACTTTCACATTCTTTGTTTATAGTTATTCACTCAGTTTCATTTATTAAAGTTAGTGGATTCAGGCCATGAAACCTCAGTTTTATTGTCTCTATTTTAGGTGATGCTATGGTAATGGTCCAGGTTAAAAAGCTTGGCTGTAACAAGAGGACTCAACTGAAAGGCATGATTAAAAGCCAAATTATTATTTATGAGGTAAATCCTAAAGCACCTAGACTAAACACCTGCAGGATTCAGTAGGAACTGTTAAGGGAGGAAATACATTTCCATCTTCAAGCAACTCTTTTGTTTTGTTCCAAGTCTTCAGAGAGAACTGAAGTTACATACTTGTAATGAGAGGTAATATCTTTTACTAGACAAACAGATATAACTGTGGGAAAACAGACAAGCTTTCAGCACTACACCCCTCTACAGGTCCCAAAAGTTTGTCAGGTTTTTTTACTCCAAATAGATCATTTGGTCTAAATAAATTAAATCTTTCTTTATAAAATTGCTTCTCTCTCATATCTTTAGCCTATACAGTTATGAATAACGATCCTGCAAGCTTTTTAAAAATTATTTCTAAAAAAGAAACCATGAGAAAATACCTCTCACAATAATGTCACTGTTTAGACCAAACAGGGAACAGTAAAAGACTTTAAAACATCTTTCGTATTATGTATTCTCTTTCAAAAAGTAGGTGATAACTGCAAGCATGTTATTTTTGAGATGAAAGGAAGCAACTCCAGAATAACTAACTAAATGAGAGATTGCACACAGATATCCAGTGAAGTACAAATTATGCACACCGACTTCTCATCTTTGGTTGATGTGCCTGCAGTTTGCTGTGAAACCCCTTAGAAAAGCACTTATCAGAAAAGGAAAAAAAGAAGAAAATGAGAGAGAGAGGAAACACACCTGGCAGTGTTCTATAACACACAAATGCAATACAGGCATCATTTCTGCAATAATGCTCAGCACTTAGTGGAAATTTTTTTGTTCATAATTTCCACAGAGATACACAGACACGTCTTGAAATTCAGACTCTGAGCTTCCAGCTCCAGCAGTGCCGGCATTCACAGCTACAGCACTGGCAGCTTAAGGAGACACCGGGCTGCCGGGCAGTGCTGCGCATTACATTCATTTTCTTCTACTCCCACTCACTTCACATTCTTCTCACTTGACTGTTCTCCCCTTTGCCCCATTTATTGCTTCACAGCGCCTGCGGTACTGCCCCCAAAGCCTAAAATAGTCGTTTCATTTCTTCTCTCCTCTTCATTTCTAACTTCTTCCGACCCTTTCCCTCCTCTCCAGAAGTCCTTCCACAGCCTACCTTTTCTAGAACATTGTTTCATGTTTTTGCACTGTTAAAACTATTTTAAACAGCAAACATTTCAGGGCAGGAAATGTCTTACCACGTCTGAAATACTGTGTTAGCGATGACAGTGCATGTACGCATACAAAAGCACCACCTTCACCTAAGCTGATTTTTAACAATGATGAGAGCACCTACATGCAGACCGAAGAAACAGAAGACCCGTTTAATTGCTTTTCCAAGCAAGCCAAAGAACACCAAACAAGAAAACTGGTTACAAAAATACATTAAATGTACTCTGCTAAAATTAATTCTGTTTGGAGAAAGAACAAAGAAAAAGGAGCCCAACACTAAGTTTACAGATTTTCTTTTAGATCATGTGCCTCCTTTTTGGAGGAGCAGAAGGAAAATAAAGTAACCATCAATTGGGTAAGGCACCGTAATTGAAAATTGTAATGTTGTTATAAATACACATTTTATAGAGAGATTCAGAGGTGCTAACTGCTGCAATACTGTCTTAAGTTTGACACATTTAGTTGCACTGATTGTTCACAGTACATGAAAAGATTTCGAAGTGAAGACCAATTAAAACTCCTTTGAGATCTAGATTAGAATAAAAACACGTGTGCTGTAATATATGTGTGTTACATTACATAGAGTGACATGATTGCCATAATATGGGTATAACATACATTACAGGACACACAGAGACAATCACAGATACTTAAAACTTTTATTAGTGAATAAGCATACCACATAAACATACCGGGAGAAACACACTTGAAATGGCCCAGTAAGGCAGTAGTCAAATACAATCCTTGAACAATTAAACTCAATGGACTGCAAGTATCTTAAGAACTGGCTAACAACTGGCATGCTGAACTTGCAAAGAAAAGGGCCCTGAAATACAAACATCAGTAATTTGTACTAAGCAATTCCTTATAAGGATTATAAAGCTTTCATAAAGTAGGAAGATTAAAAAGAATTAAGATAATGCTTCTCAATTACAGGCAAAGAGAAAAAAGAGAGCCTCAGTGCATGTCTGCACACTTTAACACACTTTAAAAAGCAATAGTTGACTGGTTTCCACAGCAGTCACCAATGTCTTTTGGCTTCATGCCTCCACTATCTCAAACCGGATCAAGAGATTGTGATGGCTCAATTTCACTTCCATTCTTAAATCAATGCTCGCTTTACTTCAGGAAGGGGGGGAGAAAAATAATGTAGAACTGTCATTTTCTTTTCTATTAGGTTAGCACATGTCAATGTGTATTTACACATGGAAAATGCAACCTCTGCAAGATTCAGAGGGTGGTGTGTGTCCCCCGTTTTCTTTTTTAAAAATATAAGAGAAGCTCAAAGCTGGCAAGATAATGCTAACATAACACAAGTTAATTCAGCTTCTAGGAAGAGCATTTAAAAATAAAATGTGTCCTTCAAGATACTATTAAACATTCTCTGCTTATTTTCCCCTTCCCAAAGTAAAAATACTCATGTGATATTTGTCCTTCACACTGAACTCTGCAGCTAGCAGGATCTTTAAAAAGTGTTGCAAATCTTTTTTTCTTGAACTTGTAAGTGACCTGTTAGCATTCTGATCAAAATTACATGTTACGTATGAAGCAACGAAAAATACTGTGCAAGTTGCAATTTCCTGAAAAGTTTGGGGCCACAAACCCGGGCCCAAAGTTTGTTCTAAAAGTAAATGGAAGAAAAATATTTTTTATTAAACAGCAGTTAACTCTCAAACACCAGCAGCTGGAGGTGTCGCTCTGGGAGCTGTGCTCAGCACTGAAAAGTTGGGGTGGGGGGAGCAGAAAAAGCGGAGTTGAGAAAGGAGAGGGACAGTAGCAGCAGCTTTGAAGAAAGTGCTCAAGCAGTTCTGGGTGTCCGGATGCACCATTTTTAGGAAGTGTCTGATACAGGCAGCTTTACTGCCTAAATGCAGAAGTACAAATGTTGGCATCCACTGTATCAATTTTGTGCTCGTCTTATTGGCAACTTTTAATCGGAATTTTTTTTCATAGTGGTTAGACGGCAATGTAGCATGCAGTCATATTACTTCAGTAGCAATGAATGGTCCCCAGAGTCTATTATAACTACCTAAGACACTGCAACATTTTCCATTCCCCACTCCAAATCACCAAAGAGATACCTGTGCATATAGTAACCTAAACTGTCGTCTGGATGATCTGCATTCCCCAGCTCACAACAACAGTAATTTCATTTTGGTCAGAAAGATGGGCAAGACATTGCAGCAGAGTTGGTTTAAAAAAAAAAAAACAACACAACAAAAACCAACCACAACAAACAAACAAAAAAATCAGTCTTTTAAAATCCAAAGAATTTCACATGCTTCAAGCGTCATTTTTCAGGGTACAATATAGGGCAGGACTACAGTGGAGCAAGATCTTGCTTTCTACTTGCCAAAAGCCCAATCAGTTTATCTATATTGCTGCTTTAATTATTTAAACTTCAACTCATACAGCATTTCCGTTCAGTGCGTAGGACAGTAATGACACAGATCTATCAATGTATTATAACTCTTCTCAAATAAGGAGAGCCAAAGTTAAAGCAAGTTTTTAGACAACGGCAGAATGGTAGGTACCATGTTTTTAACCATTAACTCTAGAACTACACACTAATCATAAATGTTACCAAAATAAAGCAAAAAATTCCATCAGTTAAGAAAATTCAGAATAAAAACAAACATAGCTGTGTCATATAATGGTGCAAGATGATTTAGTCTAGGCATAAAGGGGAATATAACTTCAGGATTCAGACAAGAATTTGAATATTCTTGTAGAAAAGACTGTTTCTCAGTTTTAAACTCTTCTGTCAAAATAATGTAAAAATCCACTCACAAGTGCATCATTTAAACCCTTAGTTTCCAAAAGGCTGACTTAAGATTTCCACTGGAGCTACTACAATTCAGACCATTAATATAACACATACCAAGACTTCAGGATAAAAATCCTTTTGACATGTTTATTGACATCTACTACAGCCAGATTTACACTTGGAAATCTTTGACATTTTAAATGCATTTTCCCCCCAAATTGCCAAAAGCAAACGGATTCCGTTACGTACTAATCACTTAGGAGGGAGGAGGAGCTGAGTTTCTAGATCAAAAGTTGACCATTTGTGCCAATTTGCAGGAGTACCATCAAACAAGTGATATTTTTTTTTTTTTTGCCCCTCTTCCATTTTACTATTAACAAAAGTCCTGGAAAATTGCACCACTACAGCCAAATATAAGTAGTAGTATTCCTGGAATGCACTTATAGAAGGAATGCAAAGCCTACCCTATGCAAAGTAGCACAAGTGTACAATTACATTTAGACTACCTGATGAGACAACCACTTCTTAAGGAAAAAAAGCTTAAGAAATTGAAAATTCAATTTAACAAGTCACCCACACTCTCAAACACTGCAGTGAAAAAACATATGCATATATGCACACACCCCACTACATCCCAAGCACAAGCATTTACACTTACTTATTTATATTTAAACAAACCTGTCATTTTCCATTTAGGAAACATCACGTACTTTCCTCCCCAGTTTTAGGTTTGTCTGTGTATTTTTATACACCTGATGTTAACCTGTTAGCTTGTTCTGCCTAAACCATGAAGACTCTGGCTATAAAGGGGTTCCTGAATTCACTCTGCTTTTTGCAGAATAGCAACTTCAGTTATCTTCACTAACTTTTTCTATGTAAGGCTGTAATGATTCAACATAAATTTTACTAAACAGAGAAGGAAGAAGAGCATACATAGAAAGCAGATGCATGCACCTACACATCCACTCCTCCTCGCCCCAAAACTGAACTCCACATCACTCCACAACCCACTACACACGCATACATACTCTAGAAATTGGTTTCAAATATAGAAAAATATTTGCAGGGCTTTCATGGCAGCTAACTTTACATTTGAAGGATTACAGAAACATACTGCACAAAAATAGGGAGCAAAAGCAGCAATGCTTTCTTATACTCAAAAACTCAAAACTTAAGGCCAATATCCCAAGAGGTTCTATAGTTTCAAGTGATGCTATACTGATAAACTAGGACTTTGACGACATTAAACCAATGCCTTATTCATGTCCTGAACAGCAAGTATGGAAGTCCAAGAAAAACAGAGGCAAATCAGAAAAGCCCCTGTATTTCATGCAACAACCATTTAAAAAGCACAGTGTAGGGAGAGGATCCAGAAAGCATGTAAATCGGGTTTTCTATGAAAGCAACACCACTGGATCTATGATCATGGGTTTTCTAGATATTATAATATTACCACATATCATGGCCAAGACTGTGAAGACTGGGTGCACAAATGTGGCCTCTCTATGGATACAACCCTGGCAGAAAGAAGCACAGAAGATGTCTAAAGTAGTTTGACAGACAATACATAAAACCACTTCGGTGGAAGCAGAGGAACGTTATTTGCTGTAGACGGCAACCACCACCAAAAGCGTTTGCTCATGACTGATGAAGTAAAATTGAACCCGAAGATTTCTAGGGAGAGAGCACAACACAGAACTTACCAAAAAAATGCTCTTGGGAGAAATCTGGGGAATTCCCTGTTTCAGCTACAGAAGAGGAAACCTAGCTATAATAGGAACACAAGGATCTACTTTAAAAAGCACATGATGTTTATGAAGTACTGCCTGAACACATGAACCTTCACAATAAAATGTGATCTAGTGGTGTAAGCACAGGACTGAGTCAGAAAGCCTGACATTTAAGACTGGATCTAACACCAGTTCCTGTGGTTTGGGGAGACGCTGTTTAAGACAAAATTTTCACAAGTGACTCTCAACTGTATTTGGCAACTTGGCTCTCAAGCTTATTTTGCACAGGTGCTAGAGACCGACTCCCACGTAAAAGCACTGAGAACCACTAAGGCTTAGCGTCCAGAGGTGAGGGAAGCAGAACTGCAAAGCATCTACATTTGAATTTAGCATAAGTAGACATTCAAATTTAAAAGACTTCTGAAAGTCCTCACTTAATTGTTTAACTCTTCAAAATAGGAGACTATTGATCGCTTTGATAACTTCAAGGAGACCGCAAAAGAAAAAACTGTTAAAATTGTCCTATGCATGTAAATACATAAGGTTATCTTCAGCTATAAAAGCTAAGACTCAGACTCCGAGAGGCACTTTGATGGCATTTAGACATCAAAGTCCAAGAGGTCAGTCACAAAATCTTCCACTCCTGTCCCCAAAGTCTCCTGATGAACCCAGGTTTTTCAGTACCTAGTATTTCAAGAGTTTCTTAAAGCACTGCTTCTGGACATACCCAGATGCAACGCAACTCTGCGGGCTCATGGTTTATGTCACGTTTAAGCCTGTGAGTACAAAGTTGGTACTTCTGGACTTAAGCCTGTTAGGGCCTTAATTCAGTAGGTGTGGGTTTATGCTCTGCAGAGATTTCCACTCACAGCATGCTGTATGCATTGCTTGCATTGAAAAGCACATCCACAACAGTAAACACATAACTCTTCTGTAACACTCCAGACGTTTCAGCCTAAGCAGCGAGAAACCCAAATTCTAGCACGACAATCTTTAGCTTAAGAGAGTTTAAATCCCTCCCTCTCAGGAAAGCGCTCAACCCGCCAAACAAAGCAATCAGGAGGTCATTTCTACCTCTCCCTCAAAGACTGGGCCACTGCAGAAAAAAACCCACAAGATTCAAAGGGTCTTTAAGAGCTCCAGTCCCTGCTTCACATCAAACAGGCATTAGATAAAATACAGGAACACCAGGGAGCTTAAGCGTTCCTTGGTCAGAAAGACAGTAGCTGGGAATCCTGGTATTTAGCACTTAAGCTCTTCTGTTCATTGTATACAGAACACAGGCATCTAAATCTAAGTTTAATGGCTATTTTGCAGGCCAGGACTTAGATTCCTGTAGTTCTGGCACGACAATCAGCTGCACCGCAGAAATCAGCCCATTTCTGTATCTGCCTCCAAATACGCTGCAGCACTTTTTGGAAATCCACACAACTCCCAAAAGGCAAATCTCCCAAAGTCAATGCTGATCACAGCAAATATGCGACAATTCAGTCCTCTTCAGCTGCCTAACCAGATTTCAATTACTGCAGTTTGGAATTTTACAGTGACACTGCATGATGAAGCACAATTTAACTGGATTTTCATTTGTTAGTTACATGAGTTCCTATCTACTTCTATACTTCCCCAATTCAGGCAGTGCAGAAATTCAAGCTGTGAAGACAACACTGGATTTTGCAATGCATTCAGGACTTCAAAAAAAAAATTTCAAATACATCAAAGTGGTCAGATAAGTTAGTACTCAATAGGAAGTTGTTTCTCCAAAGGAAATTGCAAATTTCAAAGAGGAAGATGGAGAGGTAGAATTAACTAACTGTTCCAAAAACTTCAGAAAGCAGGAAGGGTTTGTGAAGGTTGCATGAAGAAACTGCATGCAACTACATAAACAAGCTCAGTTTACGACTATGTAAATATCTTAAGAATATGTCTCCAATTAAAATAAAATTAAAAAACCAACACAAAAAAAACCAAGCAAAAACAAACAAACAAAATCTCCCATCAAGTTGCACATGTTTCTGAAAGGACGTAACAGATATCCTAGCAGTTGTTACATTCGGACCTATTTACCGATTAGACAGACTAAATGTAGACATCTTAAAACTGGCTGTGCAACACAAAGACATTTATATTATGCACCTTCTCAGCTATGGAACACGTAATAAATGTATTTAAAACCAGAACACTTGCTATATTTTGTTGAAGTTTTCCCTATCACTCACAACTTTCTAGCATTCAAATATCTAGTCTTCTTTGAAGATCAGGGATTATTTTAATGCACATTCAGCCAGCAGCAAAGCAAGTGGTATTATGATTTTTGGCCAATTAATCCACTTAGCTTAACCGGCGTTTATATCCAGTGTCCAAATTGTGGGCATCTGGTCACAAGCACAGTAAGGGCAATGGGCTAGACAGATCTTCGGTCTGTCCTATATAGCCATTCTTACATCTTATCAGAAAATGTTCCTCTGCAGCTGGGGAAGAGGTGCATGCTTGTAGGGTCCTTTAATACAAGAGTTAGATAAAAAAGGTACCGACTAAAGGCTATGTTCTCTAGTACTTGGCCAGCAAAAGAGACTTTGCCTTTCATGCCCCAAAACACCCACTTCAAGCTGTGACTATACACGTACAGTATTGGTAAAACCTTTCCAATTACCTTGTTACTGTACCTGAATGTAACTGGGAATGTGCCCAGTTCACAGACACAGCTTTTGCTGTAATACCATGATAGTGTGGGCTTGGCATGATTACATCATACACATTATCTTGGCAGTCAGGCAGCGGCAGCTCCACCAACTGAGCTCAAGGCCAAGCCATGAACAGTTGTGCTGACTGCAGTTGTCTGCACATTTTTACAAAGGTTTTCCCATTTATTATGTTTGTTTTCATTTACCTGCCCTTATCTTAGTGCTGTCCCAACATCCCTATGCAATGTTTGTATACCTAGTAAGTTGTGAGAAAACATACAGTAACAGGCAACAAACTCTAGCCTTGTCATGATCGTTTTGCAAACATGATGCTCAAAATGTTTCACTCCTGCTAGAGTAAAATAGACCATGCATAATTAAGCCTGAAAACTCTGTCAGGCGCATGTCTCTTGGAACCACAGATCTGCTCACTTCTGAACTCTGGGCCTTTCCATGTGAGATCAGTTGCTATGGCACAACCCTAAGCTCTTTCTAACCTTCTCAAATAGTATTCTCAGCCATTTTTAGTTCTTCTCCCAACAACATTTAACCTTTTAGCCCAAAACTAGCCTACATTAGTTTCAGAGATGACAACAAAAATGAACCATACCTGCCACCCTGTGAAATCCATGCATCTGGCTCTATTTGACAGAACTGCCATTCTGGTGTCATCCCTTCTTCTTCACTATGTGACATCTGTCCCCTCCTTTCCTCCTCTATTCATCCTCTTTGCACAAAAAAAGATGCAGAACAAACATATCGGGCAAAACATGAAACAGACCAGAAGTAAATACTGGAAGTAACTGTATTTCAACTAGAGCAAAAGATTTATTTTAAAAATAGCTGCTAGCATAATTAAGGTCTGCAAGAAACAGCACTTACTAGGCTTTATTAAAATTATAGGATTAACACCAGGGGTGGAGTGTGTACATTACAAAACCGATATGTTAGTTGTAGCAGTACATTTTTCTTATTTTGAGGATGAATCCCAATATGCCAGAAATTAGAGACCCACATTTAGCTTGCATAAAATAGGATAGACAGTAGCTGAGCTGGGTCTTTGAAGAGGTGTGAGGACAAGTTCACCCAGCTCATTGTTTAGAGGAGAAGAGGCTTTCTGGAGGCCATGCCTCTGAACTGTGCATCAGCCTCTCAAAAGCTTCAGCAGCCCAGATGTACTAAAAACCTCTCCCCACATCTTCAGAGCCACATCTACCTCCAAACACAAGACAACAGTAGAAGAAGTCTACTGAATGTTGGCAAAATTATGATCAGAGACAGTAAGAAGAGAAACACCATAGCATCCTTGCAAATTTAGAGGCAGAAAAGGGAATTTACAGTAAGATCTCCCTCTCTTCCCTGCCCTCACCACCACCCCCAAAAGTAAATCACGCAGCCATGTACACTCCTGCACAGTGGCTTTAATATGCTGAGTGATTAAAGGTGACAAGGATGACTACAGGCCATACTATGTATCTTTAGAGGCTTTTCAGTTCAACACTGAGGGGCCAAATGGGGCTACTGTGTATCTAAAATATTTTACTCTGATTAAAGGTGTAATTATATAGTTAGTCATAATAGCTGCCATACTTGAAAAAGAAACCCACCTCTCCTTCAGGGGAAGGGAAGGAAATTATGCTACTTTATTCATCCAAACACACTCTCAGTTAAATTCAAATACAACATGTGGACTAGATAAATACAGTGACACACAGCCACAAACACTTAGTAATCCAAGATAGAACATGAGATGAATCTTTTAACCTGTAATCTTTGCAAAGGGAAACTAAATCTTATGATTAAGAGTTCTGTCATATCTGTACAGGTATCAGTGGAGGCTGTCTGTTTTCTTCTCAACTGCCATAAGAAATTCATGCTCGTTTTAAGACCTAAATATGAGCAAAGACACTGCAAACACATAGGGTCTGACACAGAGCTTAAGAGATTTACTTGTTTATGGTTAGCGCATAACTTCTGTGGATATTCACATACATGTTGCGCAGAGGGGGAGGCTGGCACTAAGAATCTTATTCAGCATAAACAAAACAGAAGTCTTTTCCTTCTCTATTTTCAACCCTGCAACAGATTTGCTCCATTATTGTTACCTTCAGCACATCATCACTCTAGGTCCACAGGAATAATGATTTTTGTCTAGGAGGGGCTTCCTTGGCTTAGGTCACCTTTCACAGAAAAGTAGTTGATCTCAAATAGCCTCTACTATTGATGTATAAGAAAAGATGAGGGAGGGTAATTTCTGTATGTAGCTATACTTTTTAAACTAACGCTTCTGGTTACACGGGAGAAGGTGAAAAAGAAAACGCACAATAGACAAGCTTTAGTTTTCCACCAGTTTTTTACTGACACTCAAAGTCCACGTTTAACACCGCTGAAGCCATTTAGACAACCTTCCCCAGCGAGCGCTGCCTGGACACCCTCCAGGAGGTTCAGTTTCCTGAGGAGACAAACTCAGACACAACACAGACCCAGTTCACTTGAACCTGAAGGAGGGAAGGCAGGGTCTATGCAACATCTTGATCCACAGCAGTCCCAGCCCCCAAACTGAATGACAGAACCAGGTTGGATAAAAGACACATCACATTTCAAGGGAAAAAGAGAGGGGAAAGGTGGGAGATACAGGAGAAGAAAATCATCATCCTTGCCAATAAAGTTTCCAGTTATCCGCATGGACACTTGTACACTCTCTGGAAACTCTCCTTCTGGAATAAAATATTTAGAGCATTTGGTGTGCATTCAACAGCTCTGAACAAATCTATTGAGTTTTACTGCTTAACCTTCCTCCCCTCCCCCTTTTATTTTTTCAGCATCGGTGTTAGAATTTTGAAATATTCTATAGTTCAACAACTGCACATACATTCCCCATACTAATCGCTTGACGAGGGAGAATGCTGACCAGGACCCAGCCGAGGCACCGCATACCACATAATTTGTTAGATAACAGAGGTATAAATCATCTTTATACGCGCACAGTTTTTAATCACCATCCTTTGCCCAACATAGCTCAGTGGTCAAGTCCCGAGAACAATTTTATGGGTCCTGTCATCTCTGGTTTTTTCCAAGCATTCTCTCAAGTGATCCCATAGTTCCATTGCTGCACCTCCCTTGAGCTAGATTTCTGTATCTTTTACAATGCTATCTGCTATTCTTTAAGTTTTTACACACTTCATAACAGAAGGAAGAAAACATCATTGAAAATATACAAGAAAATTTTATCTTGCATCAACAGAACTATACAAGAATAACAAAAATACAGATCAAGATATGCTATAAAGCAATAAAGTTACAAAACAGCACATACAACAGTTTTATGGGAAAGAAGGATGGGAAAAAATTATTTTCCAGATTTCACACCATTTCCTTCCCCCACACACACCCAATTTGGGTGAGGTAGGAAGCAAGAGGTTTTTTGTTTCTTTTAATTTTGCCCTGAAACATACTTTAAGTAATTGCAAGTGAGTGACACCTAGTGATGAACACAAATCTGATCATCCTCCACTCTCCCACACAGAGAAGATAAGCCAGCAAGCACCGACAGGTAACTCAGGAGTGGGTGTTGAATCATGGGAACCTGACACTACTATGTTTCTCTCCCTTAAAAGCCAAACATCAAGTGAGCCAAGACCTAGAAACTTGGTGCACAACTAAAAAGAAAAATGGCTAATCTGTCCAAATAAGAGACGGTTAAACCAGATCCAAATCATGACCTGTAAATTCACTTCTCCATTCTCTTTAAAACTAATCACCTCTCTCTAGAAACATCAAGTTTTCCCAGAGATCTCATTCTTAATTAAAAAAAATATATCCCAGAAGCAAACGGGAAGAATGGGTTTCTCATCAAATACTAAAATATTAACAGTTGTCTTAGAGACCACTTAGTGATGTCTCTGGCGTTATAACTGCTATCCTGTGTAAGGATTTTATGAGCTTGTCAAAGACTCTTATTTTGCCAGTAGTTCCAAAATTATTGCTCACAGAGCAGTTACTGGAAGTGAAGGAGAGGGGAGGGGATCTAGTGTGATTTGTGGTAGGGTTACAGGAAGGAAAAGTATGCTACTATGCAAAGTAGGAACAACACAGTCCCCTGAAAGGGAAGCTGGAATAGAGAGACCAAGAAAAGTGGTCTGACTTTTCAACACCATGACATGGGACAATCCTGTACATGGGAAGCTCACCCTGAACAAGAGATTTCTTTACTTAATGCATTTTTAAAAGAGCAGTCCAAAGCTCCAGGGCTAAGAGAGCAAAACACAAAATCCTGTAGGAAAGGGAAGTGATTAACCTAGCACAGCTTTCACGCACTATGTGCCATTTCATCCATTTTTGTCACGAGTGGGATTTTGTCACTGGAACCTCAGGAGTAGCTCCTGCTTTAAAGACACAAAAGTATACACCGTGATTAAAAGCCACCACAAGGACAGGAGTGGAAAAAAAAAAAAAAGAAAAAAATCAGTGGGCAGAGAAAGGAAAACACTTAAACACACACTACAACTTGCGGACCTTGTTCTGCTCTGTAAACCCATGGCCATCTCCTTTTCTCTCCTCACAGATTCATGTGAGGTCAGGCTTTTTTTTTTTTTAATCCTTCCGCAAATATTAAAGAAAATTCAAAAACCTGTAAAATTTAAAGCCCTGAAATCCCAAGCTCTTCGGAAAACTAATGCAACAGAGCCACCTACCATGCGAAGGCAGGACTGACAGGGCTCAGGCAGCAAGAGCCACCACTGAAACTTATTTGAATGAACTTGACCCAGGTTGGCAGCCGGCCAGCGCCCTACGTCACCCCGTGACTTAACAGAACACAGTGTTCTTGGCACCCGCACAAAAATGTGTTGAAATCCACGCTGGAGAGAGAGAGAAAAAAGTCAGTGTATGTTTCAAATTAATAAAGGAAAATGGTAATGAAAAGGTAATAAAACGCAAAGGCAGCATTAGATATTTTAAAATGGAGCTGCTGCATTTCCCCCCCCCCCCAATTTATTCGTATCGTTTGGTGTTCCCTCATGTACCAGGAGTTCGGCACAGTGGCAGTTCTCCCCAGGACCCAGGACGACCTGTCCAAATCCCGTCCCACGCGCTCTCCCTCTCACCTCTCCCCGTGCCCTACCTGGAAAATTCCAGCGCAGCACTCAGCCAGGCAGCGAGGGCAGACACCGGCTGCTGCGCCAGGGCTGCCCCTGACTCACTTCCTCGCCCAGCCCTCACGCAGAGGCGACACGGCGGGCACCTCATGCAATACTCCTATAGGGGATGATACAGTAAATCCCGTCCCACGCGCTCTCCCTCTCACCTCTCCCCGTGCCCTACCTGGAAAATTCCAGCGCAGCACTCAGCCAGGCAGCGAGGGCAGACACCGGCTGCTGCGCCAGGGCTGCCCCTGACTCACTTCCTCGCCCAGCCCTCACGCAGAGGCGACACGGCGGGCACCTCATGCAATACTCCTATAGGGGATGATACAGTTGTGTCATTCACAAATGGATTATGCTAACGCTCTCTCATGAGATGAAAAGCAAACAAATAGAAGGAGGACAGGCAAAACGAACTTAATGAACCATGAACTCGATGTACTTCCTCCACATGCCATATGGCTATTATCTCCCTTTCCCGCATTTCCTTCCCCCAGGACTCTCCCTCTTTCTCTCCAAAGCCTATCCTCAAGTCCCTTTTCCTCCTGTCTGTCACCCCTTCTCTCTCTGATGTGCTATCCTGCTCTTCAGTGACTGATCAAGACATTTGACACCTGTAGGTGCAGGATCAAAACCCGCCCACAGATACCTGCTGAGAGGGCTTTCCCTAGTCACCTATTCAGGGCCCATACCTGCCACCTGCAACCCCACCAGTGTCCTGACAGCGCAAGCCTCCAGCAACACCTTCCAGCCAGGCCATCAGCCATGACAACAGGCAGATGGATCCAGTTTGATCCTCATTACCTTCTGCACACACATCCTCAGCCTAGCATGCAGTCCACGCGGTTAGAGGGATATACAGGAGACAGTAAGGCAAATGTGCTCCCTGCCTGGACAGCCCACTGAAGCTGCTTCCACCATTTCACAGAATCACAGAATGGTTTGGGTTGGAAGGGATCTTTAAAGATCATCCAGTCCAACCTCCCTGCCATGGGCAGGGACATCTTTCACTAGATCAGATTGCTCAAAGCCCTGTCAGACCTGACCTTGAACACTTCCAGGGATGGGGCATCCACAACTTCTCTGGGCAACCTGTGCCAGTGTCTCACCACCCTCATGGTAAAAAATTTCTTTCCTATATCCAATCTAAACCTACCCTCTTTCAGTTTAAACCATTGCCCCTTGTTCTGTCACTACAGGCCCTGGTGAAAAGTTTCTTGTCTTTTTTAGACAGCCTTTTTAAAGGCTGCAATAAGGTCTCCCCGGAGCCTTCTCTTCTCCAGGCTGAACAACCCCAACTCTCTCAGCCCTGACTGTTTGTGGCCCTCCTCTGGACCCGCTCCAACAGGCCCGTGTCTTTCTTGTCCTGTGGACCCCAGTGCTGGACTGCTAGACACAGTACTCCAGATGGGGTCTTACCTGAGCGGAGTAGAGGGGGAGCAAACCTGAAAAGTTACATCAGTTAATAGCTGATCCAGCACTCAACCGCCCTTCACCATCAGCTTAAAGAAGAAAACATTTTTGTCTAGTTACAGATTCTCTAATGAGACATGCAACACATGCATCTAGGAGACGATCCACGTCTCTGGCCAGTCGTTCCAACATCAGGAGCCTGTGTTATATGTGAAAGTTGCACTGATTATTTTTCACCTTGACTATTACACACTGCAAGCTACTATTACGACTATAGAAATAAACTATCTGCTAACCAAAGAGACAATAAAACTTGTACAGGAAGCAATTAGGCCCTTTTAGTAGCCCCTGTTTAGTATCACAGAAAATCCTTTCAAAAGTCCTTTTCTTCCAACCAGAACCCTGCTTATGCCTTTCAAATTAAAATAGTATTAGCTCCAGTACTATAACAGTGGGGAAAATAAGTCTGCTTTAACACCCCAAGGATGAAAAAAAAATAATGAGAAAGAAGTCCTGTGTTTGATGTTTTGCGGATATATTTTTTTGATGCTCAAAATGCCATTTTCTGAGTAACTGCATCCTAAAGTTAAAAAAAAAAAATCTAGAGAGATACGAAGAATCCAATTCTTACACTGGTTTCTTTTGCCTCTCCGTGGGACACACCAAGGACATATTCACATATGGAAAAAACCCCACAAGTGTTGATCAGGACAACGTAGAGAATGGGACTACTTGAAGAACGAACAATTTAAAAGCTCTCTATAAACAATTAACGATCATTTGGCAGAACCAAGTATAAGTGAAAATTTTCACAGAGCAAGAGAAACAACAGTGGAGATAATAATTTTTAATCTCTTCTTTCTAAGGTCAAGCTCCAGATCAAAGAGGGCACCTAAATAAGTAGCATAGATAAAGTGAATTCAGAGTTAGGTAAGTTATAGGAAGGAAAGGCATTCAAATAACAAATACACAGATTGCTGATGACACAGATGACAGGGAATTCATATCAAGACACGTAAATTTCCAACGACATGCTTTGACTTGACAGGTTATCTTTAAAAATCCCTATGGAAGGAGCAGTTCATATTTATTTAACAAAGATGCGCTGGCATTCACACCGTATGCATCACCAAAGGAGTTACCTACCCATTTCCCTCCAAGCCCAGCCAGAAACACTACTCCTAGAGTAGAGATGGGGGGAAGATTTTCATACTCTTCGGTAGTCTCATGTTTACAAAGGAGTTTACTGGGTTGTCAAGGAGAAAAAAAAAAACACAACAAACCATCAGTGATCCCCATACAACATGCTTTGAATACACACAATTAAATTTGTCACAAAATTACATATGAGTCCTCCGCCAAACTTTGAAAGCCTGCCCCAGTACCCTCGCGTCTCTCCTAATTGGGCTTGGCAAGGAGCACCAAGATACTGTTAAGTCTGAAAGTTTGCTCGAGAACCAGATCCACCGGTTAGAGAAGTTTTCTCGAGCCACTCCCAGCTGGCTAGTGGGCAAACCACAGGGAGACTGCCAGAGCCTCCAAGGAGGGCAAAGTTGAGGGCAGGATGTGACACACTTACCACAATCATGCAGGCTACTTGTCTTTGCAGGCTACTTCTCTTCCTAACACATAGCATGGCTTACAGCTTCTAAGCAAATGCACAGGACTACTAGCTCTAACAGGCTGAGGTTAATTTTTTGTTGTATTGTTAAAGTATGTATTCAGTAAGATTGTTCTTACACCCTTCAAGACTGTGAATGGGATGTTTAAAAAAAAAAAAAGAAAGAAAAAAGAGTTGGGATCTCTTACAACTAAAAGATAAAGCAACGAGTCCTCATATTTTTGTAGCTGAACGCAAAAGCCAGCAAGGCCTGTGCTCCACTGCCCTTCTCCTAAACCACCTCATCTCTCTGGAACATGAAGTATTTCAGTTTGTTAAGGCCTGGAATATTTTCATTTGCGGTTTAGGGAATCTCAAGTGATTGGATGCAATTAGCTGCACCAGGACCAAAACCGGAGTAACACATTCTCTGGCTTTAGTACATACTGTTTGAATTAAAAACTTGCAATTGCAGCAGCACGTTATGGTTTTATTTAACACACAAAAGAAAACCCCACCTATCCACCAATAATTTTAATGGTAAAGCCCCATTTTCAAAGCACAGTTGAATCCTGAGCCATGAATGCATCTCTAACCATCTTCAACTATATACATATGAAAGCAACCACAACAGCACACAACTACAGCTAGTTACATACCTGCCAGGTAGGGAAAAAAATCTAGGTGAGAGGAATACTTTTATTTTCTTAAATACAACACCGTTTGTCAATTTAAAAGAAGGAAGATTGTACCAGATGGGTCACCCTCCTTAAAAACAAGTGTAAACAAGACTCAGATACTGAAGAAGAACAGCAATACCTTGTAGCTCCGTTAATGTGGTAATTTATTCATTTCAGAGTTGGGTCATTTGCTAATAAAGCGAAGAGCACTTACTGGACATGTCAGTAATGTTGCCGAACCTGACAATCTAACACGTTTGCCTACTTTCTTCTCCCCCATTTTTAAACATAGTTAAAATATCCGGTTAGAGGGTCAGAGAAAAGATCTAGGACAGATCCGTAACATGAATGAGTCGTAAGTACAGAAGCAATGTAAAAACATGACTTCAGAGGAGCCGGAAGTGCAATAGCGCATGAGAGAGACAATCACGTCCACAGGTGAGTAAAACCAGGATAATGCCAGAATTAGGTTAGCATTGCATTTGAGCTTCTGGAATGTTCAAAGTCGAAGCATCTTAAGTCTATTGCTGTTTTATAACACCTGATCTGTCAGCCCTCATAACACTTTGGTCTGGAAATGACTTATTACCAGATAAAAAGCACAGAAAACAGGTGAAGGAAAAAGTGTCTAGCTACCTATGGGGCAACACAACAGGATTTACGTGATCTGTGGTTACAATAAATGCAGACGGAGGCAGACAAATTGCGCCTATCTGACTGTGCATACAAAACTCAAGACTTTTCAATTTATTAAATATAAGTTATAACTGTTTGCAGTGAAGGAGATGATGTTCATTGCCAGCTACAAATGGGAACATATTTCTAGATATTTGTTTTTATTTTTACCAATTGCAGCTTAGGGTGGGGAAGGGGGTGTTTTTTCTTTATCAAAAGCTAGTGCAGGTTGACGCGTTTTTCTAAAAACAAACGCACACACTTGTAGGACTGACCACATTTTAACCACAATAACAATGTCATACAACCCATCAGGCTTCTGGATTCTACGGAGTTTCACAACATTAAAACAGATTTGTACTCACATCTTGTTTAAATAAAACTTCAAGTTGGTTTCGTCAGTCTTAATTTCATTCTCAATTTTTGTTAATTCCTTTACATCCGTTAACTATCACCTTCTTCACTTTAGTTTTATGCTTCCATTTCATTATGCACTAGTTTGCCTTAGTTTGTCCTCTGTGTGGTTTTTAAGAGTTTTAGCAACTATTGATTTTCCACAGTACAATTTCCTCTCTTTAAAACACTACATAGTTAAGCTCATAAAACCAAACAAAAGAATTCCTTTCTGACTTTTTCCAGCATTTTTTGTTTATATTTCTACGCATGCAATTAGTCTAGTTTTATCTAGCAAAAATCAAAGCATTATTCTTTTTAGAAGCTGAACATACTGGGACTAACGCCTGCCAGAGAGATTGAGGCACCAGGTATGAAGTTTCAGTTTCACTAAATAGAAGTAACCTATCAGATTCACTCTGCATTTTAGATGTAAACAGCAAACCAGAACTTCCTTCTGCTTTAATCCCATAAACATTGGCATAATGCCACATAAGATAACATGCTAACCAGACTCTGGAAGCCGAGGACTTAAATGCACAATAACGCAGCAATTAAAAAATTGTGGAGATCAAGGAAACAAAATAAGAACAGCAAGAACAAGTCAGGCCAGAGACTTGTTGAACTCGGCATCCTATCTGGGACAGTGGCCTGTATAAGATGCATAAAGCAAAGAAGTACAAAGCAAGTGAATACTTCTTCCCTGATATACTCCTCCCCAGTGAAGTGATTTGCAACTCCAGAACTTCCCGAGGGAGCATCATTTGACTTATTAGCTTAATGGATTTTTCTCCAGAAAAAAACGTCCAATCACTTTTAAACCAAACTCTGCAGAAGTCTGGTAATATTGTACAACTTCTTAATATTTTTAATGTCAGCAAAGAAAGTAACTGGAAGGGACCACAGGTGGGTCACCAGCCATAGGTTTCCGATCCAGTCATTGTGGTTTATTATTGCTGCAACACCTAAAAAAGCCTCAGAAAAGTTAAGGAGTATTATGCTGAGAACTGTACCAAAAAATGCAAAAAGAAGTGGCAACCTCTGTTCAATGACTTTGTGCCAGCTAAAGAGCCTGAGCAATGAACTGCATTTTAAAAAAGTCATAGTGGTGGAGGAAAAAATACATTGAAAGATATTTTTCTTGCAGTTAAACCCTACAATACTACCAACACTTGGGGATCTCCTTCAGAACATTTCATTCATTCATTCCAGTTCATTCCAGTTCAGGAAAACACATAAGCTACATTATCTTCTTCTTTTAAAAAGTGGAGCACAGTGCTGCTAACAAGCAGATGGAGAATTTTTACGATCTACTGGCTGCAAATCTCATAAAAATTAAATCCATTTGCTGTTCTTCCATTTAAAATATGCATGGTAACAAAGCAACAGAAATTAGCGTTCAGTGACCTCTTAAATCATCCCTCCCTGCTCAAAATGTGAAAATAAACCACCACACGTTGCATCACCAGTAGTCTTACTTTTTCGGTTCTGTGATGACGACAAGGATCATGACTGTGTCAAAGCCGAATGATTATTGTCTACATTATTACTTCTGACTGTTCGGAGTGTCTGGAGCATGCAAGGCAGATAGAAAACTTCCACCACCGCTTTCCAAAATGCTTACCAATTAATTGATGGCAATTAAGCAACAGCTGAGTAGCATTAAAAAACCATGAAATTCGCATGCAGAGAATTTAAAGTTTTGCTTCTTCACAACCAAATCTTTGAAGTCATGATCCACAAGCAACTGTTGCATTAAACGTGCAGAAATGCCAACCTGAGAATGCTCAAGGTAGTTGCGAAGTTACACATACAACAAAAAACCAATTAATTGATGGCAATTAAGCAACAGCTGAGTAGCATTAAAAAACCATGAAATTCGCATGCAGAGAATTTAAAGTTTTGCTTCTTCACAACCAAATCTTTGAAGTCATGATCCACAAGCAACTGTTGCATTAAACGTGCAGAAATGCCAACCTGAGAATGCTCAAGGTAGTTGCGAAGTTACACATACAACAAAAAATTATGTGGAGTACTTTATAATAATAGAGTACAACTCCCCCCCTCTTAAATCTCACTGTCATTCTTGTCTTCAAAAAGTGACCTGCACCACGTAAGTGTGGCATAGAAGTTACGTTGCCTTCCAATACTACATAAAATCATGTTCTAATTTTCCTTTCCATCATTTCCCCAATTATTTCTTCCACTTAACTCCCAACACAATGAACTATGATGGTGTTAACTAACTTAAATATTTACACTCAGCGTCCACGATGGGAACCGAGAAGATAAGTGCAACATTTTTCACTTAGACTCATATACAAAAATGATGAATCAACTCAGCATCTTCATTATCAACAAAAGTGATGCATTTACCTTTTTTGGTTTGGGTTTTTTTGGTTGGTTTTTTTTAACATTGAAGAAACCAAACCAGATATTTTCTCAGACCTAGTTTCTCCTTTGAGCTAATTAGATTTAAGCCATCAATATGTATGGGAACCATTTATCTAAAATTGTAAAGCCATGTAAGGAAAGAATTCTCTGCCCTGTTCTGATGCACACTTAACTACTTTTTCCCCCTCCACAACTCCTGTGGTTAGTGCTAAGTTTTTAACAATGAAATGCTCTTACAGAAAAGAAAAGCAATCACAGAATCTTTAAATTATAAGTAATGTAAGCCACAAGTCAAAAATAATGTAAGAAAAAACTAGCTCTACTGTTTGCATGGGGAAAAAAAAAATATGGAAAACGAGACTCAAGTGCATCTAAAGGTTAAAAAGTAGATAGGAATAATCACCCTCCTGCATTTTTTTTGGACTTGTTTCTTGTAAAAACATAGATTTTGTTGTTGTTTGAACTGACAACCTTATCTGCTGTCTGGCTCATTGCTTTTTAGGCATATGAAAGCAGCAATTATGTCCTATTTTATTTCCTCATCCTACATTTGTACCCTCTGAAAAGTCTACATAACCTGATATTTTTTAATCCAACCTTCCCCCACAAACTATGTAAGTGAACAATACATCTCTTTCTCTCCTTACTCCTCCTCCAGTAACTACAGGCTGAGGCTAATGACAAAGCTTCTTAGTGCAAAGAGCTGCCTTGACCCTTCCTTTCTAAACCAGTAAGTAAACTCCATACAAAAACTCTTCTATCCTCCCAACACACCACAAGTATCTTACATGATAAGGATGATCCTGTTGAGTCCTGTAAAGGAGGAACACATTAGCCAAAGCTCACCGTTGGTGAAGTTTCCTGGTATACAGCTATATAATCTGGT
The DNA here is from genome assembly GCF_000699145.1 of Aptenodytes forsteri. Classification (NCBI taxonomy): domain Eukaryota; kingdom Metazoa; phylum Chordata; class Aves; order Sphenisciformes; family Spheniscidae; genus Aptenodytes; species Aptenodytes forsteri. The sequence continues at coordinate 972,301 of NW_008796043.1, forward strand.
TTTACAAGCAGCTCTGTAAAGCTATTACATTACTGTCTGTAATATTGTTAATTCTTTCCTCTGTACATGTCTGCAAAGAACAGAGTGAAAGGAAATATGATGCTTTATCTACAATTGCCACAACTAAAAGGTCTTTTTTCTAATTCTGTCTTAAACACATAATGCATTATTAGATTGGGGTATCCACCCCCGCCAAATGTCTGGAGACCATGAACTGAAATTGCTTCAGAAAGGGACTGAGCTAGCTACTGAAGGATAAAACTCACAATGTCTCTCAGACTTAATAATCTCAATGCAACTTCTGGCTCAGAAAGCACCTGAACTCCAATAGAGATCCTCCTTCTCCCACTGCACAACGTTTAACATAGTCTTACACTTTTTTCCCAATACTATTATAATTCAGGACCCGAGCTAGATGAACATTCAATATAATAATCCTGCGTCATCAGTTTATGAATAACACATTATTTATTACTTTAGCATTATGCACCTATTTCCAACTTTAGCCCACACCATTATACACTCATGCATTCACATACATGCTCCGAAAGGGAGGTGCAATTACCCTGTTACCCCAAAAAGAAAGTTCAGTATTGTGGATTTATACTATTTATTCTTTTTACACTGCTAGTTATACTGTTCTCCCATTTCAAAAGATCCTGAAGTGCTTCATATCCTAGACAAATCACTTTATTACTGGAACATATCAGATTCACAATGAAACTCAGCAACGCCAATCTTTTTTTAATTTCATGATGCTTAAACGTACTTCAACAAATGCATATGTTTTAAAAAAGAAAACCATAGTGCTTTTCCAATTAGTCATAAAAATGAAAGATTTCAATCAAACAAAAAACCCCAAACTTACCTTTGCACGTCTCCCTCACCCAATCAAGCAAGTTAAAGAAACTTAGTCTGTGAAGCCTGTCACCAGCTCACTCCAGGGAAGCTAAATGCTTCTCTAGGCAAGTCTGGCTACAGCCATCACCCTCTACAAAATCTGTGTTGTCTCAAAGGCTCCTCTCCATCCCTATGTCTGTTCAGAAAGCTTTATTAAAAACATGAGGTAAGCATAAACTAGACTACGTGAAAAAACACCCTGCAGAAGCCACACAGAGCAGCAGGTGGTAGAGAACCAGAGCTACAAAGGGTAACCACTGCATTGCACCAAGTGGAGATCCATTTGCAACGTTGTCTTTTGGTATGTGACTTCTCAATTGCTCTGCAGAGAAAGCACCGAGGGTGGCGACAGAAAGAGGACAAAATTCATACACGCTGAAAAGCCCACAGCACTCAAACATGGGAATAGCTGTAGGGGAATCTACCAAGGATCATGCTAGCCCCTTACTTTTGTCTCCAACAATGATTAATGTCAGATGTTTAGGGAAGAGTTTAAAACAGGACAAGCATGTGGCAATGCTGCCACCGAACAGTCTCCCCGATTCCAGTTTGTGGCTTCAAGTAGAGGCAAGATCTTTGATTTAATCCTTAACAGATTTGTCTTCCATGAGTTTGTCCAGTTAGTTTTGAACCCACGTAATCTTTCAGCATCCATATCATTCAGTGGCAAGGACCTCTGCAGCTCATATGGTCGGATGAATAAACTCCTTTTTAATGTTGAATCAACCTGCTAGTTTCACTTGATGTCTCCTAGCTCTATACAGTACCTAGTCACTTCATTTACTTCTTCCTATCTATTTGTGATTCATGTGTTTCTTTCATGTCCTCTCCACAGCAATCTCTTTTTGAGGCTGAAGGTTTCTATTCTACAGAATTTTCCTCATGCCGAAAACATCCCATATATCAGATCACTCTTCCCAACTTGCTCTGAAGCTTTTCTAGTTCCACTTCACCTTTTTTTTTTGTGAATGGGAGGACCAAAACTACTATCCACAAGCACAGTTGATATGCAACCTTAATGGATTTTTAAAGTTGCAGTGTTTTTAGCAGCTTTTCAGAGTATTTAAACCCCAACACAAACCTCAACCCTTCTTGTCCATGACTACTTTATGTCAGGATGAAGCTGCTCTGCCCATCATGTTTACCTTCACAAGCAGACAGTTCCAGTCTGCTTTCCTCACCTAGCTTCAGTGGTCCCTTTCCCATGCACAGGAAGGTATCAAGGTGTCTGCAAAATACCAACAAGTCATTTCCTCTCAGAAGCATCAAACTTCCCAGCAGCCCCATCGGGATTCCTACAAAGGGAGAACAGGGCTTTCCTCCACCGGTGTAACGACAAGAAAAATACACAGAGAAACAACAGTCATCGTGTGCAGAGCACCGGAGGCTGCCACAACAGCACTGCACAGGTGAGACACCTGATGTGAGGAGCTGCCACAGCCACCGTTTCTGAAGAGTTGCAACCAGATGGGAGTATTTGGTGGCACAGAACTAAATAGTTGTATTAGGCAAGAGAGAACAGGTGAACTGAGACCAAGCAACGACCAGGTGAGGGTGAATGGGGACAACTGAGTGTAACAGTGACCGTGCTGGGAAGAGGAGACAGAGTGGGAGGAGAATGACTGGGACTGAGTCAAAAAGTATGCCACTGTGCTGGGACTGAGCAGTGAATCAACAGCCAGGTGCAACAGCTTCTTCATGTGTCCAGGAAGTGGGAATAATAAAGCTGGGCTGAAGTTGTGAGTAGTGGGAGAGAGATCATACGAAGTAACAATTTATGAGCATATTTCCAGAGAGACCAAGGACAGACAAAGACAAAACCATCAAGTAGTCAAGGCTGCTGCCCTGGTCTGAAGGCAAATAGCAATACACTAAAGGGAAAAAAAAAAAGCATGGGAGCAGGGTTGTATGCAGCTGGCATATACATGAGAGTGCGCTAACAGATTCCTGCAGAGCAGGCAAAATCCTCTTTAACGTTACAGTTATGGAGTTACAGCCCATCGCTACAGACCATCTCCACAGAAAGGGTTAATCAGTCACCAGGGTTATTAGTCTGGAATGTAAGTGTCCCGATAACAAAAGAACTATAAATCTGAATTGTCATCTACAGATGATTCAAACATTTGTATAGAAACTGTTTATCACAAAGCAAGAGCAACAGAACATGACACAGACCCTGCCAAACTGGATATGAGAGACATTAGGATTTCACCCCACCCTAGTCCCGTCTCATTGTCCCCAAGTAAGCCAACCCCTCCACCCAACAAAAGTTCCCACCTCCAAATTTCTTAAGTTTTATTATAAACATTCTCAGTTTTATTCCATTTGTTCTGCCCCCATTTACTCCTCTCTTATCTATCCAATACACTTCCACATTGCGACGGGAGCCAGGAACAAATGTCCCGTTCCCCATACCATACCACCAAACTGCATTCTTTCCAAGCAAAAGATACAGTGGCATGACTTAGAAAAACCCACAAAACAAAACCCCACACAGCTGCCTTCTTCCATGCGAGATAAAAACAAGCACAGATATACAAGAGCTTCATCCATTAAAGAGAGGGAGAAACACACTGGAAAAACCTCGGAGGTTTTTAATAACCCCAAGATTAGTATAGAATAGTTTCTAAACTTTGGTCTTCCTGTGTTTTCTAAAGTATTCTAAATTTATTGCCAGATCTTCACAATTCAATAGATTCTACAAAGAGCCGGTATACACTAACCTTTACCACCAAAGGAACAGTTCTGTTTTGGTGAAAAGTGACACGAAACTCATAGGAAGATGAAGCCTAAATACAGGATAGTTGGATGATTTTGGTACAACTCATGCTTTACTTGTTCTACCAGGACTTGGATGACCTTGGACATTTAAATATCTTATTTTCACTTAATAGCCTTCTCTAAGTAGTATTACACATGCATTTTTTTCAGGATAGCCGTGTGTATGTCATTCGTGTATTGCTGCCACAAACCCCTAGACCAGTAAGGTTCACTTGTGAAAAGATGCAAGCTGCAACTGCACTAGGTACCTTAAAAGGACAAGAAATGTTTTCTTCACCACTGGATGCAACAAACATGCCTGGTAGTAAAAGAGCACTTCACTTTCCCTGATGTATTCGGGCCTTCGCCTGATGCAATGAACTGGCATGATGGGTGACAGAACCAGCCACTAAAAGATCATAAAACTATTTTTAAAACAAAGTGACAACCCACAAGAAAGATTGAACCAAAAATTCAAGCCATTAGCCAATCTACTCTTTTCAGGTCTCCCTCCAGAACCACACTATTTAGAAAGCACATTTATCGGAACAAGAAATGATTAAGACTGGTCCGATGTATTCCACTAAAACTTCTCTTCCACCATTTCCTTCAAAAAGGATTTCAAACAAATTCAAACCAATCTCTCCTCCAATTTGGCCTGAGGAGTCCTGAGACAGTTTGGAAGACAAAGTTAGACAAATCAAAACCCAGCAGCTTTCTCACTGTCCTCATGGCTCTTTGCAGAGCGCAAAACTATTAGCAAATTATCCATAATGGCAAACAACAGAGCGCCTCATCAGAGGGGGGGAAACAAGTAAGACAAAAGCCTTCAACTTCCTACTAATGTTGTTAACTCCTCTGGCTTTATCCTTTCTCTCCTTTCAGAGGAGAGCACTGCACTCCCAGCAGTGCATGCTCTGCTCTTTCCCGTAGCCTCTTCTGCTCTAGCACCAGGCAGGCTGTCAACAGGAGACAGATGAGAACCTCTTTCTTTGCTTCACCTCTTGAAATGGAGGTCAGGGCCCCGACAGGGCGAACATACACCGCTTTGCTTCTCCCTAGCACTCCTGAAGACCCTCTGCGGTGCTGTGAAGAGAGCCATGCTGCCGACAGGTGCCAGACCTGAGGAAACGCAGATGCCTCCTGCAGCATGCAGCCGCAGGAAAACTAACACAGGCCACTTGAATCTTGTTTAAAACACCAGGCAAACGTGGGGAAGAGGGGGGGGGACGACAGCAAAGCGGGGGGCATTCGATACGTGGATGCTGAGATAGCAATGCTGTCAGCTGCACTTAAAGTTGTTGCTCTCCAGAGCGGTGCAAGAAAGACTACAGGGCTCAGCTGAAGCCTTAAATTAAACAAAGCAGAGGGGCTGGATTAGCATGCACAAACAGCCCAGTGCTTCAAACAACATAAAAATACAGTCTGGGAATGACAGCACAAGGCAGCAAGGTCTAAAGTCTGTTTATGTCACTGTGATAGCTCCTGCGATCCATCAGATTTTGTAGACCCAGAATGTGGCACACAGGAGTCTCTGTTACACTTAATAAGACATCCAGGGAATTTCACAAACTAGGCACAAAGAAGTACAGCTACCTCAGTGACACTCTGGATCACCTACAAGAGCGTACACACATGCATGCAAGCACCTGTAAGTATGACAACTGCGATCAAAGAAACTTCCTTCAAAATGGGCACCATAGACTTTCAACATTTTTACACCACTGAAAAGACACTTAATGAGTGTCAAGACACTCATATGACTGACTGCGTCATTCTTGAGGAGGATAATGAGCCAATTCAGCTACACTGAGATTTGAACTCCTGTCTCTCGGAATTACAAAGAAAAGTCTTCCCAAGATACTTGAAACCATCAAAGCAACGAACATCTGAGCCAGTTAGGTATTTGCTGAACTAATATCTTCGATCCCGATTTAAAATTAATGGGGTCATTGTTTAACTGGAGACTTAAGAGAAGCTATTTATAATACAGGTAGCCACAGCTCACCCAGAAACATGCTGTTTCCTATTCTGATAATCTGAGCGAATCACGGAAACAGAAAGCTGAGAGGGGAACTATTGTCTGTGACCAAGGAAAAAAGCTTCAAGGCTTCATTTCTGGATCAGAAGATGCAGAGACATCCCTGCATCCCATAGATGGGATGTAGTAGAAAGCAGCTGGTGCACAAGTTCAGTTTTGTCTAGTAGTTCAGGTATAAACCATTCCACCTTGCTGATATGAACGCAAAAGGCATCTGTTTCTGTACCACTACTGACTTGCAGTCTTTTGATTAACAGGTCTTGCCTAAAAAGCCCACCTGAAGAGCCCTGCTAGAAGAGACCAGTTCTACCCAGAAAAGTAAGGTTCCAGTTTTTGGGGAGACGGGGAGGAGAAAGGCAGGGAAGGAAGAAGGATGTTGCCCAGACTGGTTATGCTGTCTCCATCCTTAGAGTTGTCCAAGATCCAACTGGATAAAGCCCTAAGCAACCTTGTCTGACCTTGCACGTCAGCCTGCTTTGTGCAGGTTGAACTGGAGACTTTTTGAAGTTCCTTCCAATCTGAATTATTCCATGAAGTACACATTTAGAAATATAGTAAGCTTGTGGGTAGTCTTGTATATATTCTAGTAAGCTTTCTTTGGTAATGGACTGACAAAAATAATTGCTTGCAATAACATGGTCGTACCATCACCCTTTATCAGTGTTAAGTCATCAGTCTGACAGGATGACACAAATTCCATTTGCCATAATAATGATTCCCTACCTTAAGATAACCTATTTCAAATTCTGTTACACAACAATAGTTCTAGACTCAAGTCTAATTACCAAGCCAATGATAGTTATAATTACCATTATAATGGATCAAGAGAGCAAGGACATAAAAGCAGGCCAAGAAATAGCAGCAAAATCTTGGCCTACTCACCTTTTAAGTGATCTCTTCAGAATTTCATTAGGTATGTTGAATCCCCCTCAATGTAATACCACAGAATGACAGAGTTTGGGGTTTTTTTAAAAGCAAAGTTAAGACGTAATAAATCCACGAACTAAGCAACTGAGTGAACCTTATTTTGACAGATGAGAAGCCTCAGATAAAAGACATACACCTACATATGTCCATGCGCAGGAAAGACTTCTCAAATAATGTGTTCTTCCCTCAGGGAAAACCCAAAAATTAACCTTTTGCACAACATTACAACAATTTTTGCACAAGACTCAACAACATCACATCAGATCGCCCACTGTCAGCACACACAGACCGCAGCACAGTAGAGAGCTGAGCACACGGTGGTGATCCATTTAACAGAGTTTTGAAACGTATAAAACATGACAGTTCTCTTTTTCAGTTGTCTATCATCATACAGCAAGATACTCCGGGGGTATTACCATTCTATATGTATTTAAAGGAAACAAGCTCTTAACCATATGGCTTTTTGATGAATTTTCAGCCAAATTAGAAGTTAAGATCAGCAGACAAGCTTATTAGCGTGCTCTGCAATAAAGAGGGTCTGCTATAACCAGTTAAGCTTTATTAATGCTGCATAGCAAGTACAGAAGACTATCCAATTCCTACACATTACCAATATGAAGGGCGAAAAATTCTCCTCACACCACTCTGGGATAAATCTCACTTGCCTTGCATATAAAGCAAGCAAATCTGGCTACCCATCAGAAACTAGTAAGTAGATTTAATAAGTGGGACAAAAGGAAAAGACCATACTCTGCAGGATACCAAAATTAAATACTCCATAAAAACGCTGGCCTACTTTAAGAGATTAAGTTACAGAAAGTGTTTTAAGGAGGGATCTGAGTAGAAGATGATGTCACTCTGCACAGGGCCAGAGAAAGTTCCCAGTTTAGGAGGTAGTATGGCAGGAGACATGAATTCATGTACAAGAGCACTAGATTTCATTTAATCCCTAGCATTAAAGTATTTAGAAGTTGAAAATAATTCAGAGATGAACAATTCTTAGAAAGTATGGAACTTCAGCTCATGAGAAAGGTCTCTGCACAAGTCAGGCAAAAAGTAGTCATTGCTAATGCATAAAAATACGTCAGATCAATTTTGAGGTGATTACATGGTGTTCTTCTGAAAAACACGTATGCTGAAAAATTAACATTAATGGTTAATCTTTATTTTAGCACCATAGTCTCCAAGAAAAAGGTCAACTAGGCATCCAGCACAGGCAACCGAAAGCAGAGGAACTCTCAAACTAAAACCATCTGGGATCAGGCCTTGCCAGATCTTTGTCCTGCATCACCTTAAGCAAAAATTCAACCAGTTATAGGTCAAAGAAAGGTTAGCAATTAAAAAAATAACTCTCCCATCCCCTAAAAATATACAAAGGAAAGTAAAGCATGACCATGTCATATCTTGCACGTTTTCTTCAAAAATTCTGAATTGAACCGAAACAAAAAATTAGCTAACAGCTGCTCACCACAAGACCAGCTTCAGCTTGCCTTCCTCATTATCCTCTCTCAAGCAGCTTTACACGTCAGACGTGGCTAGTTGATAGGAAAGACACAGCACAGGGACTTGGAACATGAACTGAATCGGGACTGAAGCTTTACACCCTACAGATAAGCAAGAGTTTCATCTTCATACCAAAACAATACATGAAGTCTTTCTACATAGTTAATTATCACTGAATAGAACTAATTTTCAAATTAGACCTATTGGTATGTAAGAGGAAAAAAGCCATAAAATTATTCATCTTTTGAGATTTCACATTAGAAACCTAGTACACTACTACCATGGGTAAATACTACCATAAAGATATTTTGGCAGCAATTCTAAACCTCCAGAACCTCTTAGTATTTGGCATATTTTGAAGTGGGGTAAAATAAATTTCATGGTCTTTTGATTATCCACACACTCCATTAGGTTCCAGAGATTTAGTAAATACCACAAAAACAATGATATATCAACATTTGGCTTTTTTTCCTTCCCCCACCGTGAACTAGGCCACAAAATTAACAGGCCTTTTTAAAGAATACTTGTACAGCAAATGACCTCCTATAGTGAACACTGCTTTTCTATTCTCCCTTGGAAACCTCTCAAACAGCTTGCCTGCAATTTTTTCTAGGAAAACAGCATACCCCAAGTAAAGCAAAACAAAGACTGCAACAGACACAGAGATCGCTGGAGATTTACCCTCGTGCATACACCAAATTCCCAGAAGAAAGTTTACTGGTGAGGCTGACCACCCATGAAAACTACCACCGCATGGCACTCCAACTGGGAAGGGAGAAGGGGAAATCTACAGAGGCATCCTCAGATTCCCAGTGTACCCACATCTTTTGTGGTGGCACGACTATCCTGGTTAGGGTTAAAAACTTTTTACAGTTGCATCCAAAAAATCCCTCTCGTGAGCACCATTTACTAACATGAACGTGTCTTGTAACATTTATCCAACTCTCCATCTACATTAGGGTAAGTCATGCTGGTATAATAAAAGCAGAACAACTTTTACTGCTTGCACAAATCCCAGTTCTGTTTTCCCAGGTTTATGCAGATGGTGAGGTCTCTTCCGATGCTGCTGCCCAGGACTCGATCTATTTTAAATCAATTCTTCAAGAACCTGAAAAATACTTGACTAACCCTTGCTGAACTCTGAGGTACCGATGCTAAACTGCTATGGACGCCCATGTGAGCGAGCTGAAAGCCGGGTCACATGTGTCGCCACAGCAGCCGGCATGCTGCCATGCGCTATGTCCAGACCCACTTTTTTCACCCTCCGGCCGCAGCAAGGCAGCATCCCCAGAAAGGCAGCAGGACCCTGCTATGGGACTGATTCACGGGGGAACTGGAGACTGCTCTTCCTCTGCGAGCAGAACTCGCTTTCATACTCCATCCATACCCTCTCACGGTGATTTTAATAAAGAATCGATACATAAATTTAAATGTGTTTCAGTAAGGCTTTAATCCGCTTCGGTAACAGCCTTCCCCATCCCCATCTCTACCGCCGGC
>NW_008796043.1:981943-982157 GCF_000699145.1 Aptenodytes forsteri
AGCGGGGAATCCTGACGTGTGTGTGTGAGAGGGTAACAGGATCTGTGGAGCCCGAATACCACGGCTGGCCTCATCCAACACATGCGACACCCCCCCCCCCCCCCCCTCTCTCCCGCCGGCCGAAGCCCAGCCCGTTTCCCTCCCTTGTCCGCGCCTGTGAGAGTCTGTAGCCATCCATTGCAGCACTCCAGTCATGAGAGTCACCCCTCACCCC
>NW_008796043.1:982194-995330 GCF_000699145.1 Aptenodytes forsteri
CAGCCAAACCTCGCTGCGGCAGGGCTGTCTCCCCGGACCCCTCCCAGCGCTCCGCCACCGCCCCTCGTCCAGCTGAAGTTTCCCCTGCTGCTAGGTGACCGCTGCGCTCCTTGCCCTCTCGCTGGGCTCCTCTGATAAGGGCCCGGACCCTCCTCGGCCTCCTCCAGGCCAGGCAAACCCAGTCCCTCCACTCTGCCCGCCTGCAGCAGCCCCGGCCGGCTGGGCAGCCCGGCTGTTAGCCTGTCCCTCGCATCCTGGGAAACACTGCGGGTGCGGGGGCTCGCTGGTGAGGCGCTTGCGGATGCAGCCAGCCTCCGGCACCAGAGGTTACATGTTAACTTTGCCTAGGGTAGTGTCAAATCTCGAGTCTTTTAATACAAGTCATTTCGCTGTTAAGACACTAAATAAAGATCAACATTTCTGCCATCTATTCTATACTTGATATAGTATGCCTTCTTTATAAATAATGTTATATTTTCTACAGTAAAAAAAAAAAAAAAGAAAAAGATGCTACCAGATCTTAGCTGGTAGCTGCCAGCTTTCTGAGCTCTTCAATCCTCATCACTTTTCAGTGATGTAGGGAGTCCTGTAATTAGTCCCATCATCACTCTCAGAACACGCTCGAGTCACGATACCTGGTTTTTATATAGTCAAGGTCTCAAAGTACTGAAAAGAAATAGGTAACTGTCTATCATCTAACACTAACTCACCCACCACATTACAGGAAATTTGGATGTCAACTTGCAACAGGCAGCCAGGGGCTGTAGAGAATCCAGATCACCTCTCCGGTGAGAAACCTACTCACTTGATCACCTTTTTGCACGCACATTGAAATACAAGGAATTCCATTTAAATATAAGAACAAACTTCCGTACTGCGAGGGTGACCGAGCACTGGCACAGGTTGCCCAGAGAGGTTGTGGAGCCTCCATCCTTGGAGATACTCAAACCCCAATCGGACGCGTCCCTGAGCAACCGGCTCCAGCTGACCCTGCTTTGAGCAGAGGGGTTCGACTAGATGATCTCCAGAGGTGCCTTCCCCCCTCAGTCATCGCGTGATTCAGTGACCACACTACCAAGCTCTAGGTGTGGGGCACTGCTTGGTTTTGAGGTTTGGCAGTCAGAGAAAATGCCTTGAAATTCTTGCGTACAGAATTCTTTCTGGAGAGATGAGGTAAGCAAAAACCTCACGTTCCTCCAAATTAAATGCAATCAAATATGAATATACTCCATAATTATAGTAGAAGCTTTTCTTTTTTTTTTTTAACCTGAAACAGTTTCTCACCTTACAAAGCTCATCATTCTCCTCTTTGACAGGCAGAGACTTAAAATTTGTGCAGGAGTCCGAGTCTGATATCTCCAGTGAGCTGTCATCTTTTTCTGATCCATCACACCTATTGGTAGAATCACTATCCTTCTCCCAATCAATGAACTCTGATTCATCTAAAATAAAAATATTTGTAAAAAGAATTTTTCTTAATCACCATATATTATTCATAAGCATGAAGTCAAACAGAGTAATACTACAATTATCCCTCACTTGGGGAAAAAGCGCAGTTATTTTTTACATATGTTCAACTGATCTTCACATTTAACTATTTTGTGATCCTGTCTCTCATAAAAGCTAAGTCCTACTAGCAGACAATAGAAGCTTCTGTGAAGAAAGATATAAAAATTACATTAAAAAAAAGATTTCAAAGTACTGCCCATAAGGAGGCAGTATATTTAACTGCTTAAGCAGGTAGGGGTTTTTTAGTTTAGTTATTATTAGTTTTCCTAGGCTTTAGTTAGGGGGTTTTTTTTGCCCAGTTGCATTGGATTTTCCAACTGCACTTGTTCAGAATTAACTGTTCTAAGCAAATACCTCAGTGACCTGGAACAGCTGAAAATTTGGTGTAAGTTAACATCTGCTATACTGCTATAAGTGGCAACCCCCACAGAGAAATGAAAAAGCTAGTTGAAATGGTCACCTCCTAAAACACCATGGCTAAATACACAGGTCTGCAAATCAAACCTCTAAGCACATCAGACAGAGGATTGTTTAGGATAAATTAATAGAAACAGGCACAAGAAAAGACGTGGTTTTTTTTAAAAAAAACTACAACAAAATGGCAATAAACAAAGATGGAGATGCAGAACAATCCTTCCACCATCCTCATGACCAGGTGGTGTTTAATGCAACTCCAAAAGTCCACCCATACCTCCGAGGATCTCCTGAAGGCAGCGGAAGCCTCAGCTGCCGTAGCAGACCCACCACCCTTCAGGTCCAAGTGGCACAAGGTACTGAGAGGAAGAATTCTCATTGTATTTGGTATAAATGAGCATGTTTGGAGGAGGAGGGGTGAAAGCTTTTTTGGTTTTGCAAATGTCACATTTCTAACACTGAAAGAGTCACGTACAGGGGAGAGGCAGCAGAGAAAGGAGGCACCTGCAGAACGCTCCAGGCATCTGTACAGTCCATGGAACTGTGGCAGCACCTTCTGGACTTGGCAGCGCTACTACAGTCTAAATCACTAGTTTCTTCATGGAACTTCCGAACTCTGAAGTCACCCAGACAAATAAACACACAGCTCTGGTGTTGCCTGCTTTTTCACACGCGTGAATGCATTTCTGTTTCTAACTACGAGAAAGCTTCATCAGAAATTTTAAACACAGACATCAGTGACCAGGTAGCACAAAGAGGTCTCTCTCGAAGCTGTGTGGCAAGCTGCATGCAACTTGTGACAGCAGTATAAATTCCTTAATAAAATATGAGACAATCAGTTTTATCTTGTCACGCTCAAGTACTAACACTCTGTCTCTGAAGATGAACTTCAGGTGAAAGGGCATGTCACTTAAAAATACTTTCTCAGCTATTATCCCCATATTTACAATTGTACCTATATATGCACACACATAGATACATGTGTACAATACTGTAATTAGTGTATATGATGGTTACTTGAAAAAGCAATGGAAATTACAGTTCTTTTACTCCCCGCTGCTTTCAATAACTGCTTTCAATATATTTTTGGGTTTAGAAGAAAAACAGGAAATGACTGGATTTCCTCAGTAACTTCGAGCAGATACATAATGCATCAGGGTTTCTTCATTTACACAGAGAAACCAAATTTTGCTATCTTACAAAAATAAAAATAAGTCTGTGTACTGTCTCTTAAAAAAAGAGAATTAAAGATTAAGACCTGCAGGATATACTTGCAGGAGACAAGTGCAATAGAATGATATTAATGGCAGGTTAGAAAGATTCCTGGTATTAGATTGCAGTCTAGAAAATGGGCAGTCCTTCCATTTCAAAAATAAGGAAAGAAAATTACTAGGAATTACAAAAGATGACCATCAGATATGTCAATGACAGTGTTAAATCAATGACAAAAATAAGGATGAAAGAATCAACTCACAGTGGTGTTTGAACACTTTGTCAGACATCCAGGAGGTGAAGTCTAGCTGTAATACTTCAGACCTAGCTGAAGTATTACAGAGCTAACCGGATTTATTTTCCTGGAAGTAGTCACGTTGAAAATACTTCCTAACAAGTTCTAATGCAAATTAAACATTATCCTAATTAACGCTTATGTAACGGAGCACACAAGTAAAGATTTTTCTGTCTTCAGCCGCACTTTTTAATCAATTTCTCTCCCCTCTGTCATCCCCTGCTCCGTGAATTAGAAAGCAAGTGCTAAGAACAAAACTCATGGTCGTCTCCACAATACAGCTAACGGGAAACAAGGAATACTGCGTACCGAAATGAAAAGTCACGCCACAGAACAAGATGCTATCTGCAGCTGCAAAGTCTGCCACATCTAGTCAGTAGATGCAGACAGCAATATTACCAGTAGAACAGGGTGGGCAGAGAAAGCTGTTCACAACCCCAGTATCTGTACCACAGCACAGAGAAGGAAATGGTACAAATAAACTATAATATATTGAAATGAACTGACATGCTTTACTCTATGTATAGCCTGCCCAACTATGCTCCTTCCTTTACTCCAATACTTTAAAATTTTTCTACATAATTTATACTAAGAGCTTATTCCGTACTCAGATGAAATTGATGAAAAAAGGCCAACTGATTTAACTGAAATAGGATTAGATCATGTCATCTTGCCAGAATGACCTCAAAGAATTTTCATTACAGCACTTGAAGTTGACAGAAGGTTTCTTGACAAATCTGCTTGTGTTTGAACTTACCTTCACTACTACTGTCCTCTAACAATAAATCATGTCTGCTAGGTGATTTCCCTGTTTTGGAAGTGTGACTTTTTTCGCTGTGTAACCTTGCAATCAATGTTTTATTTTCATCATCTGAAAAATCACTGCCACTAGAGGTCCATATTATGTCCTCAGCCTCCTTAGAGCTTTCAGCAGCAGCAGATCCTATTAAGAAGAATTGTAAAGTGTTAGATTGTTACATAAATGTGATATTGTTAAATTTAAAATTCTTAAAAAGTAAACTACATTATTTTTGAACTGGAAAAAAATTATCAATTCTGTCATCAGAGATTAATACTGGAGCATTAACTCACACGTATTTTTTATACATACACACATTATTTTCATTTTGGTTCTCTACAATAAATGCTAACACTTCATTTTATACAATGAGGCTATCAATCAGTTCCTCAGGAGAGTGAGGACAAGTAATGACTGTCTGACATATAGTCCTCTACACACAGTCCTAATGCTCCCACATGTGCCCTTTCAAAATAGTAAGTGGTTTAAATAAAGACCGTCCTTAGAATTCTGGGCTTGGGATTTCTCTGACTTTATACAATAAATAACAAATGAATAAAAGTATGCCATCAGTAGAGATGACTTTCCAGTTTTGTCCTGAGAGAAAAAAAAATTTAAACTTTTCAGGAGTAACGAAGAATAGCTGTTGTGTTTTTGAAGTGAGACATTTAAATTCAAAATACCTCTCTCCATCATTTTTAATAACAAAAGCAAGGAGAAAAGGATTAATGTTTAGCAGTGGAGCATACAGAATTAGCAATCATAGGAAGGCAGAATTTTCTACTTCCTACAACTACTAAAGTTTTTTAGGGAAATGGGAAGTTAGACAATTACTGGGGATTTGGAATTAGGCGGGAGGGCTCAGAAGAGAGAAACACAACCATATCTCCTTCTGTAACACACAGGTTCTTTCCAGAAATCTGGAAAAGCATGATTTTGAACCCCAAAAGGTAGACAAAAGGTGCTTAGTAGGTCACTTAACTCCAACAGAGGCAGCACAGCTGCTGGAGCAAGTAGAAATACAAAGACTGAAGAAGCCACTGCCCCCTCTTTCTTTCCCTTCCTCTGGACTCAAAAAGGGAAAGAACTGCAAGGAGTCGATAAGTCTTCCTCCTCCTCTTTACTATGCCTAGAGTTCTTTTTTATCACAATATTAAACAGACTTGGGTGCATATAGAAGACTCTGAAAGCCAGGAGGTTGACAAAATTCTGTTTTTCTATCTGTTGCTCATTCTTACAAAATATGTTTTCTCTCATGCCTGCTTGTCTGTCTCTAGCAGAAGAATTATTTCACCCTCTATCTAGACAGCTAAGTGTTGTTTTTCATTCCCTCCTCTTAAAAGTGTGAAGAATTTAAATATCCTGTCCCTACTAGAACATGCACTATATACAGCATTAGTGATGCTTCTTTCATCTGTTCCAGAGCAATAGCTGAAGGGCCTGCAGCTTTGCAGGATATATTTCTGGCACGCTAGGTGAATAGAGGAGCTCAATCACAATAGCATCACGACTGTGTCTCATATCAAAATTAGTTTCTGATTACAGTAACAGAAGAAGAAAGCAACCAGTATTTTGAGCCAGCTTCTACCTTGATAAAGGGCAAAACAAAGTGACAATCTTCTGACAACACTAACATGAAATAGTTATAATATACCTGCTGCATTTTCAGCAGATATTAACAGTGGTCCAAGATGCTTCTTAATCCTGGATTTCTTACCAGTAGGTCTCAGAGACTATATTAAAAAGAGACAGAGAGAGATATTTAATCACCAAGGCATTAAAGACAATTTTAACATGTAGTAATACACTCAAAACTGTTGTTATTCACCCATCACAACTTAGTAGCACAGTTTCAAATCAGTTTTTCTATCTTCTACTAGACTGCAATATAATGAGTGAGGTAATAAAGCATGAGAACAGCAATATAAAAGCTGAATTTTCATTGTTTTGGAAAATATAAACTTACTGTGACAATGAGAGCAATCACATCTGACCTTGCGAAGAACAGCCGCCAAAATTTTCATCATTAAGTGTCAAAAGTGGGCAGGAAGAGCACGCCTGATAAAGCATGTGCCCTATTCAAAGGTTACAGAAAGAAGCACTCAGTGGCCCCGCCTCTGATTTTATTGAATCCCACAAGCTATGCGACACTGTGACTGCTCGGTACCAGAAGAAACAGAAAAGCAACTTGGTTGAAGATGATCTTCAGCACAAAGCACTTCTCACTCAGAACTGGCTGAACATCTCTGTTCATGACCAACAAGACCAACACGCACAAAAAAAATTAAGTACAATTTGATATATCATCCAAAAGAGCATCTGCACCAAGATCCACATCTGCAGGGTCATCAAAAAGCAGGATTTTCTACAGTGAATTCAGTATTGCAAACATACCCTTTAGATCTAGCAAAAAATCTTCAGATGCAAACTAGAGTCTTTTTGTTCCATATTTTTTAGGAAATGCAGTACTCCATCCCAAATGTCAAATTACTTTTATATCCTTCAGCGTATTATTGAAATTTTCCAAATGGTAAGTACTATCTAGAACATAACACATTAACGTATGCTCAGAAACTTACACTAACAAGTTAAGACAATGCCCTTATGTAACCTTGCTTTCCATTTTTGTCTACTTTGACAGTTATACCAATATGCTGTTAATTGGGAAACAACACAAAAAAGGGCAACATCTTATTATTCAGTCAAGCATGGAAATTGGTTTAACTGTCAGTTTGCATCTCTTTCTTACACCATTAAGTAAGCCAGCATTTTACCTCCAGCACTGAAGTGCTCTGGAAACCATCCCCGCATCTAAGCCACGCCTTGGAAATCGAAGTAGCAGTCACTGATGTCCTGACATTTGATTTTTTCAGATGTAGAGGTGTCTCATCTGGGAAGGGTATGAATTCTGCATTCCAAAATCGCTTCCGCTATGAGGAAAACCAAACCCATTAAAAACACC
Organism: Aptenodytes forsteri; assembly: GCF_000699145.1. Classification (NCBI taxonomy): domain Eukaryota; kingdom Metazoa; phylum Chordata; class Aves; order Sphenisciformes; family Spheniscidae; genus Aptenodytes; species Aptenodytes forsteri. The sequence goes on from NW_008796043.1 coordinate 989,386, forward strand.
GTGTACACATAATTCTTTTCAAGGGAACTTTACTTAATCTAGACCGCCCCTTTTTCTGAAGGCTTAGAAATATAAATTCCAATTTTTCATGAGCTGGGGAAAAAAAGTCTTGAATACTTGCAACCATTTTTTATGCAACACCATGTAATAACAACAACCCCAATGTCATGAGTAAATTTAATTTTTGATAAGCACACTACATTCTGTTGATCTAAATTATATTTGTAGTACCTGTTAGCTGCCCAGTGAAGCTGAAAATATTATCCTAAACAGGAACAGCTCAGTAAAATACATTTTAACTAAGTAATTCCTTCAAACTCACATTTAATTTGATTGAATTCTGTGTTATGAAGGAGGTCAAACTAGTCAAACTGGTCACTATCCAGCTCTCCATTAAAAACCAATTAAACAAAAACCACCAGACTCTTTCAGCTTTAAGAATTACATTTGTTTTCACAACAATTTCCCAAAAAATGGTAGACGAAGTGTTGCACTCCCCTTACATGGGATGCTGGAAGTCATTTGGACTATTAGATAAGTCACGAAACAGGATGCTGATTAGCATCCAGTGCTAATTTCATGCAATAGATTTTAACATCTGAGAGTAGTTGAAGCTGAGAGAATTGCCTGTTATCACATCCAAAGTTATCTTTAAGATTCTACACCAGTTTATACATATAAATTGATCTTAAGCACAATGAACAGCGCACTGCTACTGAAACTTATCTCACAAAATGTTGACCATATTATCTGCCCAAATATGTGTCTTCTTTTCATATACTTTCTTTCAAGCAACTACAATTCCTACCTACATTTAAGAATTACTCCGAAGTTACGTTAATCAGCACATACATTTTCAGTCAAACTGGTCAATCAGGACTGTAACATACACTTTGAACTAAGAAACATATGCAAAAAAAAGTGTCTTTGGCAACTTTTGTCCATTTTGTAACTGATAATGTGTATTTGTTTCCTCTAGATTTTTTGAGTGTTCGCAAGAATAGAACAAGTACTTTCCAAAAGCATACAGTGAGCAGCATCTTGCTTCACCCCTCCGGTCAGCTGGTCCTATTGTCGCATGGTGAGAAGACAAAGTAAAACAAATGGGCTTTGCAGTTTCCTCTGGCAGCAGCTGACCTTGCTAAGAGCCTCTTCGCAAGTCGCTGGGGGTATTTACACCGCAAAGCAGCTACTACGAGAGGTCATTATCACCAAAGTCAAACTGTCCCTATAACTGCTCCCACCGATCGATAAATGAGAAGTAGTACAACGTTGAACCTGATGTGGTATTAAATAAGGAATCAAAAGCACTTTAATAAGCACATGATGTCAAGTAAGGAGGCTATGGCAGTTTAAACAAGAAGGGTTAACGTTATTACACAAAGAGAATTTAAATCCTGCTTTCCTCCCAGTGAAGATGCTGGCCCAAGCCTCCATTTCCAGAGAGCTTAGACACTAACCTCTACATTGTGCTATCCTCTTGGTAAGTACTCCTGCCTCTGCACAGAAGAAAGCATGGACGGGGAAAATACTAGTAACTGAAACATGTCAAGACCCATTTTTTGGTTCTGCAGCAAAATGTCACAGCAAGGTTTCACTCCAGTTGGAGATGTTCGCTACACCTCTACATCCCCCAGAGTGGATGACTTCTGCCAGGCTCAGAGTTAACAGTACAACCAGCAGTGCACCAAAGCTCAAAACCATGCCATGGCTCTAGTTTGCTTTTCTGATTTGGGTTTTGGTTGTTTTTTTTTTTAAACCTTAGCCAGTGCTGGAAGTCTTGGTTATACAAATGCTTTCATAGCTTCAAGATGATTTTGCAAGACACATTTTGCAGATAAAAATTTACAGTGTAAAATGCAGTTCATCTAAGTTTATTTCTTAAATGGGGCACTCCAGTTTTGAAGAATGTGTATTTGTGCTAATAACAGCACTACGACTTGCACATGGGTTTACAATACACCACTTTTGATGGTCAATTAAAAGCAGAAACAGTTGGAAACAAGTGAAAAAGCCACACAAATGCATACATAGAGAGTTACATAAAACAAGGCTTCATAATATATTTCTATTGTTAGGAAGCCAAATAAACATAGAACTAGAGAATTACGCTATTAAGTTTCTCATCCATGTTATTCTTAAAATCATTAAATACCCTGACAGACAGAATCCCTCTATTTCCCTATGCTGTGCAATACCAACGGAGCAGAGAAAGAGCATGGCATGAGAGGCAGGGGACAAACAGCAAGAACGTGGCAGCTGAGGTACAGCCAGTGGTGCACAACCGTCAAGATTTGGGAAGGGAACACCGTATAAAAATAGGCAGAAAAAAAGCTACATGCTAACTCCCTCTCCCTAGGTAAGAAGGGTTAGGGTGCGTATAGAAAGGGTATGCTTACAGTTGACAAGATTAAAAAAATGCTAATATGAATAGAACAAATAGATGCTTAGATGGTGTAGATGGTTATGCTTATATTTAGATTGTTAGAGTGCAATGTGAAGTGGCACTGGGAGTGACTTTCAAACAGCTGGGAATATTCCTTCAGAGGCACTAGACAATCATGGCTGCGACAGGCAAAAAGAGAGTTTTAATAGTTAATGACTGTTAATGACAGAAGAGTGTTATTTAATCCTCCACTTCGCTAGCCTGGGTAAGGGCAGGGCCACTCAGATTTTCAGAGCGGCACTACAGGGATGCCTCGGCACCAGTGGTCTCATGACAAACCAGAAACAACAGAAGCCCCCTCTCCCCCTCCTTCTCCCCAAGCACTCGGCACTCGCCAGACTCCGTGCAGACATAGTGACCAGCAGAAAACTTCTTTGGGAAGAAGCACTACTTATCTACAGACAGCTGGCACAGCGGCGGAGGAAAGGATACAAGGAGCAGTGGGACCACGCCAGCAGCTGCTTGACACCATATCACCTGAAGAACCATCAGTATTGCTGACAGCTCTGGTTAATTACCTCTTTGTCTCACCACACGACCTGCTCCCCAGATAGAGGAAAATCTGAGAGTTTCTGCTACCACCATGCAGAAATGTATAGCCACTATAGTCACTGAGAAAAACCGAAAACAGCTCCTGAAGTCCCAGGACAAGAAAGTAAAGAAATACACCCTCTACATAAGATGTTCTTCAGCTACTGAAAATTTCTGGCAGACACCATTTGGAGGGAAGAGAAAGAGAAGGACTTGATTGTTGATATTGACAGCAGTGACTTACAGCTCTGTGCCTTTAACACAGACACCTTTTCACCATTTCACCCACATGCTACACTACCTTAAAAAAATTGAAAAAACAAACCCTAAAGACAACTCCCCTCATCCCAAACTCCTTGACAATTTAAATCTCTCCATATAAATATCTGATGTGAACTCTGGAAATTGGACCTACAGCTTCAATCCACAGTTACTGAGGGGGGAGTTTGTCCTAGTAGCACTGCATGCATGCATGCATGCATACAGAGGTATGGGTGCGTGTATACACATACATACACACACCAAACATTTGTTTTGAAGAAAAATATGCCATGTAAAAAGTATATCATTTCAACATGCATAAAGTAATGTTTACATGCAAATATAAATGTAGAGCACACAAATGTACTTTTATTAAAAATCTGTAATATGAACATTGTGTGCAATAGAAAAGAGTTACAGATATATAGATACGAAGTTACGAGACGCGCAATTCAGAAGAAAAATTCTCAAGGACACAAATGACACCTGAGGGTTCGCTCTGGACAAAGTCTACAACTTAAAGAATAGGAGGGAAACACAGTGACCACACTTTCCACACGTGGCTAGTGTCGCCACGCTTCAAATTACAAATGCACTACAGTGGCAGGGAGGCCAGCTGCAAGGTGGCGCAGCCACGGGCCCATGAGCAGGTGCGAGTGAGCTGGGAGCAGCCCTGCGGGGCCTCTGTTCTGCCCTTTGCCTTTGGGCACGGTGGGACAGTGCCCGTGCCGGGGAGGGCACCGTCACCCTTCCCCTGCAGGGCCGCCGGGGCTGCTGCTTGTCCCCGACACCCTGGCACAGAGGTCTGGTGTCCAAGGACCTCTGCCACAGAAATACACCGGCTGGCACGCAGAAATGGAAAGTTCTAAAGGCTCTTTGCTTCCGCTCCAGCCTGCTTCAAGGCAACAGAGAAACTAATATTTCAAGAAACTTGTTTCTCTCAAGAATAAATATTTATAATGAAACTAATCCGAAGGCCATGCTGTTCCCAAAGAAATGCAGCAACAACAGTGAGTTCTCTTAATCTCGAGTCACAAGGTTAATCATCAGCTTTTTCCTCTGGCACAAAAATAGGGCACACGAAAAATATCTTGTGTAATTTATTAATGTTATGCATGAAGTGTCTAGAAACAAGATATTGGTATTAAAAAAAAAAATCACTGAATCAGCCTCAAAAGAGCTACATCATGTAGACTCATAAAAATCAAGATTTATTAGAAAACAAAGAGTCAGGCAAAGAATCTTGGGGATTGCGTAGAGTGTCTGTAGATAAAATATGACCTCTGAAATACTGAGTTAAAAAAGAGGAGGCTAGGATGGCTACCTCATGCAGAAATTGTCTGTTGACCTCTGTTCACAAAAGCACTGCATTTTGTCTCTGGAGCATTTTCTTCTAAGGGAGTGAAAAAAGTTAAATTACTCTTGCTGGTATCAGTGGAATTAGAATCAAGCCCTCCACGTAAAAGGCACAGCAGGCAATCCTTCCCTCATTACTCCTTTAGTTAAAGGGTAAGTCAGCCCACATAGGTGCAGGTGTGCAGTGAGGAAAAGGGAGACACACTCTGAAAATTCAATAAATATGCATAACAATTATGCACCAGGCGACTAAAAGTCTGGGGCCAGGGGGTTGGTTTTGATTTTTAAATAGATGGTTCTATCTAGAACACCTCCAACTCAACCAATCTATACTGTTACTTATGCCAAATAAGTAACAATGTTAGTTAACCAGAAGCACCCTATATGAAGTCACTGAGACTGTATGTGCAAAGACTAGTCACTGCACAGCCCTTTACGCTCCAGGCAATCCCACTTTCTTGGGGCTGCTCCAAAAACCGTGGAAAACATGACCCAGCATATTACCCAGCTCACATGCGAGTGGCATTTCTTTGATACTTCACCTTCTCTAACACAAAAAGCAATATAAGCTGAAGGGCAAAAATAATATGTTTCACTACATGAACTCCTCCTGCTACTGACAGGCAAATCCAGAAGTTAGTCATGTCGCTTAAGCATCACTGGAAAGTGTTCAAATACAACTATTGCATTCTTCCCTAACACAGAGCAGAACAAACAATAAAGTGCTGAAAATCACAGCTCTAGTTTCCAGAGCCTTTTCCTGTTTTTTAAAAAAAAAAACTTCTGAAGGGAACAATCACATAAAAGTACACAAAAATATCGAACACTGACCACCAGCCATCCTCATCTTTTGCCTTTGTCCTCATAGACTTCACATAAAAGTACTCATAAACTAAAAGAAAGGAGTCTTGGGCTTCAAAAGCCCAATTTTTAGATAGCACAAAACTGAATTTGACAACAGGCATCTCATTTTCAGCAAAACTCAGTATTCATGCTACTGAGCTCCTGAAAGTGTAATTACTGGTTTTAGTGCCTGGATAGAAAGTGAAGTTTTAATTTAATATTAAAACATCCTTGCATTTTACACACTCAGGTAAGGATTTAAATAAAGGTTGCAGAATTAAACCATAGTCCAAATTTTTTTTCAAGCCAAGAATTTTTTTTTTTATTCCTATGTGTTGTGGTTTAACCTCAGTCAGCAACTAAGCCCCACCCAGCCGCTCCCTCACTCCCCCCACCCAGTGGGATGGGGGAGAGAATTGGAAGAGCGCAAGTGAGAAAAACTCGTGGGTTGAGATAAAAACAGTTTAATAATTGAAATAAAATGATAATAATAATATGATAATAATAA
>NW_008796043.1:995481-997187 GCF_000699145.1 Aptenodytes forsteri
TAGTGTAAGCATTACCTAGCAACAACTAAAACATCGATCGGTGTGTAACATTATTCTCATCCTAAATCCAAAACACTGTACCAGCTACTAGGAAGGAAATTAACTCTATCCCTGCCGAAAACAGGACAGCATGAAAACCAGTATGCATATTTTCCAAAGATGATTCGCAAGAATACATATGATCCTGAGAAAGAACCTCATCAAGTTGTAATCATTCATGAAAAAATCTAAACTGTATGACCACGGTCACAATGACCTGGCATACCTCCTTCCACGCTGCCAACATGCATTTGGGGGGGGGGGGATCTCAAAATAGTTTTCCTATTGATATTGATGTGTGAAACCAGTATTTTTACAACATGGTTTTAAAACCTTTCTTTGCATTCATGATTTTTACTACTCTTAATGAAAGGCTATTCTCATTGACTGACATATATATATGTATATAATATTACCATTTGAACATCAGGATTTTTTTAACCTATACATGCTTATTTAAGCAAGAGTATAAATTACTATATGTTTACATTGAGACAAAAAAAAACCCCTCATGGAATAAGAATACTATTGAAATGTACTTTGTATTAATAACTAGTGCCAAGCAGTTAGTTAGACAGAAATCTGCACTCTATCAAAATGGTTAAAACAGAATTATTCTAGAAAAAGCTTTCACAAGATTAAATTATCCAATGTTTAGGATACAATAACAGTATCATACCTTTTTGTTATGTATCAGGTTGGTTTATTTTTTAAAATGGCTTAATTAATGGAGTAGTCAGCAAGTGGAGAGGACTGCTGTCTTTTCACTTGACCAGTATAGTTTTCATTGATATAGTAATGACGAACATTGTCTGTTTTGCAGACATCTTTGTCTGCAAAAAACCCTACTATTATCAAAAGCTGTCATCACATTGCAACAAGAGCTGGTTAAACCTTGGCAGCTGAAGTGTGCAGTTTTTCACTAGTCAAGAACTTCAAAACTTTTAGAAGAAAATACATATAGCATATGTATTACAAGGTAATTTAAATGAAGCATAGCAGGTTATTTTAAGCTTGTTGTTGACATTTTCTTCCATAAAAATTGATTTTGAATGTGGTTATATTTAAAAATTGGTGTAGAATATTCACGCCATTTTATCCATATGCTAAATGGAAAATGAAATGCTTTAGAATCCAGATCTGTCATTGGAACTCTGTTTGTGTATATATATACCAAACAATGACACTGGTAGTCTGTCTTTCAGCAATACCTCAGTATTAGCAAGAGCACTGCAAATCAGAGACAGCATCCTAATTACTATCCTGCAAGTACCATCAAATGCACCAAGCAAATTACCAAAGTAAGGGAGACCGAAAAAAAAGCACGGGGCGCTTCTCCTCCCTCTACTCTCACTCATGCCCAAAGAAGCTAAGCTACTCGAGAGAATATTAAGACTGGCAATTTTGATTAAGTCTCTTTTCTTCTCACGGTTTTACTTTCCCTGCACTTTTTCCCTGGCTGTCATCTAATGAAAAAAGCTGAATTGCACTTTCCCCTCGGTACAGCTGTGCTTCCACTGGGTAATCATGACGAAAAGGTCAGTGTGGCGCAATCGAGACCACCGCGAACGACCCGGTTTCCCGCCCCCCCGCTCCAGTGCCGCGAGCCGCCAATACACAAGTCCCGCCTTGGAAGAGGCCGGAGTTGGGCCCCCTTCTCCGGCCGC
>NW_008796043.1:998397-1006921 GCF_000699145.1 Aptenodytes forsteri
GCCGAGCTGCCCCTGCGGCCTCGGGCGGAGCTGGGGGCGCTGGGAACGAGGCCCCTGCGGCCTGGACCCTCTTTGCCCTTGCCCCGGCGCTGCCTGAGTTGGCAGCCCTGATTTCTAAGGGGGCGGTGTGGAGAACTATGTCTGAAGTGTATTGTGGAAGGAGAAGTTGTCCAGCCTGTGTTTGCCTCCACATCCTTCACGATATCCAAGTTCACTCGGCAGTAAATCTCAAAAAGAATGATGCTGTTTAACACCACAAGGAGAGAAACAAAGCAGTAGGATCTAAATTCTGGCTAGATACCTAAGCAAGTAATGTCTAAGACAAGACACTTTATGAAAAATTTGTTCACTGCTAAGCCATTAACTTAAGATTTTTAGCTCCCTAAACAAATAAGCAGATAAATTTGCAGGCAAAAAGGGTAATGTCAGTGCCAAGATACAGGGACTTGGAACTGCACGTGCTTTGAACTGACGTTCTCTTCCAGAAAATTGTAATTGCAGCTAAAGGAAAAAAGGCTGATGACCTTTGACAATGTTTTTCTGGTGCAAGTGGAAACACTGGCAGAAAAGGGACAGTTAGGTTATTTTTTTATTGCTTTTTGTATGTTCTTGAGAAGGTCACTTAGGCTGTCAGTGCTGCTGTTATGAAACAGAATAATAAACTTTGTAAAATGAGATAATTGTACTTTGTATCTCATAGCTTTAAGAATAAGAAACTTTGTAAAACGAGATAATTGTACTTTGTATCTCATAGCTTAATTAGAATTTGTAAAGCACTTACGTTTTGATAGAAGGTACTGTATGACTGCATTTTTTATTATTAAACCCCAATTACACATATCTATGTCTATAGTTTACAGTTTGTATTTTTTCCAAGGCACCCTGTGGCCAATACCCGTCTCGCATTCCCTTTGTAAAACTGCCACTAATTAAAAGTGGATTTTGCAAAGAGTGGAGAGCCAGAAACATCATCATCCAAACCCCATACTGCCTTTGATTATGTTCAAAGCAGAGTTAAAAGCACTGTGTTCTCATCCTTCCAAAAATTTGCAGTATTTCTTCTGAAATTACCAGACTGACAAATGAATTCTATTGTATATCATCAAAGTGGTTTTCTTTGATACTTCTTCAAGTGTGTTATTGCACCATTCAAATTAAATAGTCTATATTAGAGCTAAATCACAGAGAAATTGGTGGGCCACAGAAGTCTGGTCTGCTTAGTGAGTCTGTATTTTTTTTTTTTTATACATAAGCTTCTTCCGAGGATTCCAAGATGCTCACACCTGGGAGGAACACACTTCTGTAGAATCCCAAGAAGGTGACCCAATCAATACATTCCTTTATTTGTTTTCAGGTTCTTCACAAAGAAGTACTGAAATGACATGGAAATAGCAGAAACGGGTCAGAAAACAACCCTATGGATTAGGAATTAAAATAGAGCTGTGATTGTTTTTTAAAATAATGTTTCTGTGGAGAAAGAATAGTAGATGCTGAGCTTCTTCACAAAAGCTTAAGTTTCATAATACCAGTATGATACTCTTCAAGTCTGTTAAAAATTTCTGTGCATTATACTTTTGGAAGTCATAATTAATGCAATTGGCTATGTAATTTTTGAAGAACTTTTTTTTCATGTACATATGCAAGCGTATTGTGTTCTCGCAGGCTTAAATGATAGTTTGCGTCTGCTGTTTGATATACTGATTGACTGTGTTTGTGCTCAAGATCAAAGTTGCTGCTGCTCAGGGAACATTAAGAAATTTTATACTTTTTGTATTTTTATTGCACAAAAACTCTGTGAAAAATACAAAATTTCTGTTAACAATAAAACTGAATTTCTTTAGTGAAGTCCAGAAAAAAGCATTTCTTTGTCGGTGGGGGATTTCTTTGTCAGTGGTGCTGTTGATTGCACCGATGTTTCTCAATCCACTTGTAGAAAGAACTTCTCTCTCAAAGAAACAAAATGTGTTTTATACAAATGAATCAAAAGATAAGGAGGCTTCAATTACTGAAGTTTGGAGAACTTGTTTATATTGATTGAATGTGCCTGTCCTTCATTCTAACATGGGTTTATGGATTCATTTCCTCTTAACGGAGCATTAAGTTACAGCTCTAAAAGCTTTCCAGTGTATAAAGCCTGGTAGGGACAATGTCAAATTCAAACATAGAGAAAGGATTTTGGTTTGAGTCAGTTCCTTAGTAAAGTTTTAAAAGTCACAAACATCCCAGCCACTTAACTGGGGTGAGATAGATGAGGAAAAACTCATGAAGTATTTCAGAGTCTGTCTTCCAGGGTCAGCTGGATTTTTATGAATCTGTCAAGCAAGAGGTGATCCCAAAGCCTAGGCTAGATCCCCAGGCAGATTCCCAGTCTAGATGCAAAATAACATTTTCTTCAGCAGACTGTGTTACAATTTGATGAATTGCTACAATTTGAAGCTTTCTAAGGTTTCCTAGGAAACAACATGAAACACTTCAGACTTTTTAATCCCAAAGCTGCAGTGTCAGTTCCGCTATAAATTAGATTGCACCATTTCATAGTACAATGCATGGCTATGACGAGGCAAGCTGTAGACTTGTGGAAAAAAAGAAAAAAAACCCTTAGGGGATGCCAGATTTTAGTGAAACAAATGGAGTCAGGTTCTTACATTCATGCAAATTAAAAATTAATAGCTGATAGTTTAAAAATCAAAAGCAAAAATAGGTTTTAAATGAATCAATATACCCAGGAAGCAGCTTTTTAGCAGGTTTTGCCCCCGGCCGTAAAGCCACGAGGGGCTCCAGCCTCGGGGGCTTCCCAGCTGCCGACCGGCACAGGGTGGCTGCGCGCTGGGCCCAAGCCCGGTCGTCTCAGCATCCCACCACCAAGCGCTGCCTATGGCATCTTACGATGGCTGACCTTTTTATGTCTTCTCCTGCTATTTCTTTGTGTTCGGTGCTATAAAAGAAATATGAGTATATAACTTTCTGACAGACGGTAACGTTTGGGAAGCATATTTGCCTACTTTTTATAACATGTCTCTGTAGTTTACCGAGATAAACGCAAATAAAATAAGATTTTCCAAGCTGAAACTGAACACCTGTCATCGAAGTACTCTGTTTTTCCTCTAACTGGTGAATAAAAAAATGCAGGTACATATTCAGAGCTGGAAAAAAGTGGCACTTCTTAAACTTCAATCATTAGACCAGTTTACTGCCACCAAAGTTCTTCCTGTTAGTTTAATTCAACAAGGTTTTAAAATTACTGAGCTACTGATAACACTGCACTTTATATATTTTAGTAACTTCAGAAACTGAATTTCCTTTTTTAGGTTCAGTGTTAATACTACTTTAGCATAATTGGTTTTGTCACCACTACGGTGTACCCTTGTGTTGAAGACTTTACAAAGACTGTTCTTGAAAAACCTTAAGCAATGCCATGCCCAAGGAAGAAGAATATGTTGAAAAGTGGATGGGGTCTGCTGACTGTCTACAGTCAAGAAGATCTTGTCAGTTTGAAAAGGTCATCTTAAGCATCACTTAAGCCCAGCATGTCTATACTGCGGAGGGAAAGAAGGCTGGCTGGCATGGATTTGCGCACATCCATACTGTTCGAGGCTAGCTGCTCCACCGCAGCCTGAAGGGAGCTGGAGTTATCCACAGCAGAGCTGGGAAGAAGGTAAACACGTAAGCGATGTGGGCAGCTGGGACCAGTGCTCGGCAGGCTTTCCCACTAGCAAACTGGAGGGAGCCAGAGCACAGGCTGGAGTACTGCCCTGTGGTTGTCCTTGCTGCTGAGTTGTCAGCAGGCTCCCTGGCCTGGATCAGGCCCTGCCAGCTGGCGTATTCCCAAGCAGCGCCCCTGGCAGCAGTGCACAGGGGCAGCCCCTGGCACTGTTTAGGAGACAGCACAAGCCAGGACTTGTTTTCAGTAGGCAGTATGGACGAGGCTGCCCTGACTCGGAAGAAGAGAGTTTAATTATACGGTCACAAGACGTACCATGCCGCTCGCCCTCAGAGCCCGAGAATGGATTCAAGCCCGTTTTATTTATTAGTATAGTATATTCACTAGTGACACTTATGTGGTATTTTGTTTAAGACTTTTTCTTTCATCACCATGACAATACGGAGCAAACCTCTAAGGAGCTGTGATCTGCAGCAGAGGGAACAAGGATTAAGCTGTCTGTTTAAAGGGTCCTCTGCGATGATGAGTCCCACGGGTTAATCTCAGAAGTGGCTACCTTCAAATTCCAAAATTTGCTGTAAAGCAGCTAAGAACCAAAAGGTGCACCCCTGCCACTACCTACATTTCCCCAAACCAAGACCCTACTTTTTTCCTATTACTCCTTCCATCTTCTTTAAACGTTTCCCTTCACACATGATGCTTACTGTATGAGCCTGCTTTACTCTGAGAGTAAGCTTGTACGGTCTGTTCAGTGCTATGAACAGGCCAGAACTGGGAAGAGCTGCCTTGCTAAGGAGCAAGTTACCATGCATCAGTACAGAAACACTTGCTGCTGTTGCACAAGGCAACAGCTTCTGCTCACACTATTTTGACACATAGTCTTTTCATAACAAACGACTTTTCCTTTCCAGGTAGGAAATGGATAGGCATCATGAGAATCCCCATACGGACTGAATCTGCTGGGAACACGGGAGCCTGTACCTGCCCAGAATCACCTGTCCCCTTGCTGTAGGGTGGCATCCAGGCGCATCCAGCACAACTGGTACCCTACGATACTCGGCACCCCTTGTCCCTCGGCTGTGTGATTCTCCACACCATAATATCCATGGCTTGTAACTAACTCCAGCATCGCAAAGACTCTAAATACAGACTGTGGGGACCAGACCTGCCGCTATGGCCAGGCCACATGTCACATATCTGCAGAATCCTACATGTCTCATTGACAAGTGCCCACTGACGTGGTGGCCGTTTCCCCCGCCCAAGGCCCAGCGCACTAGGCATGCTCTCTCACAGAGAGAGGACTGTGGTATGCAGCAGTGGCTCACTGCATTTGCATTGCTTGCAAGCCATGTAAGAGCTAACAAGCCATAATCTGGTTACGCTACTTAAGTTGTTTTGTTTGTTTTCTAACCATTAGCCATATTCTAGCCATATTCTGAAATTCACAAACTGTTTTTGTGAATTTTTACGTAGTAAAAGTAGCTCTCATTCAAACAAAACTGGAGGTCATTTTTAAGGTCCTTTAGTGAACTCCCCATAGGAGCCCACCTTCATGGAGCTTATCTGCCCATGGGCAAACTGAGACTGCAAATGGACAACTGGCTTTGGAACTGATACACCAGTTTTTGAGGATAGATGTGATCATTTACTAGCATTCAGTACTAATACTAGGTTAAATAGCCATGAGTTATAAACCAGGTTAACAGACCAAGATAAGCTTACAGAGAGCCCGAAACGTAATTTGAGCCTCTAAACTGATTCTAGCCACCTTACAAAAGCTTTCTTCTTTTACAGCATAGACATCCTGAATATTAACTGATTTATGCTAGCCCATGCAGTGATGGGGAGGGAAGCACTGCCTGAGTCCTACGTGTTACCCATTCTAGGTGAATCTGAGGTGTCCCACATTGCTCCCCCTTCACCTGTTCCTCCCAGTACATTCGTCCCTTCTTCAGCTGCTTTGGCAGCTAATCATTTTGGGTTTGCTCTCTGCATGGTTTCTCTCTGCTTTTTCTTACTTCTTGAAGTAGGCAGGAATGTACTATTAGATGCCTTCTAGATAAAGGCTATTGCATAGCAGGCAGCTTTAAGTTGAAGAATAAACAAGACACTGTCATAAATTATTAAAAGCCAAAGTTGCCATACTAGGCAGTTTTCCCTAAGCAAGAAGCGCCATCATTATTAATTTATTACTATAACTTGTAACAGAGAGAGTGAAGACTGAAAGCCAAGGATTTATTCTAAGCCATCCTGAGCCCTCAACTCTTTGCCTACCATTTTGATGGATTAAGAATATAACTTGTCTTGATGTTTGGTTTCTTTTTTTTTAAATACCATTCATATCTGTGGAACACCTATTCTTTTTAACTTTTGCTTGCGTGTACCAGTGGTATAATATGCCCGCTCTTTCAAAATAATAAATAGCTGCTTTCCTCTCAGTACTACACATAATTACTAAACAACACTGAAGACCTGAGAATTCCCTGGCTGATTTCACTGGATTCAAATCTGGCCTTGAATTATTCCCCCCTGTGCTGCAGAAAGCCGTGTTTGGATCATTTACTTAGTAAAGTCTGAACTGTCACAAACGTCCCAGCCACAGTTGTTAAAAAACTTAAGCTTTTTCTATAGTGAAAGTTAACTGTGCTCTGATTTGGGCTTCTGTCTTAATGCTCCTCTAATCCACACTCAAGCTCATGAAATGGGTTTGTTCAGGTTATAATACTCATGTGCTGGTGCCAGTTAGAGCTCCTCTTTGCTCAGGCTACAACTCATTAGTTTTCCAGAAAAGACACGAGAATGTGCTACAGCACCGAGGCTGCTTTCACTGCTCTTCCCACAGTCCTGCACGTAGGACAGACAGCTTGGATCACAGCTCAAACAATTGTCCGGAAAAGAACTCTAAAACATCTCGGATTGAAAAAGATAACCATAGAATAACCTCTAAACATATACATGGGTACGCATGCAAACGGTGAGAACATCAGGTGTAGCAGTAAACCACATGGCTGTGGGTTTTGCTCGCACCTGGGCTTGGCTAGCCTGCGTGCTTGGTCTTAAGGGCCAACCATTCGTATGAATCGTGATGCCTAAATCAAGGAAGTTTCTTAAATCAAAGGCTAGCACATGCCAGTATAATTCCCACAGTATTCTCAAACGTCGCGTTACTTGTTGTCATAGCTTGCTCTGTGATGTTCCATCAACCCAGTCACCAGTCTGTCTCCCTCTCTTCAGTATAGCTTATCTAACGCTGCCTCCTCTGATGTGCTCGTTAAGCAGACATGGAACATGCTGAGGTACAAATTCATGAAATCGCATTTTTACATATATGCAGTCTTTTACATTCTCTGTTTAGTGGAGTATTTATGACAGGTTTTTTTAAAAGTGTTTCATTTATCACCAAGACAGTTTTGAGAGAAGAACAGGAAATAAAACTCGTGTTCTGTATCTGCTATATCTATATATCTTCTATATCTATATCTTTGTGACAGCACATCTTCTTTTAACATAAGCTTAGAAGCTTGCAAAGAGAAAAAATACTTTGCGACCTTCTGTCTTTCAGAAAAGCAAGCACCTTTTCTACCACTGTCCATCACACTGCTAATAGTTGTTCAGCCAAATTTCTGCTTTTGTGTTTGAGGCTTATGAGTGTTGGAGTTAGGAAATTAAAGTGGTAACTATAAAATGGTTTGGTCAGTTTTAGTAACTTACTTGCATAGAAAAATTGTGCTGAGTACAAGTAGTAGTCACGAGTCTTTTCATAGATACCCTTGTAGATTAATTCAATAGCCTAATACAACTTAAACACACGATAGTAACAATGAGAGGTGAAGGGGATCCCAAAGCAAAACCCAGGGTATGAACACTAATTAAAATTAGAGTTGGCTCCTGGAAAATATGAGCTCCAAATACTTTAGTTGTCTTAACTGGAATCGAGCTTTAACTCAGTAACCTGAAGCTGAGTGCTACAGTTCTGGGTTGTTTTCAAGAGCAGAAGTTCAGATGCTGCTGCTGGAAGCAGAATGTAGGTGTAAGCACATCTCAAGTGATTAATGTGTAATTAGTAATAGAGAACAAGAACCATTGTATACAGTTTGCACTTAGCGATTTTAACTTGTATATAATTCCAATCAAACCTGCACAGTTTGTAAAATAACAGCAGCTCTCACAATGCATTAGGTGCCTGGAAGAGCTCGTGGGGTGTAAGTAATGGATTTTAATTGATTACCTTTCTGGATAGATTCCATTTGGTCAATAAGATCTCAGACGCTGATGTGCATGATTTCAACTCTCCCTCTAATAGTGCACAGCGAAGGTAACACAAGGCGTCATGCCATATGCTTAAATGCATTTGCAGCTGAAACATTACTCCTGATGTTTTCCAGTCTTCTGCCTACACCAGTGCCTCGCTTCCCTGGAAATCAGAAGGTGCAGAACGTACTGCAGGCTGATGTGGTATGAAGGGCTCCGGTGTGGGTGTTTTAATAGAGAGATGCAAGAAGCAGATTATTGCTGGAAAGGAATGCCAATAAAATCTTTAATCCTCAGTATCGCCTGTTTCTAAAACACGTTACTTGAATAACATTGTTTTGTGTACTGTCTTCACAGGCACATCTTCGCGCATACTATAAACACGGCATCTTTAATACACCTTTAACCAGAAAAATAGTTTCAGGGCCTGATACTGCAAGGTTACTTGGATTACGGCTCGCTGCGACCACGGGAGGCTGCTGCAGACTGTCCCCGGTACCGCGCACCCTGGGGAAATTACAGGTTTGTAGAAGACGCTGATGGCAGGCTGGCACCGAGGACGGAGCAACGGACTGGGGCCACGGGGAAACGCCCGGCCCCACGGGCGCGGGC
>NW_008796043.1:1007325-1035903 GCF_000699145.1 Aptenodytes forsteri
TCTGGAGGGTCCGCCGGGCTCCTACCTGTGCCCGCTCGGTCAGCGTGCACCCGCACGCAGGGTGTCCTTTACCTGGCCGGGGTCTTGCTCACATCAAGCGAGTACGAGGATAGGAACTGGGTGTTTACGAAGCGGCAGGTCTCGGTGGAAACAAAGTTAACTGGGTTTTAAGTGAGTAGCAACACCTTTAAAAGCCCTGCACGTTTTAAAGAAACATAGGCTGGGTGTAGTTCAGTGTTTCCGTAAGAAAGTGCGCGCTGATGGTGCTTGGCTGGCTCTGTGCAAATTCTTCATACACAGGAGTGCTTTAGGGCTTTGAGAAATAAATAAGAAAGCCAGGGGAAAAGCTTACTTTAAATGACTTGAACTAAACCTCATGTTTGCAAATAACAGGCCAGCAGAATTCAAAGGAATGGGTGGATTGTTAGGTATTTTGATTTACCAACATTATGTTGCGGCCTTATGAGATACCTGGGTTTTGTTCCCAGGACATTGCAGGTGTGTTGCAGGGGATCATCCAAATGTGCTTTATAGTTGAGGTGCAGGTGTCTGAGATGGGCCATGCCACCCTCTTCGCACACCCTCACCCCGCTCCCTGTTATGAGCGTGGGGGACACGTCAGCTTCCACCAGCACACCACCCAACCTTTTATTTTATGTTCAGTTTCCCAAAGCAGCCTCTACCCTGTGCTCCCCATGCTTCTTGCCTCCTTGCTTTTACCACGAGCCCTCCCAGCCTGGCCTCCAACCAGGGCGCTCAGCTTCTCCTGGCTCCTACCAAGCCCTTCCCTTCCCCGGGCCAGCAGTTCTGCCTGCTCATTGCAGGGTGAATGATGGTGGAGGAACTGTGGTTTCAAGAGCCTTCTCCAGGTCACTTACCAGGCACTTGTTATGCACAGCAGGTTGTTAAAATGTACCAACCTGTTTGTGTGTCTCCAGTGTGGGATAAAACATGCTGCAAACTGCATCTGGCCCCTGGGCGTAAGTTGCACAGGCCTGTGCTTGAAGAGTGGAGCCGCAGTCTTGACTGAGATCACCGGAGGAAAAAGAAAAAGCTATTTTTAGCATAAACAGACATTATTACTTAAGTAACTTTCCTGAAATATTTGAGTTTGTAGTACAAGTACAAGGAACACTTGTATTACATTCTTCCTTATCACTTGAATGAAAGTAGCTGCAAACAAATGCATATGGGGAAGAATCAAAGTAAAATTTTTTTAAAACTTGTAATCATTGTGTACTATTTATGAATTACAGGGCAAATGATTACCCAAAGACAGAATCACATATCGAAACATTTCAATTGAGTATATTAATATTACTTTGGTTTCTTGGGAGCATTGCAAAGGCCAGAAAATATTTTAGGTAGGTTGTTTTTTTTAACTATAGGAATCAGCCAACACACTTGAGAAGTATTTGTTCAACTATGTTCTGGAAAAATATGGTAAGTACAGGTTTTAGAAAGGTGAAATCAAATAGTCAGTTATCTATTATCTGATGTGACTTGGGACTGGGACATCCTGGAAGTAAATAAATAAATCCAAATGACGCAGGTTACACCCAGAGAAATACAACTGCATGAGGTCAGTGCTGCCGAGCTGGTGGGGTATCTGCACCATCTTCCTGGTGCTCCATGTTGCAGGAGGACATGGCAGGTCTGCCCATTCCTGAAGTGCTGCTCACAATAGGTTAAAGTCCTCCAAAAATGCAAAAGGAGTGCAGTAAGGAGAGGCAAGGAGACACTAATCACTGCCACAATCTCCTCCCTGCCTCCTCACCTCAGCTTCCCATGCCCAGGGCTGCTACCACAACCACAGCTTTGTTCTCACCACCTCCCAGGCCTGAGACATGCTCTTCAACCTCTTATTGCTCTCTGGCTGCCATCTCCTCTGTTCTCCCCTTCAGCCTCACCTCATCCTGCTCTTCCAGCTTCCCAGCCCCGCTGAGGAGATTGCTGCCGAGATTGCTGCCAAGTCAACAGGACTGGCGCTAAACTCAGATTACTGTGCCCAGCAGACATGAGTTACCTCTTTTTACAACCAGCTGGCTATCTCTGTAGTGTGTTTTCTGTTGGACCCAGCTCTAGAGTGCAGTGGAGGGATACATGGATTGGCCCTGTGAAAAGCTAGGTAATCCGTGGAAGGATTTATTAGCACATGTTCAATATTGAGCTAAAACAATGTGTTGCTTCCAGACCTGAAGCATGCCTAGGAGACTAGGTAGAGGCATCCATCTCTCCATTGTGCATCACATTGCAGCATTATATTTGCACTAGTATCAGTGGCTTAATATGCTCCGCACTTTGCACAATTTATCCGCTGAGCTGATCCGGGAGCTGATCATAATGCAGCTTAAAAGAAGAATTTGTGTAATCAACTCTGTTTCATAAAGGTAAATTTGGCCTGAAAAAAATACTGTTCAATTTTCAAAATTTTCACACAGCTGAACTCATTTCTCTGCCATGAATGCCGCAATTGTATGTCTCAGCCACTGTGTCTCCTGTTCGCAGTTGGAGGAGGGCCTTGGCAACAAAACCAGTGCAGTTCTTTGCAAAGGGAATGGCAGACCTAATGAATGCAAAGACTTCAGCACCCTTTAGCATTGTCAGGTCCATGTATATTACGCTTTTGAAGCACGTTTTCCCCAATTACCAAGCTTTGGTTTACATCACAGGGTGACCGCAGAGCACACAAAATGCATCCCCTTTGGATGAAGTTAAACCAAATATACTAAGAATGCACAAGTACACCCAATACATTCAGTCCATGGTATCATACGGGAACCAGTTCAATATAAAACCTTCTGAAATCCTTATAGCATGGACATCGGATCCTTAGGGCAAGCTATTTCACTTTACAAATGTATTCCCGTTCGTTCTGCATGTTAATGAGGATTCAGAGATTCAGTTTTCCTTTTTCCGCTCAAAAGCTCATAAAGAGCAGGTGGAGGTGTGTTGATGAGACAGTTCAGATGTGACCCTGGGTCTTGCTGCTGTGATAATTCTGCCGCCTTCTTGCCTGTGGGGCAGATGGGCAGGTACTGATTTCAGGATAGTTGCACGCTCAGGTGATTTGCTGCAACTGTAGAGCTGAATAAGCTGATACTTGGATTTTGTGCTGTTCCCTAGGAAATAGAGTGACCCAGCCAAAATGCTACAACCAACTGCAATTGTAACACTTCAGTCATGTCGTTCTGACTTTGAGATTTCTGTTACCACCGCTTTGCAGTTCTAGAGGAGCACCCATGGAATTACAGAGCTGCCTTTTTCCACCTGTTTGGGTTTCTGTTGGAAACAAGCAGTTCGGAGGCAGCCAGATGATGAGTACAAATAAAAGCAGAATTTGGTTCTTTACTTTTATCCTCCTCTTCTCACCAGGATGCAATAATGTTAATGATGAGCTCTTGTTGCCATTGCCTCTTCTCATCACTGCGATCTGAGGATTTCCCTTGCAAATCTGCCTTGAATCAGCTTTTCTACAGCACCTATGCGCCTATGCGCTGAAAAGCCACCTTCTGGCTTTTCCAAGCCAGAAAACTTTGACACCTTATCCTCTTTCAGAATAAAAGAGATCAAAGGACAAACTACAGAGGCTTGACTCAAAGAATAGGCCTTGGAAAATATGATATAAAAAATCAGAGATAACATTAAAAATTAAGGTCTAAGGTTCCACATTTTCATCTTGGTATGTCCACACTGTTTCTATCCTCTAAGCCATTTTTTTTAGAAATTTTTTATCCTCTAAGCCTGTGCAGAGAAGGGGGGGCAGTAAATGAGGTCTATGCGGTTTCATTTCAGTGAGACTTCTGATACTGTCCCACATTCTCATATTAAAGTAGGTAGAGGTAAGTAAGATGAAATCAGTGTAAAAAGGAAACACATTACAGAGTAATTTTAAGTTCTCTGTCAAAGTAGGAGGTTCTATCAAATGGGATCCTACCTACAGAGCTGTTTCTCTGTCCCAGCTCCATTGCTGTTCAATACTCTCATTAATTAACAGAAGGGAGATTACTCTTATAAAATTTTCATGTGATACTAAAGCACTTTGAAGAATAGGCTTATGATTTAAAATGTTCTTGAAAAAGGGATATAATGGCCAGAAATCAATATGAAGGAATTCAGGAAACAAGGTACAATGGGAAAGAAAATCAACATTTCGAACATAAAATAAGAGACAACAGACTGCAAAAAAGATACCTGGGGATCAGTGTGTCAGCAATGTTGTGGCTGTTATAATAAAGAGAAAAAGGCTCTCAAGTGTGAAGTGTCATAGATATGTCAAAGGGTTACATATACTGCTGTAGCTGATGTACTGATCAGGTATCAGCTGGAATAACGTGTCCTGCTTTTTTTTATCCTGAAGGTTTTGGATAATGTGTTCTATTTTAATCTGCCGACATGGTCATTTATCGCAAGCAATTGGAAGCCAGTGGCTCGTTACCTCACGGTAACTTGATCTGCTTCCTGAACGTCTCCTAAACTTGATCCTGCATTAGGTGAATGCGCTGGACTAGAAGACCTCTCAAGTTACATCCCAGCCCTCGTTTTGGTAGGTTAGAGAAACAAGATCAGACGTATGATGATTATGTTTCAAGGCTTGATTGTATCTCTCATACTGACTCATACCAAAAGAGCAAAGTGTGTTGAGTATAATCTAGAGAATTACTTTCTGGAAGTTCAGGATCGGTCCAGTGTGGAAAAATACAAGACTGGATTTCTATTAAGTCTTTATGCATTTCCAAGGCTACCTGTGTAACCATGAGATTTAGAAACATAATGGGTTCTGCTCACATTGACTGAACAGGAGTTTTGCTTTCAACTCCGGTAGCACAAGGATTTTACATGATTTTGAAAATTTAGGACAGAAGACTTTCATTTGTGTATTTATCTGGAACTTCTTAGGAGACAGTTAATACTGTTCATGATTGTGCATGGACAATTTGGTACATGCTGAGTACAGTGTTTATTATATAGTGTTTTTGCAGATGGTATTTTTAGGCTTTTTTCCTAAATTTTAATTCCAAATATTATTTAAAAACAGTTATAATCAGTTTTATCTGCTGTAGTTAGTTTTTGCAAACCACCTCAGTTTAATAAAGCCCTTGAATATTTGAGACAGCGAAAACTAACATTTTCCACCTTCCATAAAACCAGTGAGTCAACAGCCCACTGTTCTACAAATAAAATCTTGCAGTTGTCTTCTTATTACTTTGATGGATTGGAAGACTGGGGGTGTAATTAAAAGTTGTTGAATAATATGTGAAATAAAACAAATCATTCATTACCCTTACATCTTCTGTCACTGTATTCATGTGTAGAAGAGTCATGGGCATTACATAATTCTGAAAGACCGTCTTCGTGTCCACACCGTTTCTTATTCCTCATCCTGTTGTAATGGTAGCTGACATAATGTAGCATTTCAAGAGCTTTGTAATCATTATTTTCCTTCTACATATCATATGCTAATGAGCCAACAACATAATGAAATCACATCACAGAGATGCTGCATTTGATATTACTTGCCGCAGAACTTTTTTCCCAATGATGGTGTAATTGTACATGGTTTTGAGTGCCACATTACACCCATGAATTTACAAAGGTTCATTAGATCACTTTTGGGACAAATGCACTGGATATCAAGAGTTGTATGCCTTTTTGAGTCTCATAAAAGTGCAAATACCAACCACATAATTTCATTTTATTGCTTTATCAAGAGCTGTTAGTGTTGTGAAATGCTTATTGGATTTTTATGTGTAGGATCTGCATATATAAACGTTTATGTACTCATACATATTTTTTATTTTTTATTCATCTGTGTTTTAATAGAAGACTAATTGCAAAGATGTATCTGTGATTTGGATGTAGATTATTTGTTGTAAATCTAGGGGAACCATTCTTATAAGGGTGGTTTTGTAAAGGGAGGAATTGGATTTTTGCGTCTTTCTGTGAAATATCTCCTCTCTCATGCATCAGGATACTAGATCACACAACTGTTTAGCGTATGTGGTACAGAACCCCTGTTTAGCATCCCTCATGAAAACTGCAACCCACTTTTAATCTGTCTGCCCTTTTGTGCCTAGAGCAGTTTCTTTGGGTTCCCCAGAGATTTAGGTATACACTCTGGCAGAGCTCCAGCTGTGGGGGAATTCAGTCTACTGCTTGATCTTTAAAGGGCTGCTGGCACCTCTGAAAACACACGTGTTTGTACATGCACACACAGATGTGGCACAGAATCTTACTGTCTTTTCCTTTACTAACTGTAGAAGACAAATCTACAGAAAAAATACATAGAAATCAACTTCCTTACCATGCTAGAGCATCTTTGAATAGGAATGGTTAAGGATCTTTTTGTGCAGTTCCTTGGGGGTGTGCAGGTCTTGCTTTTTAGCGGGATTTGTACTTTTGCCGATCTGGGCCAGCCTCTAGCTTTGTCCCTTTACAGCAACAAATGTGCATCAGCCTTCTGTTATCCCTTGCTCAATATTTAATCGTGTTTCTGTGATCTTTTACATCATTTTGGTTTCACTGTTAAGTGTTTGGAGGTGTCCCATTAAATAGAGCCTTTTCCTGAAGACAAGTTAGTCAGTAGCTTTAATGTAAGTACTGTTAATTGAAAGATGGTTGCTGGCTTCCAGTGTTATCCCCTCTCCACCTCTCCCTGGTCTGGGTGCTTACGGTCCTGTCAGTAAAGAATCAGATCTATCTAGTCTCACATAGTGAGCAAGAACCTAACTCTTGGGGCCAGCACATTATGACTTCTTGCCCCAAAAAGTGCTTCTCTCTCAACTGTAGCGTGTCTCTGATGTCTCTCATAGATCCCACATTTCAAGCATAGCTACTCTGCAGACCTGTGATCCGTCAGCCCCTTACTCCCGGCAAAATGGGATTGTGGCAGGCAGGAAGCTGAACATGAGCCCTCAGTGTGCCCTGGCAGCAAAGAAGATCAACAGCATCCTGGGTTGTATTAACAGGAGCACAGCCCATTAAGTAAGGGGGAAGTAATTTTCCTCCTTTACTAGCACAGCCCATTAAGCAAGGGGGAAGTAATTTTCCTCCTTTACTAGGCCACATCTAGAATACTGTGTCCAGTTTCAGGTCCCCAATGCAAGAAAGATGTCAACAAACTGGAGCAAGTTCAGCGGAGGCCACCAGAGTAGTTGGGGCTGGAGCACTTGTCCTGTGAGGAGAGGCTGAGGGACTGGGGCTTGTTTGGCCTGGAGATGAGACATCTTCAGGGGCATCTAGCAGCAGACCCCAGTACCTATGGGGAAGTCCTCGAGAAGATGAAGCCAGGCTCTTTATAACAGTGCATGGTGGGAAGACAACAGACACAGGCACAAGCTGAGACAAGACATCTTTATGCTGGATACGAGGAGAAAATTTTCCTCAAGAACACAGGGAGGCAGTGGCACAGGTTTCCCAGTGAGGTTGTGCAGACCCCATCCTTGGAGCTTTTCAAGACCCAGCTGGATAAAGCACCAAGCACCTGGTTTGAGCTCCTGGCTGAGCCTACTTTGAGAAGGAGGTAGGACTAGAGACCTGCTGAGGTCCCTTCTCACCTGAATTATCCTGTGATCCCAACCCATGATTCTGTGGTCTTGAGGCGACGACATTGCTCTGCAGGCAAGGGGATGTGTCACCAGCAGGCATGACTCCCTAAGAGCAGCCTATCCTGACCCACCGCTCCACGTGCCCCATGACCTCATGGACATGGGTTCATACATACCTCCATTAAGTGACAGGATGTGGCATGTGGCCCAATGCGTGTGTCAAGATTCCTGAAAATGGGGAGGTCTGAATGATGAGTGTACATTTCCAAAGAAGCATCCCCAGGACAGTAGTTTACGTAATAACAACTTCCTGATGACTTAGTAATATCAACCAGAATTGTTGAATTGCACAAACCATCACATTGGGTTTTGAGTATTTTACGAGGCATAGTTTAAGATGGAAGGAAAATTTAACCCTATTTCCTAGCCGTAGGTATGCACAAGCTAATGGAACTGAAGGGGGCAAATTCAGGGGGGAGAGAACTGCTCAGGAGCCCAACTCGGGCAGCCTCTTCCCTCACAGTGCAGCTACATCCAGCCCTAGTACAGACAGCACAACCGTCAGCTAATAAAGAGTCCACAACCTCAGACCCCCAAAGAGGCAAGCATTTGCATCTGAAGATGCAATTACATGCCCACCACCACCTACTTTTTTCCAGGCTAAATTACAAACCCTGTTCTTTAGTTTCTACTCGTACGTTATATGCTTCAGCCCTAGATGTCTTAGGGGCTTATAACTCCTCGACTTAGGTATTGGTGACCTAATAAAAAAAAAATATATATGGATGGGGGAAAAAGGCAGGGTAGTCCAAACTATTTAAGCAATAGGAGATACTAAATCCAAGCCATTATGTATGAATAATTAACTAAATGATGATATAACGTAAAGTAGTTTTATTATTAGAAATAGCAGGACTATGTTTTGCAATACATCAACACTTTTAAACTGCTGAACATTTGGAAGTCATTTGGCATCCACAATGTTGTATAGCTCTGTTGTTTTTTTATAGTGTACTTCTCTTCTTTCCCTTTGTGAAGCTTTTGTTAAAACCCAAGACTGTGTCCCATAACATCTACAAACCTGTAAAAATGTATATAAAGTAGAATTAAAACCCATGTATTTAATGTATTCTAGGAATCTGAAAGGTGGATGGAAAATTGTTACCAAACGTGTCAGTATTTCAGTATTTTCAGTATATTCTTTATATATTCAGTATATATATATTATTTATATATTATATATAATATATTTATATATTCGGTATATTCTTTAATTTTTGTGTGGTTCCGGAAGTGTAAGATACCACAGAAGGAAAGTCCACGTTTGTTGTGGTTTAACCTAGCAGGCAGCTAAACACCACACAGCTATTCGCTCACTCCTCCCCCAACCCCTGCAGTGGGATGGAGGAGAAAATTGGAAAAAAAAGTAAAATTAATGGGTTGAGATAAATACAGTTTAATAGGACAGAAAAGGAAGGGAAAATAATGACTATAATGATAAAAAAAATATACAAAATAAGTGATGCGCGATGCAATTGCTCACCACCCGCTGACCGATGCCCAGCCAGTTCCTGAGCAGCGGTCACTGCCCCCCTGGTCAACTCCTCCCAGTTTATATACTGAGCATGACGTCACATGGTATGGAATGTCCCTTTGGCCAGTTTGGGTCAGCTGTCCTGGCTGTGCCCCCTCCCAGCTTCTTGTGCACCTCCAGCCTTCTCAGTCGGTAGAGCATGGGAAACTGAAAAGTCCTTGACTAGTGTAAGCATTACCTAGCAACAACTAAAACATCGGTGCGTTATCAACATCCTAAATGCAAAACGCAGCACTATGCCAGCTACTAGGAAGAAAGTTAACTCTATGCCAGCCGAAACCAGGACATGTTGCATGTCAAAAGTTCAACTTGCCCAGAAGGGAGAGTTCCCACCAAGCTCTCTTAAATAGCGACTGGTTCATGCCCTGGATGGGGAGGGTCATCTTGCAGCCTTCAAAACCACAAAAAACTTGTCTAATGCAAAAGAGAATATTCCTTGCTCAATCCATCCTCATTCCTCCTATCCTCTTTCCTGTCAGCTGCAAAACACGCATATCATGAAATTGCGTAATCAGAGAGGAGATGTGATAAAAGAAGCCGTAGGAAAGTACTGGTAGCTGTCAGGGTGCCATGATGGCTGGGGGCGGTGGGGGCCCTGGGGTGGTAGGGCAGGGCCTGGCAGCCCGTCCTGTCCCACTGGCAGAGGCTCAGATGAAAGCTCCCAGGGACCAGGGCTGGGACCTGGCCGCTGCCCTCAGCACCCGGGAGCCTCTGCCCATGGGAACACGCACTGTGCTGGCCCTGGGAGGGATCGCTGGGTCATACATGGTAGACAGTAAAACCTCATCACCTGCTTAAATCTTTTTTTATTTTATTTCAAAGATAAGTTGTGGAACATCAATTTTTTAAAGCTTTTCCATCAGCAGATCCCTCAAAATTTTCCATCCTAGAGGTAGGTCCCTGCATATAAGTATAGGCCAAATGACAACAAACTTGCATTTATGCGTGCTGGAGGAGTGATCAGTCCAGGTGGCACTGTGGAAATGTATCATCATGCAAATATTGTGGAAAACCACTCTCTGTGGAGTTATTATTTTCAATAGATCACCTGTTTAAAGACCATAATTTTGCCTGTTTTGAATTTAATGGATTGATTCTCAGCTGGTTTAGGCTGTCTTCTACTATCTTCATGAGAAGTTAATTTAGGAGGAGGAGAAAATTGTTTCCTTCCCTCCCCTTTTCATTCATTTTGAACAGATGTAAACAACTACAGGTTCAAAGCTCATTTAAAACTTTGATAACACTTTAAAAGTTTGATAACACTTTGAACCAACTTTAGAGTGAGGGAACAAGATAATTTATGTGGAATAAGATGTGTGGGGAACTTACTGCATTTCAGCTGCTCTCATTTTGGTGCTTCCCCCACAGAAAATATGAAGTACCTTATCCTTTTACCTTTAGGCAGAGGTTACCTCAATTCATCAAATACACATCATGAGATAATGACATGCACAGGTACATCTGCTGTGGTGCATCACGAGGCAAACACTTGGTTATTTGTAGTAACTTCTTTACGTGTTCTCACCCTTTTCCATCATTTGCTCTTTTGCCGGGTATTGTTCACTAATAGATAGAGATTTTTTTCGCATGGGTAACACAAATACAATGAACGCTTGACTTAAGAGGAGGTTCCCCAAGCCTGCAGGGCCACTGAGTTGTTAGAACATCGGCACGTACGTACAGCTGGGGCTCTTCCATACCTGTGCCTGACCTGGCTGAGTTTGCTTGCAGGAAAAGGGCAGTTATCACAGTATTTATGTTCTTCGTCTGCGTCCTTACATCATCATTAGATGGTTCTCATCTTTTCCATGTGGGAACAGCTGGTGTATTCTTCCATAACAGGCATCTAACTTCACATGAAATATTAGAGGGATCACAGAACCATATATTCAATATACTGCAACCTAAACCATGATTACTACCTGATATATAGCTGTTTTAAACATTTAGTTTGTCTGGGAAAGAAGCTTTTTAGCCTTTACATTTTTAATAGACTTCTTTATATCCTTTTGTAAAAGTGAACTCAAGTATAAAGTTGAGCTAATATGGGCAGACTTTATTTGAATAAACTGGTATTGCTTATACTTAAATTATGTATATAAATATGACACCTCTAAAAATATTGTGGCTGTACCCTTTGCTATATACTCTTAGGGTGAATCACAGCCCATCTGTGCTTCAGTCTTCCAGTGTATACAATGGAGATAATAAATGCTGTGCTGATTCATGAAGTTAATGAAAAATTAAAATTTGCTGATTTCTCGGCAGGAAAGTGAAGTGTTGCAAATTTGTTGCTACTAATATGAAATTAAAACCTACGGAGTCATTTTGATGCCAACAATTCAAATGTAAACAATTCACAACAGTTTGTGTCTCTGAATGGATATGACTGTATGGCACGTAGTTCGGTGCTACCTGGAATAAGCTAATTTAAGTACAGAAAAGGAATAGTCTGTTAGCGTAAGGACCAGCTTGAGTTAAAATAACTGCCTCCCAGCAGTAATTGCAACTACGTTTCTTGCAACTTGCTTTCTCTCCTGACTCTGAAGTTTGTGTGGGCATGCTTTATATTCTTCTCTTCGTTGTAGCCATTCCAAAATTTTATTCTTGGGACACCTCCACAGTGCAAGGCTGGAGAAGGCCAGGGAGCCCAGTGAAGATCCAGCTGTCTGCTCTGATTAACGGTTAGCTCACTCCCTGGTTCTTTTTTCTTTCCCGGAAGGTCTCTCCAAGACAATAGCTAGGCTTTGTTTTGGAGATAGTCCACTCTGGAGGCGGTACGCACTGTTTTTTGGCTTTCGCCGTCCTACAACACTCTCCCAGCATGGACATTTGGATCTTTGAACATGCACAACACACAACTCTCACTTCCATGTTCTGAAAATGCAGTATTGCTGGGTTACAACGTAATCTCCAGATTGTTTTAGATACTTTGAACTGAAACATACTCAGTGCTAATAATGTATTGGGTGCGCGGGGTCAGATAACGAGGCCCAAAACCCCTCCACCAAGCGCTGTGAGGTGTGGGTGTGACCAGTTTGCAATAAGGGGAGGTATTTCTAAGCTGTGTGGATGTGAGCCAGAAGGTACCGTTGGTCTTGTATTTAGCAGTGCAGGCCTTGGTCACTGCGAGTGCTTTTGACCCATGGGTGGGTTGGCTCTGCTCTGCCGCTCCAGAACAGCTGTCTCTCTGCTGTGTAGCCAAACCTTTGCTTTGGCTCATTTTTCTTTCTCTTGTTTTTCTCAATTACTTTTCTTTCCTCACTCTTACTTTTCTTACTGTTTATACCTTTTCCCCCCTTCACCTTAATCCTCTCATCTTTCCTCTTCCCTCTAACACAGCTGACCAGTACAGACTTGATGCTGCGCTGGATCACCTGGATGGAGATTAAGATGCAGGAACACAGAGTAAAAGCACATTTTACATGTGCTGCCTGAGTCAACATGTATGTGTGCACGTGTCTGCTGTCTGTATTCTCATTTCTAGCTCTGCTAGAAGCCGTTATAAACACAGAGAGGGAAAGCAGATGGCTTTCAAGGAGATATCAGCTATTTAAAAAAAACAGCAGAAGCATTTTTGAACTTGGGAGTAAGATGGAGTTTATTCATACCATTTTTCCTATTTCCTCACTACTGCCATTCCCTCCCAACTATTACAACTTCTTTAAAAAATAATTAGCAGAAGCTTTCTGATTAATCCAAGCCCTTCTTTGTATAAGGACAATCAAGATCCCTTTTCTAGCGCAGAAAGTGTTTGCTGGGGAGTGCTTAGCACTTGTATCAGTCTTGCGCTTAAAAACCTCCAACAGGTTTATCCTCCACTTCTGTCTTTTAATGTAAATGCCCTGAAAAGGACAGAATTATGCAATAGCAAATGGCAGTACTTTTTTTACATCAGGTTCATTGCACTCTCGCATTCATGTTCATTGATCGTAACGTCGGCATGTTACTCAGTGATTTGCCTTTCTGAGCAGCCATGAACATTAAACTTCTGAGGATTTCATGGCCTTGAGGTTAGTCGCTTCTTGGGAGCAGAGCAAAGCAGAGTGTTAAACTGTATAGCAGATTTTATTTGTCAAGTTTTATTTTTGCCGTGACAGAAAACTAGCAGGGTGCTTTTTCCACGGGTGTTTCCTTTGGTCTGGCTAAAACAGATTACTGACGAGGGAAGAGCAAATTTCCATTCTTCTGCACATCTGCTGAATGTTCCTTCCCCGCGTGGAGGGCCACGGTTCAGCCACAGACATAGGAATGAACAGGATGAAGTGTGACGGGTCTTGAAATGTCTTTAGGTGGCAGAAGCTGGCTGTAATTCTAATTTTTTTTTAATAAGGACTGTTTTGATTTTTGGTGCTTGAGTTTGGAAACTGTCAACCTAGCAAAAATCTGACTGTGTCTTACGTTTGGGTCTATTATATAGAGATATGTTGGAAAACTACTTAATATCTTATATTTTCCATTTAAGAAATATATATTTTCTGTGTAAGAAAATAATTCTAAAGAAATGAGATTGGTTTTCCTTTTTTTCTCCTGCAAGCAAGTAGTGCTGGACAGTCAGTGAGTACATTGGGTGGAAAGCCTCATTTTACTGTTGTTATTTAACTAGGATTTTGTGATTTTATTCATGACTTTGAAGGTTTGGGGTGGAGGGGAGAAGGAGAAAGCCAAAGCAGGAGCAGGAGTGAAGGTCACATATTTTGACCTTTGCGCATTCTTATCCAGGTATGGCTGAATTCATTGAATTTGTTGGTCAGAAAATTATCATGTACCTCACATAGTCTTTGAATACCAGTTGAGGTAAGGAAATGGGCAATAGCTACAGAGAAACTTTGGGCAGATTCCTGATTACCTGGAACCTCAGTAGTGCTAATGGATACTTTGAATTTTCTTCATTTTCAGAGGATTTCCATAATTCTCATGTGAATTAAGTACTAGCTGACTGTTCTATTGGCATAGGTATTGTATGGCTTGGTATTATTGTTGTATTTGGCATAAATATAAGCAAAGCCCATGGACAGTTCAGACTGGGTTAATTCGCATGCAAGCTGGACCATCAAAAGATCAATCAGTTGTAATAATCAATGTTTGAAAGATACAGTATAAAATACAGTGTCTGGAGCTGCAAATACATACAGAATAGTGAAAACTTTAGTTTTACCTGCAAATTCATTTTTTCTGAGGTAATGCGTTTAAGAATTCTAATACATATTCTGGCAGAAAAGCTGTTGATGACAGAATTGTCTCATGTTTTAAGTAATATGGGTGGCAGAAGCAGAGAAAAATGATACAGTTCAGTGACACTTCCAATATTTTTAGAAAAAAAATCAGTGATGTGCACTTCACTAAACTGTACATTTTATTCCCTGTGGAAAGTTAGTCTGCCTGGTCTGACCAGTAGCTGATAGGTGGTTTCTTGGATATTTGCCAATATGCATTCACAACATGTAGCTGTGTTATAATAATTTTACAAGTATACTACATTTATTATCTGTGGTTAAAACTTAACCACAAATTACAAAATAACTAAGCAAATGCTTTGTTTTGTCCAGAAAGTAATTAAAACGTATCCTTTGTATGCAGATAGAAAAAGGAAAAGTGTGGAAGAGTTCGTAAGCACTCCGTAGCCTGATATCCTCAGAAAGGTTAGACGAAAAGTCATAGACTGTGCGTTCAAAACCTGAGGCATGCTGCATTAGTCTTTTGTCCCGCTTGCGCTTGTCCACTGAACGCTCTTAGCTCAGACGTGTGCAGGTTAAGTGTGTGTGTAAAAGCTTGGTGAATGGGGATACTGAGACTGAGATTAATCTTGCCAGACTTCAGTAACCTAAAAGGTGCCTAAGTTTAAGACAAGTGTCTAGGCTCCTTTGATAATTAATGACTTGAAACGGGTACTTCCAGAGCGCAATCTCATCCAAAGGGTAGTTGGCTAAGAGAGGTCGACCCTGTTAACTATAGAGAGAACAATTAGCTGTTAGCTGAAGTTAGGTGAAGTGAAAGCCTCTCTGTCATCAGCTCTTCTGCATATGAACAGCTTCGACAAATTGTGGTCTAACACATCCCTATCTTATTCCCAGTGTCCGCGCACAATGTTTGGACAATGCTGTATGTAGATATATCTGAATCTTTATGTGAGTCATATGCATCGTGCTAACAACATAACATACGTGCACTTTCAAAGTCCAAGAATTTCTGAAAGAATTACGTGTACCACCTCAGTGATGACTAACTTCTTCCACTGTGGACCCACCAGGGCTCAAGAACGTAGTGCGTGGTATTATCAGTTAAGATCGTTCTTCTGCAGATTGTTCTGTGTTCTGCAGTCTCAAGGCGGGATAAAACTTGATACGGTCCTCTGAGGAGAAGGTAGACAACAGCAATTTGGGGAGGGCTCGGATTTCTGAAATATTTTGTTTGAAAAAGATACAGATATGTACTTATTGGAATTTATAAAACACTTATAATATTTTTACAAGTCTGTCCAATAGAGAAATTTTATTGTGGTAATGAACTGTGCTATTGTAGAGCTTATTTTTATAATAACATTGCCTTACATTAATTAGCGTAGTGCAAAAGCAACTGTTTTACTATGTCAAAAGCTGTATATCTCTGCGAGATGATATTCCACTTACAACCATATTCCATATGCACTATCTCTTCTACGTACTAGCAATGAACTGCTGCTCAGACTATGCATTACTAGTAGGGCAAATAAAGGTATTAAATCCAAAATACTGAAGAAATGCAGAGTCTTATAGGATAACTTGTAAAATTAATAGGAATTTAGAAGTAAAATGTGACTACGGAACTGTTTGCCTTTTCACCAGCCTAAACCTTTGTGTTAGTACATACAGTTGCTAACAAGGTAATTGTAAACCAGGCCAGTGCTTTTAAATTAAATTAAAACTGTATGAATGGTCATCAGAATAAAATAAATTTACACCAGTCACACTCAGAGTGATTGTTCTTAGATGCTGAAGGGTATACGGTGATGGAAAAATATGCATTGTTCAGTGCTTTGTTTAACATGTTTGCTTTTTTCCTCACAGTACAGTGCTGTGGATACAAATCCTTTATCTGTGTATATTATGCAGCCCCTCTGGAACAAAATTATTAAGGTAAGAATTTTATTTAATAGAAATAGCACATGATAATGTAAGAATTTGTTTTAAATACAGCATGTATTTTCATTTAAAAATACATATTGATTAATAAAGCTGAAATTAAGACATCTGTATAAAACCCCCAAATGTTACAGGATATATAGCTATATTTAACATGAGTATGTTTGGATTTTGAGGTGGTTTTTTTTAGAAAAACAAGGTTGTTTTTTTTTTTTTCTGATGGCTATACAAAAGGCATCTGCTTCTTTTTTACATCTTTCATTATAACATCTTTCATTAAACAGCTTTGCAGACATTGAAGGGTTTACTTAGTACAAATTATTTTTGTGCAGCATATGCCGCCTAACAACAGCATGGCTTTATCTCTGTGCTGTGCACATGATTTTATGCAAGTGCTGTCTCATTTTCTCCCAAGGGTACTTGCTCGAGGGAGCTAGGCATTTCTCTAAGAAGCTGAAAATGAGAGCGGTTACCATGATCACCGTAACGATTGGAAGATGGCATCTCTTGAATGCATTATGATCTGCAGTTTTTAAAAATAAAACCGCTCACAATTAGTTTTGCTGTTGTTGGCAGAAAAAAAGCTGTATCTCAAATAAATATGAACTTTATTGATCTCCAAGGAAGCAATGACTTCTGCATCTGCCTCTTTAGGGGAAATCTTTAGATTGGAGCAGACTTGAAAACAAACCTTTACACAAACAAAAAAGGATGTGTGTTGCCAGAGTGCTGTTGGATCTGCCATCTTTGGGTTCTATAATTCAGGTATTGCTTATGCTTGATATAGCAGGAAAATCATAATCTCTCGTTCATAACCTCAATGTAATTTCATGAAAGTGTTTATATGACCTAACTTAAGAATTAAAAAGCAAACCGAACATGGTATGAGAGAAAAACAATTCAAAGATGTGAAACTGAAGTCAATAATTCAGTTCAGAGGCTCTGTTTTCATTCCCATCGTAATATTGAGGAAAACAATGAGGCAGAAAAGCCTCCCCAGCACTCTGGAGTCCAGCACGGGAGATGAGCAGAGGCTTTACTGTGCACTTGCACTTTGGTTTAGGAGATCCTGGGTATTCATCTGCTATCAAATTGAAGGGAGAGTATTATCAGTGAAAAACTTCCTTTGGAGACAAGTTCTTCTAATGGTTGCAGGGTTTTCCCAGAAGAAAAGCGACATTCTTGACTGTGCCCATGTAGCATAGGGTGATAGATCCTAAAAAATGTGACCTCCTTAGATTTTTTTAAACCTCCTTAAATTTTAGGTGAGCATGATTTTGTTCACTTCTTGCTGGAGGAGAACCCAAATCAGAGCACAAACCTATTTCAAAAGCTGGGAGATCTGAGTACAGAACCAAAGACTGGAGTGGCTGCTGTCTGTACTTTGGCATTTGGTTTGGTTTGAACCCTGAAGATACAGCAATGAATGTTCTGCTTTGCCTTCGGGTGCAAGAGCGTTACAGGATAATTCTCAGCGATGTATCACAAAGATTTAAAGGGAAATGATATTGCTCTCAGCTTTTGTAGAAGTAGTCATCCTAACGTTAAAAGATACTGCCGGGTAAAATCAGAGTCCTGCAGAGGAGCTGGGGAATGCACAGCTGCAGAGGGGAAAGTAGTATGTAATGGAGATTGCAGTAGAGTCATCTTGGTTGCTCCTAGAGATAAAAATGAGAACCGGGGGAGCATCAAACTTATTGGCCAAAATGTAACTGTTTGTAAAATATTAGTAGGAACGGAAGTTGCTAGAATGGTTTTGTTCCTGGCTAGATACTGAAACCAAGGTGTGGCAGTAACCGTTGTCCCAAACTCAGTCCAAGAAAATTCTGCTCATCTGTTCACCAAAAAATACTTTTTTTTCTCTTGAAGTGTAAGTAATGGGGGAGCATCAAACTTATTGGCCAAAATTTAACTGTTTGTAAAATATTAGTAGGAACGGAAGTTGCTAGAATGGTTTTGTTCCTGGCTAGATACTGAAACCAAGGTGTGGCAGTAACCGTTGTCCCAAACTCAGTCCAAGAAAATTCTGCTCATCTGTTCACCAAAAAATACTTTTTTTTCTCTTGAAGTGTAAGTAAAACAGTGGTATCGTAATAAATGTGATCAAGTCTTATTTTTAGAAGGAGAAGCTTTGAATGCATTTACTCGTCATTGATTTTTTTTGTAGCTTGTACCTGTTGTAAGCATTATAACTGCGCTATGACTGTGCTCTAGACTATAATATTTTGTGATCTAGAATATAATATTGAATTTACATTTTACAATATATCGTCCTATTTCTATTTAAATAGAACAGTGCATTGCAATGGGGAGATATAGTAAAGCTGGGATAATTTTTTAAGAAGAAGAAACATTGCATCTAATACGTTCATTCAAAACTGGGCAGTACAAGTGTGTTTCTTGATGACTGGGAGAAGTAATTTCTCTCAGTTCAGACATCCTAATACATTCATTTGCAGATATGAATCAATTATGTTTTAGTTTCTAATCTGGTGAAAATAAACATTCCACAGGGACTATTTTTACCAGATTCTACAGTAGTTAAAAACCCCCCTAAAATTCACAGATCCAAGCAGAAAAAAATTGTGAGAACAGAGGCTTGGGATTTGGGTCTGGCCTTTCATATGTCAATGTAGTCCTAATTGCAACACAAGTTTCTCTCTACTCCCTAACACAGAATTCATTGTAAGATGTTTCCTATGTTGTGAGACATTATCATTCATTGTAAGATGTATTTCCTGTCTTATGAGAAATTAAGAAGAGCCTGACGTTAGAGAAGATGTGGGAATTTATGAGCTGGGATGTTGACATACGTAAGAACGTTATGTTGTCATAACCCAGCTCATTGACCTGTGGTGGGGATGCTAGGAAAGTAAAGAATTTGTGCACTTAAGTTAGAAATTCACCTGGAAATCCTGAGCGTTACCTTCCTCTCTTTCCTCTTCCAAGGACATCTTTCTTATGTACTGTATCATGTGCCTGTGTCAGTCTGAGTGCGATTTTTGGATGTATGTGCTTCAGAAACTTGTTGAATCTGGTGCTAAAGAAGAAAGTGAAGGGTAATGTTTCATGCCTGAATTCTATAATGGGCTTGAAGCACTCTGAGATACTCCTGTTCGTGGCAGCTTTTCCATGTTGTATGAAACTATAGTAACACCTATATGAAACTACAGAGTAACAATTAACTTTCTCTACATGTTATTTAAAACTATTCTGATTATGCAACTCTAGGTATTTCACCTTTAATTAATCCAATGCTCAGTCCTTTTGCCTTTAATTAAGATTTTTATTTTATAATAAAGCACAATCATGTGCTCTCTGACAGATAATTGATAGTATTACTTAGCTACTACACGAACTGAATATTCCTCCTCTATTTGTATTCATGAAAAATCACATTTGTGCAGGACAATGAGAGGAAAAGGAGGAAATCCCACTGGGTTACACAGGTGTATGCCAGCTTCACTGAAGTCAATTAACCCCACCACCACCCCCGTTGGCTTTATGAACTTTGATTTTACCACTAGAATTGGGCATGAGTAGAATTTTAGTGGTTTCAAGTGAGTTAGTTAAGGAATATTTCAAGTTTGAACAGAGCTTTCTATAAATATGTGTACTTTACCGTTTGTTATCCAAATAGACAGTTGATGTATTAAAACATTTGCTGTTTGTATTAAGGCTTTTAACATGAATGGCTGTAAACCCGTTAATTTGATTTTACCACTAGAATTGGGCATGAGTAGAATTTTAGTGGTTTCAAGTGAGTTAGTTAAGGAATATTTCAAGTTTGAACAGAGCTTTCTATAAATATGTGTACTTTACCGTTTGTTATCCAAATAGACAGTTGATGTATTAAAACATTTGCTGTTTGTATTAAGGCTTTTAACATGAATGGCTGTAAACCCGTTAAAACAGAAATCAGTTAGTAGTTTGTGGAACTGAAGGTTTTTTAAAAGGTTCAAGCATACAATGGTTCTGCCAGAGAGCAGACGTGATTCTCCCCAGTGGCACCTCCAGTTGTATTAATCCTGTAGCACATTGATGTATGAGACTTCTACTGTCTGTTAATTAGATAATAAAGATTGCAACCTATCCTTCTATAGGATACTAGTAAATTCAGGCTGTATTTTTCCAACATGTGTTAGAAGTTAATCTTTAACACCCTGTAATTTTTGAATTGTGAAATAGGGTGATGGTAGTGTAATGCCAACCAGAAGAATAAGGGACATTAAATATAACAAAAGGGATTTTGCAACTGGAATACTTTCCAAATACCTAGGCAGATTAGGTTCGGTAAGGATCAAAACAGTATGCTTAGGGGTTTAACTGAAGGAGAGGCTGTTTTCCTGAGGACAGATCTCCTGTAACTGTTTTTCATGGTGTGTCTACTAGCCAAACGGATTGCAAGTACAGCAACGTGCTTTGATGGTTTCCTTCTTAAAATACATGATGTTAGCAAGAAAGTGGGTTAAAGTAACGTCTTCATGTTTGCACAGTGTAAGCATAAATTATTTCCTGTAATAACTTAATAATGACATTGTGACTATTTAGAATGATGAGCCTAATCAGAAAGCAGACATTTATGGCGCCCCATTTTATTCAATAGTCAACAATTATGAATCATACAGGAGAAATCAGTCATTT
Organism: Aptenodytes forsteri; assembly: GCF_000699145.1. Classification (NCBI taxonomy): domain Eukaryota; kingdom Metazoa; phylum Chordata; class Aves; order Sphenisciformes; family Spheniscidae; genus Aptenodytes; species Aptenodytes forsteri. The sequence continues at coordinate 1,028,232 of NW_008796043.1, forward strand.
TAAAACAATACGTTGTATGACACCTGTGTATCCATGTATCCACGGTTCATCCACAGGTTGTCTTAACACACTATTTTGATCTATGTTTTAGATTAAAAGAGACCAATCTAGAATTTCTTCAGCATCTGTCCTTCTTATGTCGTGTAATGTCATAGACACCACACAAACTCCACAGCAGGCGATTCATACCAAGCCTCCCTCTTACAAGGTTTCTGCATCCCCAGGTAGCAAATTTAGGAGATGTGCCGCTGTCGCTGCATGCTGAGCGTGCAGGCAACGTAAGAAGAGGGGACCGTGCAGTGAAGGGTTCCTCCTCAGGTGTTCTCCCAAAGGAGCTTCAGGGAACATTTGCTGCCACTTGTTCTTAGGGATTTAGAATTGGGCTTTTGAAGACTCAGAATGATAGACACGTTAAGATTTTTTATTGTAGCTGTATGCATTCTGTGATGTATTTTAAAGACTGTAAGAGCTGACATACAGTATTTTAAACTTAGTGATAAAATCCTGCTTATAAGGAAAGCAACTATCAGATTTAATATTTTTCCTAACGTTATTGAAGAAAACATCTAAGAAATATAACTGAAAAATTCAGGAATTTTCATCTGATTTTTGAAAGTTTACACTGTACATTATCAGTTGCACAATTTCTCCTAAATATTATTAATTGTTCTATAGTAGAAAAAGAGGATCTAATTGGGATAATTAATCAGTCCAAGCATTCAACTTCTATATGAAAATTTTTCATGTAGTAATAGGATAGGGGAAATGTAAAGATGTATATAAATTAATATGTAGTCATCTGTCTGTCCATCTAGCTACTTCAAAGAAATTAACAAAACATTTGATTTCAAAACTATTATTATTATCTGAATTCATTTAGCTTCTTTTTCTTTAATATCGTTTTGTAATACTTTATAATGTTGAAGTACTTTAAATACATTTTCAGTCCTTAGGCACTCCAAAGAATTTGATTATAAATGTTGAAGTTTTACATACATTTTCAGTCCTTAGGCACTCCAAAGAATTTGATTATAAGCCTCCAATATTTTTATATTTTGAATATATTGATACTGTGTTTGAGTGACGGTAGCGGTTGATACTTAGTATTTCTGCAAATGTATTCTGTCTAAAAATCATGTAGAAAGCTGTGTGTGCTGTTTCAGAAAGTATTTTGGAGAAACTCTGTTACTTGGAGAGAGTGTTACCAGAAAGGATCCCTGCTGCAGTGTAAGGAATACCTTAAAGCCACAGGGGATGAATAGCTGAGAACGCTTATGGGACAAAGAATTGGAGACTTAGGTGAAGACGGAGACTCCTTTTCAGCACTCTACAAGTCAAACGAATTGATGGAGTGTTTATAATTCATGACTAAAGAGGGAGACCCTGCAGAAAGTTACTATCTGGAGAAGTAGGGAGCTGCTTGTAACGGGGACCTAAAAGGGTAATGCACTCAGTGTCTGATTTTGTTGATGTTTTGAGTTGGAAATTATTAACATATTTTAGAAGAGGAAATTTCCTTGTTATAGTGTGGGAATAGGATGCTTAAAAAAACCTGCCACATGGATGCTGAATTACCCCACTGGGGTGCTGCAGTCTTCTTTCAGTTGTGATACACACAACCGCGAGAAGCTTTCCTTGGTGGCTGGGAAAATAAGGATGGTGTATAACATAGGAAATACGACATTTTTAAATGATATTTTAACTGCAGTCAAAAATATCAGGCAAAAGGATTACATCTGAAAATAAATTTCAGAAATGAAAACTGTATTTTAATTTGAAAATGGGAAAATATGCACAAATCTGAACCTTGCTGATGTCATATACAGGTTTCTCCTTTCCTGATAAAAAATAAAAAATATTTAATTAAAATAAGACTTACAATTTGAAATGTAATTTTTCTTAGATTTTTTTCTTTCTTTTTTAACAGATAGTGCCTTTGTGGATTGCTCCCAACCTGTTAACATTCTCTGGATTTGTCATGATTTTAGTTAATTATTTTCTAATATCTTTTTATGACTGGGACTACACGGCCTCAGGTAAATATCCTCATGTTGTAATTTTTCAGAATCAGTGAGCTGCTTATCTCATACTTCTGAATGATACAGGGACGTATCAGATACTTGAGTCATCCACTCATTCCCTTAATGAGGCTCCATGTGCATATAGGAGGATCTGACCTCACACATGGCATTATAAATTTAGATAATTTTATTGAAAAACCTTATTTAATCTCATCCCTGAATATGGGTTTCAGCACGTGCTGCTTGAAGTCTATGGTAATATCTCATTTCATTTAAAGTGTACGCCAGGATTTACATAGACAGCCAAAAAACACCCTAATGTTCTTCATAAAATTTTCACTGGTTTCACATTTCCCAATACCTAAATCCATGCCTGGATGAGTTAATTTCCCTTTAATTACTCCAACCCCCCATTCAAGACTGCTTCTAGACAAAGAAGAAATAGTTTCTAGACAAATGTCTCTTGAAATGTTGACTTTCAAAGTCCAAGTCCCTATTTGCTCCTCATGGCAGACCAAGTCAAAAGCTTTTTGGAGCTGATTGCTCCTGAGCGCAGGGCACGTTCAGTTCTGGGCTTCTCAGACCAGCTGTTGGAGCCTACAGAAAGTAGTAAGCATCTCCCAGGTGATTAATATATAAAAATCTTTGCCTTTCTTTAAACTAGACAATTTGGTGAAGACTTAACACTTTTATTTCCTGAAACAATTATGTTTGGGGTTTTTTTGCTGCCTTTAATTTCTTATGCTTGTGGTTAGGTTCAGGAGGTACCCTTTGGCTTGAGCTGTTTGTACAGTTATCACAACAATTCTAGAGGCAGGGGTACTTGTAAGCAGTTTTTGTTCAAAAATAATCCTGCATGAGCATTAAGTTTTCAGGACCAGCATGTTATGTAGTTATCTGGCCTCATCCTTAAACACTTGGGTTTTTATCAATGCAGCTGATATTTACTAAGTTCTGTAATAAAAGAGCATCCAGCACAGATCTTTTAATGGGATAATTTTATCTTGACACATTCCCAGTAGATACACATTGAACTTGAAGATGTTTGAAATGGCAATTAAGTCTGTTAGAGCTGAGATTTCTATGTGCAAGCCCATTCTTGCTTTCACACAAGAACAGTGCCCCTCATTTCTCAATTGATTGAAAACGTTCATGCAACCTAATGAGCCTTTTGAGTATCGTATATCAATCCCATACCTAGGATCAGAAATAAAAGACTTAATTTCCTGGGCAGCTGGTTTTCATTCTACAGTTTGAAAATTTGCAACTAGGAGTCAGGAATTGCTGTCTTTTCTTTCAGAGCGGCAAGACGAGGCATTGAGAGAAAGATGGTCAGGGCACTGCTTTAGGTACTGGCATCTCCCCGTTCAGCAAGGACACACCTCTGTGTGCAAGTATTCCCTGTGTTCGGTGCCGAATGCCAGAAACCTGAGAGGGCTTTGCACTTACAGTTGTTTAGTGCTGGTGTAGTCTTTATTGGATTATGTTTAAGTTAAATAGAACGCTCTTTGGAAAAAGGAGTGATTTCTTTAAAAGAGCAACAATAACCATGGGTTATTGCTATCAGCGGAGCAATAACGGAACCCTGGGTTCTGCCCAATTCAGCTTGCTTTTCCTTTTTCTCAAGGAAAAAAGAAGGGTGCTAATACCTGTCCTAGCCGAAGGACAAAAATTTCCTGTTCAGATCTGTATGGTGGAAGTGCTATACAAACCCCACGTTGGCGCTAATAATAAAGATCATGCTTGAAAATGACATCTTTTTGTCTTTAGATATTACATAAACATTAGCTAATTTGTGGATGGATAGTCTTCCCATGACCTGTTAAAATTTTTGCCTGGTTACTATCATTATTTTGTGCAATACTAGAGTCATTTCAGGACCAAAAAAACTCTACCTTATCTTCTCTTCTTTATGGTATAAACACATTCAAGCCCGCTCATTGCTTCTTTGATAGAGCTCACTGATGACTTAAGGTCAGACACAAATATTTCAATCTGTTTGACGTAGTGGGCTAATCAGTGGCAGCTTGCTCATATGTATATGCATATCTCGGTGGACTTCTTTGATGTTAACCACTGCTACACTGACTCACTACCTGATTTATTTCAGGTACCAGTCCTGGACTTGTTCCCACCTGGGTGTGGCTGTTCAGTGCTTTTACCACCTTTTGTGCTTACGCTTTAGGTAAAGTACAATGAAATTACACGTCTGACGTCTTCATATAGTTTTATCTACTAGTTCATTAGTGCTCAGCACTATAAAAATGAAGAGGGTAGTGGATAAATTATTGATCTCTCTCCAAAAGAGTTCTCTGAGATGGGGAAAAAACCAAACCAACAACAACAAACAGCCATAAGGCTTAAAAAAAAAAGGCCATTTTTAATGATATATTAGAGGTTCTGTGACTGTTGCTCTTATCTCTTTTGAAAGTTCAAATTGTTTTAGAGAAACAATGGAAATCATTATATAGCTGCAGTCGTTGCTGTTGGGTTTCATAAAAATCTTTGTCCCCCAGTGATGACATTTTGAGAAGCTCCCTGACACTTGTGTTAGCAGAGGGTGCTTTCAAGGACGGGGAAAACAAAGGGCTAAGCAGAGAAAAAGGAAAATGAATGTAACATTGTGTTTTAACCTGTTAGGCACTTCAGTGCTTATGGTGTGTGTCAGGAGAGATGGTATGAATGTGGTGACAGGCCTGGGCTTCTTATGGAGATGAAGTATCATTTTTTTTCTTTCCTGTTGCTGTTTTTCTCCCATAACACCTATACCTCATTTTCAGTTTCATATTCCATTTTTACTTTTTATATCATACCATGACTGTATTTTTAGGTACATTGCATCTTGCTGTGCAGTGGTGTGAAGACATAGACCTGAACTGATGCAGATCTGGGAGTGAGATCCACATTAGCATGGCTTTCTTGCTTTCTCTTCCAAAGCTAACTCATTCCAAACTAGTCTCTCCACAATGTGGTGCAACAGAGCTCATTTTCTGGGGGGACTCAAGGTGGCATATTTACATGGACTGCACTGTGCTATGTAAACGTACCCTCTCTTTTGGAGCTGGTTCTTATAAAGCCCTGCATTGCAGAGTGTAGCCATACATTTGTGTGCTATACCTAAGATACCCAGGCTAGATATAAATGTTTCTAGATGTACACTGCAGCGTTGGGCAAAGATGCTGGCCCCTTTTGGTATCAGACCCATGCATGTAAAGCCATCTTGATTAACCTGGGTGTATCCCCTTGTGCAGACATCTCCCTCTGCATTGTGAATGCCTTGCCATTTCTATTCAAGTGGCGAGTTTGTGCCAAAATTATTTTGTCCAGAATTTCTTTGTATTTGTACCATAAAAATCATTGGGACAACCGTCCCTTGAGGCTGACTACCAGTCAGATTTCCCTAACAGCTCTCTATAATCATTAGCAGAAGCAGCAGTTTCTTTTGTGAAAACCATTCTTCCCTACAATGTAATTGTAGGGAATTTAATGAAGTGGCTATTGTTTCATAAATAGGAATTACATATTGGAGCTGTTAGTGTATTACACCCCAGAAAGCTCATTGGAAATTCAGCTTCTGAGGTTCTTAATGTAGATGTCATTTGCCAGTGAGGCCTATAGTTCCTAATACTTGGAAGACAAAGAATATGATGTTGACAGTCAAAGCTGTAATGAACTGATGTATATGTAGATTTTTGTGTGTGCTGTCCAAGCCACTTCATGAAATATTTAGTCTCAGATTTAATTCTGCATGGCCAAGATTTCCCTTTGGAAGACTGCAGAGAGCCATAATAACTAACCAAATATGCGGCTTTAATCTCTCTCAGCTTCTTCTTAATGACAGAGTTACTCTCTCCAAATTCGCTAGCATGCTGTTCTTTTTCCTCCGCTTTGTTAAGGTGGTTTGGTATCTTTTCCCTTTCCGTAAAATGGAATGCTCTTTGCTGTTGTTTTGAATTCCACTATTTATAAGTTATATAAACTTTAATAAAACTGAAGGGTTATGAACCTTCATGAGACAAAATCATAATATAATAATTCTAAAGCAGTGGAAGTGTGGGACAGCGTATGTCCACTATTGAACATACACCATTGTTGGCATGAATGATGTCAAACTGAAACCTAAAACAGAAAATATTTTCAGTCTCTTAAAAAGCTAGTGAAACCACATGGAAAATGTGGGTAAAGATTTGTGAAAATCCAATTCTACGTATGTGTTATACAGTTCCTGTGTTTTCCCCCATGTCCATTATAATTAGAAGTACAGTATTTCATGACACCGTTATAAGCCTAACTCTTTTTAGTAAAATGTTCCTACAAAATGAAACCCACTCTTTCACTGATACACATATTTTAGTATCTAATGCGAATACTATTTTGTGACAATGTAAAATAATTTATGAACAGACCAATCTACTATCATTCTCATTAAAAAAGTATTACCCCTATAACTGAATTCTCTCCGATTTGGGATAGATGTTCTTGAAATAGGAAAGACCATATACTGTTTAGGGATGTTTACATACCTATTTGCTAGTTAAGTTTCAGAAGCACCCTAAAATAGACTAAAGAATTTCTACATTTATAACAACACTATTCAAGTAACCTCAAGCTTATACACACAGTTTTCTTTCTGCACTTTTCAGTAAGATGCCAACAATTCAATGGCAATGTTAATGGAGAGAGAATGCAGCTCTAGAAGGGGGCAAGCCATGTTTGAAATCCTCTATGAGATCTTTAATTTTTACAGCTGTGAGAACTGTCTCAAGAGATTTGTATTTGAACGGAGGATATCTCACAGCTGTTTAGGTATTACAATAGGGAGATTGTCTAAAATCTGTACAAAATGAAATTGCATGTTTTCCTGGTTTAGATCCCTGAAGTATATTTACATTAAACAAAACTCAGGGTACTGCCAAATAATCTGGAGAAGTAAGTAGCATATGATCTATAGCAGCTGTGGAGTCTTTGGTCTTACTCTGCTGACTTGTATCTCTAGTCAGTTTTGGGTTACTAATGCTATCAATAGCTAATAATTGTTAGCCGTAGTACCTTCCAAGTAACATTAAAAAGAAAAAAATTATCCATGTTATTTTGAGATTCAGGATAACAATAAGTAATCTGTAAAGTTTCTTCTGTGTACTTTTTCCTGAGGCTCATCCTGCGTATTTACACTTAAGAAGAAGATATTTCTATTTCTCACCAGCACAGTCTCAGAAAAGAGACTAAGGGTATGGTTTGACAATACAACTAAGAAAGGTTACAGCTGCTAGACCCCCTTCCTCCTTCGCCCTGCATTCACCACCCCTCCCTTGTGCCATCTCCCTTGGTTTTTGTACCGTTCACAGCGCCAATTCTGTTCAGTGACCCAGAAGAAAACGTAATATTTGCTGTCTTTCCACCAGCTGAGCAGGCTGCAGGTCCTCCCCTGTTCAACAGCAGTGAACTCTCAGATCGACTGAAACCATATTGTCCAACTGCATCCTCAGAGTGAGATCCAGTACAGTGTTCAGGCATCTTTCAAGCACTTAAGTATTAAAAGTGATCAACACATAACTCACCTTAACAGAAAGGTATTCTTAGAATCATAGAATCATTTAGGTTGGAAAAGACCTTTAAGATCGAGTCCAACCATAAGCCTACCACTGCCAAGT